>NC_091282.1:455567070-455900404 GCF_032444005.1 Ranitomeya imitator | reverse complement strand
TCAAATGAATACAATCCTTTCTAACTTGATAGCTGCCACTCAGTGCCACTAGACTTTCACATATTTCTGCAGATCGTGCCTGATAGGAATTCTAGATTGTGAGCCCAATCGGGGACAGTGATGATAATATGTGCAAAACTGTAAAGCGCTGCGGAATATGTTAGCGCTATATAAAAATAAAGATTATTATTATTAAAGAGAAAAGGCAGGCAACACGTCTGAGATATGACGAACAAGTGACATCCCTGCTACACTTCATACATAACATTTCATTTTTATACATTTTACCTAATATTTAAATGTAGCATCTACTAAATAAATCCAAAAAATAACAAATATTCATAAAAAAAGAAGAAAAAAATAAAATACATTGTTTAATTAACCACTGAAAATATAAAAAAAGATGGAAAACTGTGAAGAAATATGAGTTTTTATCATTTACGGAGACTCCATCCACACCTGGCTTTCTCAGGGAGCTCCATCTAGTCCCTCGATATACAATATTGTCTTTACAGCTGAGTGTAAGATGCTAGGAGGATTCCTACAATATGATTGATGTCTTGGACTATGAAGGACATCATACATAATACATAAACATCAGATTCCTTTTTATTGCTTGACCTTTTCAGAGCCAACTAACTTGCGAGACACTGCACATCCACATGTAGAATCCATATCTACCCTCGGCAAAGACGTCCCGCAGTCACATTCATGTAGTAGGATTCTTAACATGATGCATAAGAAATTAATTTATAATCTAATGATATCTCGGAATTTGTGAAGACAGGAAGTTATTAATCCCTTTTTATTTCTACCTGTAGTTATTTACAGAGAAATGCGCCTCAAATGTGGTTCAACATAGGGAGATATAAGAACAGTATTAGGGTGAGGCCAGAGGTTAGAAATCTAGTCATTATTGGATATTACATTATTCGAGGATTTTAAGCTTTTTAGGTTTTTGCTATGTAATCTGAAGATAGCACGAGGTAGGGGTTAAAACACAGACTTCAGCGGTGTCACTGTTATCATTTAGCATCAGGAGCTTATCATTGCTGGAAACAGCAGCACGTGCTTCTTGGTCCAACTCCGTCCCCTCCTGAGAAAAGCAGCTCAGGGTCTATAGCCATTGTATACACAGAGCCTGGTGTGGGCGGGGTTAACTTTCTCAGCTCTGCTGCATTCCAAATACAAGCACTCTGTGGCAGAATGGCGGCACCCATTAATCTAAGTGATACATCGTTGTATTCAGCTTCTCGTTGCCTACATTATGCTGCTCTCAGATGAGGTAGCAACAACCTGCTGACAGATTCTCTTTGAATTGTGCAACAGCTTGGGCACACAACCCAGCTTAAAGGCGTTCCCAACACCTTGCAGCTATGCAACCGATAGACGCTCTTCTCTTTGTGATGGGTCACAGACTTAAAGAGCTTATCTGCCTGATTAGAGAAAGAACTGAACTGTCCTAATGTCATTTTATCTCCTTATACACATTGGATGAAGTGCACTGGAGAGCGCAAGGAGGAAACAGGAAGGGGAACAGTATTCAGATGGTGGTCAGAGGAACATCTGTGTGAGAAATGCATAAAGAGTGGCCTTTGTGAGAGGGAGAAGGGGCAATCTGCTTGAAGGATGTAGAGATAATCGGTTTATTCTATGTAAAGATCAGGTATGTCATGCAATCTGTGAGAAGGAAGGACCATGGGAGCAGTCTGTGAGAAAGAGTGACTATGGGAGCAATCTTTGAGAAGGAGGGACCATGGGACCAGTCTATGAGAAGGAAGGACCTTGGGGCAGTCTATGAGAAGGAAGGACCTTGGGGCAGTCTATGAGAAGGAAGGACCTTGGGGCAGTCTATGAGAAGGAAGGACCTTGGGGCAGTCTGTGAGAAGGAAGAACCTTGGGGCAGTCTATGAGAAGGAAGGACCTTGGGGCAGTCTGTGAGAAGGAAGGACCTTGGGGCAGTCTGTGAGAAGCAAGACCATGTATACTAGTCTGTGAGAGATTAATGTATGGGGAAAGGGAAGTAGTCTAGCGAAGGTGAGGGTAGAGAGAACAGTTGGTAAGTCAGAGGAAAGAGAATGAGAAGCATACTGTGCCAGTGGGAGAATCAGTCTTACTGTTACAAGGACAATGCTGGAGCCTGTATGGTTATCAGTCCTAGACTGCCAGGACCAGTAATACTACCTCTTTACTGTTCTAGACCCACAGCAATACACAAGGTAACTTCTTTTCTGCCCTAGACCACCAGGAAAACTGAAATCAACACTTTCACAATACATTTTCTATCTTTCATTTAAAAACTTCTGCATCAGATTTGTATGCATATTTGAAATGTTTTCATGTCTCTGTATGACTAATACAGTTCTATTTCATGTATATATCAGTCATAAGCGCTTCAGATGGTTCTCCATGATGGATCTATACAACTTTCCGGTCATCCACTACAGCTGCTTTACTGGTGCAATAAGCTGCGGGAGCCTATCTTTAACACAAAGCAGTTTAACCACTCATATGCCACTGTCATTAGTGACAGTGGCACATAAGCAGTATGACTGAGGAAGAGTGATCCCGCTATCAGCCCATAAGCAGCTGGGTGTACCCCGGCTCCCCGGTGTGTTTCCTCTCGCTGCTCTCTGGTTGCGAGTGGTTGGAGGTCTCCTTCAGCTGTGGGGCAGGCGAGGGGTCCTGCCTTGGCCATGAACGCTGTTCGAGGGGACCTGCCTCAGGGCATGGTGTGCTTGGGAGGCAGGAAGCAGTTGTTCCCCAGCACTGACGCTATTCAGGTGGTCCAGGGATGCCGGGTTCTCCAGCACCAGGTTTTGTCAGGAGACATAGTACGCTATGTCTCCTGGTTCTGGCATGTTGTTCGTTTCTTTCCCCCTCCTCGCTCCTACCTCTCTCTCCCTGGGCAGAGGGTGGAGATTGGGCATTCCCTCAGCGGTGTCAGGTGATCCATGACAGGGATATTTAAACCTGCCATATCCTCTTGTTCACCACTGATTATTCAGTTACACTTCAGTGGTTCAGCTGGTAGTTTTTAGCGAGTGTTTCTTTGGTTTGTCTCTAACTCTGGTGAATGTTGCCCTCTGTTTACTATGTCCTTGTCTATGCTACCGGATCTTTCAAGTTTAGTTTGCTAGGTTCGGCCCTGCATTATCAAAAGTTTATAGTTTATTTGTGTGTTTGACCTAACTGTAGCCAGTGTGCCCAACCACCAGCCACCCCGCTATTGGCACCTAGGAAAGGCTCTGCAGAAGTCCCTCTCTCTTTAGTGGGAACAGGTGAGAAGTGTCCTGGCCCTCAATTGTGTGCATAAGCATGACGGCTTGGGTCAAGTGTGTCTGACATACTGCTGTTGCTGGCCTTCAGTCGGGTCATCTCATCACTACTCGAGTGTCACATTGTTTCAGTGAAAAACAAACGGCAAATGATTAAAAAAAAAGTAGACACCTGAGAGAAAATATGGTCCAATTTTGCGGAAAGAACAAGGAAAAGATATTAAGACTGTTGATGACCCATACTAATGGACAGATAAGGATAAGGCGACCCCAACCCTTTGGGGTTCCGCACTTGTGCCAGCAGCATATATTATTCCTATAATGGACCTCCATTGCAGGTTGACATGCTTTATATTGTATGTACCGTATATACTCGAGTATAAGCCGAGATTTTCAGCCCAAATTTTTGGGCTGAAAGTGCCCCTCTCGGCTTATACTCGAGTCAATGTGGGTGGCAGGGTCGGCGGGTGAGGGGGTGAGGGCGCTGAGGTATACTTACCTAGTCCCAGCGATCCTCGCGCTGTCCCTGCCGTCCCACGGGCTTCTGTGCTGCAGCTTCTTCCCCTCTTCAGCGGTCACGTGGGACCGCTCATTAGAGATATGAATAAGCGGCTCCACCTCCCATAGGGGCGGAGCCGCCTATTCATTCCTCTGATCAGCGGTGCCGGTGACCGCTGACAGGAAGAGCTGCGGCACCGAAGGCCAGGCAGAGGGACAGCGCGAGGATCGCCAGGACTAGGTAAGTATAGCATATTCACCTGTCCTCGTTCCAGCCGCCGGGCGCCGCTCCATCTTCCCGGCCGGCGCCTCCATCTTCCCGGCGTCTGCGCTCTGACTGTTCAGGCAGAGGGCGCGATGACGCATACAGTGTGCGCGGCGCCCTCTGCCTGATCAGTCAGAGCAGAGACGCCGGGAAGATGGAGGCGCCGGAACGAGACGCCGGGAGCTGCAATCAAGGGAGGTGAGTATGTGGTTTTTTTTTTTATTGCAGCAGCGGCGGCAGAGATTTCTATGGGGCACAATGAACGGTGCAGAGCACCGTATATGGCACAGCAATGGGGCATAATGAACGGTGCAAAGCACCGTATATGGCACAGCAATGGGGCACAATGAACGGTGCAGAGCACCGTATATGGCACAGCAATGGGGCACAATGAACGGTGCAGAGCACCGTATATGGGCACAGATATGGGGCACAATGAACGGTGCAGAGCACCGTATATGGCACAGCAATGGGGCACAATGAACGGTGCAGAGCACCGTATATGGCACAGCAATGGGGCACAATGAACGGTGCAGAGCACCGTATATGGCACAGCAATGGGGCACAATGAACGGTGCAGAGCACTGTATATGGCACAGCAATGGGGCACAATGAACGGTGCAGAGCACCGTATATGGCACAGCTATGGGGCACAATGAACGGTGCAGAGCACTATATGGGGCACAGCTATGGGGAAATAATGAACGGTGCAGAGCACTATATGGCACAGCTATGGGGAAATAATGATCTATTTTTATTTTTGAAATTCACCGGTAAATGCTGCATTTTCACCCTAGGCTTATACTCGAGTCAATAAGTTTTCCCAGTTTTTTGTGGCAAAATTAGGGGGGTCGGCTTATACTCGGGTCGGCTTATACTCGAGTATATACGGTATTTGATGTATAGCACATGCACTTTATTGTTTGTATGTACTGTATATTGCACCTGGCATGTATTTATATAAGATAGTCGGGCATTTCTGCTACTATAAATCCTTAATATTGCAAATGTACTCCATTTGTCACACATGCATATTACTCACCTACAGGTGTTTTGCTCATATATTTTTGGCCTTTTTAACCTGCACTGGGGCTAGTTTTTTTTTTTTCTTTTTTGCATGTTGACATTACTTTTATTTGGCGATCACTGTCATTACATACTATCTTTTTCTCACATATATCTTATTTTGCATTGTGAACATAGTAAGAAAACAATTCAGAAAACGAGGCTAGAATTGCTGATTTTTATTTAACCAGGCTCATACATTTTTTTTTATTCAAAATAGTACCAATAAAAAGTACAGCTTATCCTGCAAAAAATAAGCCCTCATAAAGCTCTGTCTATGAAAAATAATAAAGTATTTGTCCTAGTATATAACAACACCACAAAAAAGTTTTTTTCATATTTATTTGTTACTGTGAAAGTAGTAAAACATAAAAGCCACATATATTTTTTTATTATAATCCTTATTGTCAAACTGCAGTACAAACTAATTAGTAAAACGATAACAAAAAATAAACCATAAAAAGAGAATTGCTATTTCTTTTGTTCATTTTCCACCTTCCAAATTGTATTAATAAAAAGCTGTATATACCAGAATATGATACCACTGAATACTACAACTAGTCAAAAAAAAAAAAAATAATAAGCCCTCATATAGCTCAGTTGGTGAAAAACATTTGCAAAAAGGAAAATGTCAAGAAGAAATGAAAGAATTTCACTTTTTCTATTTCTTCAAAATGTTGCCATCCTGCAAAAACAAATCGTCATACAGCTAAGTTGACAAAAATAACCCTCTCCTCCCCCTCGAAATGATAAAAGACTCAATTTGAAATTAAAGGTTATTATTAATGTTATTATTATTATTTTTAATGATTTTGGATTATTATTACTGTTACAACATGTTAAATTGAGCAGTTTAACTGCATGCATGCCCCTCTGACAGCAGGTGGCAATGTTTTGCAAATTATTACTTGGTTTGCTTATTGCCAGGAAATACATACGTTTACGTAAAGAAAATGGTCAGACTTGATTAAATACCATGAAAAAACCTATACTGATCAATTCTTGATACTTTCTTATACAAATATACAGTATTATTTCAAAATTATTAGTGAAGATCTTTCCATAATCCACAGCAGAGGCCTCATGGTAAATTCATTTTCTTACAATCCACATTATACAAAGCTGTAGTTAATATATAGTAATGTATGGCATTTAGGGGATCAGCACTTTGGTAATTGACAGGCCTACACAGGCATGAAGCT
Organism: Ranitomeya imitator; assembly: GCF_032444005.1. NCBI lineage: Eukaryota > Metazoa > Chordata > Amphibia > Anura > Dendrobatidae > Ranitomeya > Ranitomeya imitator. The sequence goes on along the minus strand of NC_091282.1, from coordinate 455,894,096 downwards.
TCTTAGGGCAAACAGGAAAGTTTATTAGACATTGTTACCGAAAACAAACAGTAAATAAACTGCCCATTTGCGAGCACTGGCTCACCCGCTTAGATAAGTGACCAACTCTGAGTCACTGGCAGAGACAGAACAACACTGGAGGTCAATACACCTCCACTCATAGACACTCAGGGAGGCAGCTGACCTGCCTTAGATAGGCTGCACCCCACCCAGAGGTGGAGATATGTGAGCAGTCACTCCCACCCATCTCTTTGGCTGCTCCTAAACCCGGCCCTTACTATGCCTTTTTAACTCTCTCAGTACTATACGTGCTGGAGCTTTCTTTTTTAGGCTTACATGACCGAGAATAACCACATCGATGACATATATCTCCCCTTGAGGACCTGTCCGCTGGCCATCTTACAGTACTAGTCAAATGTTTGGACACAACAGTTTATGCAGTAGTTTTCCATGTTCTTATTGAAATGTACACATTGAAGATCGAGACGTAAGTCAGCAAAACCACAAAGGAGCACATATGGAAGCAATGAATAGAGAAATGCATGTGAAACAAACCAGAACTTCGGTTAAACATTTGATTCCTCAAAGTACCCCCCTTTTACATTGGTGACAGCTTTACGTTTCATTTGCATTTTCTCTCAGGCATGGTCATTAGGTAGTTAGCTGAAATGGCTTCCAAAAAACAGGTTCCTCATCAAGAGATAAGGGACCGAGAGAAAGTGTTTCCAGCCATCAAGTGTGTTTTTCTGAGACAGTGATGGTACACAGTTCCATACATTGGTGAGCTTTATTCCATATCTGTTCTAAGCCAGAATACAGCAAGAGTCACTTAAAAAAGATAAATGACAGTCCATCAAAACTTTGATGGGTATTCTTCATTTTGCAAGCTATGCCCTATCAGTGTGATATGGGATAACTTTCTGATCGCTGAGGGTCCTAACATAGTGAACCCCACCGACCCTGAAAACCAGGACTTGAAGGGCACAATGCAAATGGATCGGTGGTCAGTCATGTGCACTGACACTCCATTCATTCTCATAGGAGTGCCAAAGACCAGCTAAACACAGAGATTGGATATCTCTGACGGTCCCATTAAGAATGAATGGAGAGGAAGTGCACATAATCTGCCACCACTTCATTCACACTGGACTATACAAAGCCCTGGTTCTCAGGATTGATGGGGTTTCGAGCAGTAAGACTCCATGTGATCTAGAATATATCCCCTATCCAATGTATAAAATGAGAATAACTCTATAAGACATGAAAATCTGTTGATCCCGAACATTCCTAGAACATTCCCCTACCTACTGTATCCTCACCCATCCCTTGTAGATTGTGAGCCCTCGCGGGCAGGGTCCTCTCTCCTCCTGTACCAGTTGTGACTTGTATTGTTCAAGATTATTGTACTTGTTTATTATGTATACCCCTCCTCACATGTAAAGTGCCATGGAATAAATGGCGCTATAATAATAAATAATAATAATAATAACTTTGAAGGAGCATTCATGAAAACCATCAATTGCTAGGATAAAACAGCCTCTCATAAGGCAAGGATGACCAATAATTACCTCTGCTACCAAGGTTAAGTTCATCAAAGATACCAGCAGCAGAAACCACAAATTGAGAGCACCCCAGATAACAACCTTTATAAATGATGCTCAGGCATCAACTAGTAGATACAAAGGTATGTAAAAGTTTGGGCACCCTTGGTCAAAAATACTGTTATTGTGAACAGTTAAAGAGGTGGTCCATTATCATGTATAATGTGCCCATTGATTTATGTACAGTATTTTAAGTAAGTATTTTTGTACCTAATGTTGCAATGTTTGCCTGTGACACCCAGCTGTAGCCGCCGCTGACATCTGCTGATGTCGCATCAATTTCCAAACTCCCTTGCATCACCAAGGCCTGACCCAGTCACACACACTCCCTCTGATTGACCGGCCTGAGGGCAGTTTTTTGCTACATGTCACACCCAGTATACAGCATGCACTTGCCCTCTTTCCTCTGCTTTTGTTGGAATCAAACACGCACTAGATACTGAGCTGAGACGTTTGGTGAAGCATTGCCCACAGCCCATTCAATCAGGGGGATTGTGTGCAACTGGGTCAGGCCTCAGTGATGGAAGGGAGTCTGAAAGTTGAAGCAACATCAGCAGATGTCAGCGGCAGTTGCAGCCTGGGGTCATGTGATCGGGACTGAGCGAGCAGCGAATGCGCTGCTCACAGGCAAATATGTAAAAATGAGGTATTTTCAAAAATATTTAAAAGGTTTAAATTAATGGGCACATGATACATTGCAGTGGGCCACCTCCTTCAGCAAGTTGAAGATAAAATGATTACTAAAAGGGCTAAATTTACAGATTACACATTTTTTGTTTATCAGGCAAAAAAATACAGTATATTGTCATTTTTTTACATTTTTAAAAATTACAAAAAGAAAAATTGGCAAAGTTTGGTCACCTTTGGTTGCTAACATAACTTTGACCAAGGTTTCAGATGATTGTTAGAAAAGGCCAATTAATAAATGAACAGCTTTATAAAACCCAGCCTCCTTTAACCTTGTGCCATAAGACTGCAGCCTTGAGTTCTGCTAAGCAGCTGCCTAGCACTCTGAAAATGAAAATGGTGGAGGCCCACAAAGCAGGAGAAGGCTATAAGAAGATAGCAAAGCATTTTCAATTTGCCCTTTCCTTTGGTCAAAATGTATTTAAGGAGTGGCAGTTAGAAGGAATTGTGGAGGTCAAGTTATGATCTGGAAGGCCAAGCAAAATTTCAGTGACAGCTGCTCAAAGGATTGCTAGAAAGTCTAATCAGAACCCTGTTTGACTGCAAAAGACCTTCCAAAAGATTTAGCAGACTTTGGAGTTGTGGTTCATTGTTCTACTGTTCAGAGTCACCTGCACAAATATGGTCTTCATGGAAGAGTCATCAGAAGAAAACCTCTCCTGTGTCCTTACCATAAAATTCAGCTTCAGAAGTATGCAAAGGAGCATCTAAACAAGCCTGTTGCATTTTGGAAACAAGTTCTGTGGACCGATGAGATTAAAATATAACTCTTTGGCCACAATGATGAAAGGTATGTGTGGAGAAAAAAGGGCTAGGAATTTCAGGAAAAGAACATCTTACCTACCATTAAGCATAGGGGTGGATCGATCATGCTTTGGGGTTGTGTTGCAGCCAATGGCATGGGGAGCATTTCAGAGGTAGACAGAAGAATGGATTCAATTAAATTTCAACAAATTGCTGATGTAAACATAACACTATCTGTAAAAAAGCTGAAGTTGAAAAGAGGTCCCTTGATCTGGACATCATTGAAAAACTGTGTTTAGACCTCAAAATAGCAGTGCATGTAAGATGACACAGAAATTTCACAAACCTAGAAAAATTTTCCAAAGAAGAAAGGAGGAAAAGCCCTCAAACAAGAATTGAAAGACTATTCTCTGGCTGCAAAAAGTGTGTGCAAGCAGTTACACTTGCAAAAGGAGGTGCTACTATGTACTAATACAGGTTGCCCAAACTTTTGCATTAGCCCTTTTTCTTTTTTGGAATTTTTATAATGTAGAAAATTACAATATGCATATTTGTTTGGCTAAAATACAAAGTAAATGTGTCAAGGTTTAACTTTAGGCCATTTAGAGATCATTTCATCTTAAACTTGCTTAACTGCTCATAATAACAGCTTTTTTGACCACGAGTTCCCAAACTGTTACAAGAACTGTACATCTCAATATGAACTGTCCAGAGGAGACTGTGAAAAAAGGCTTTCATGGTCACATTGCTCTAAAGAAATCATTGGTTAGTATCACAAACAAAAAGAAAAGACTTGATTTGACCAGTCAGTAATGACTGGACATTAAATATGCCATCTTGGCCTTATTAGTCAAAATTTTACATTTTTCGTACCAAAGATCAAATCTTTGTGAGACGCATAAAAGGTGAGCAGATGCTTTCCATAGGAAAGATATACATCTTGGTACTGTGTTAGCCAGTGGATAGAAAAATATTTAGAATTGAGAGTCCTCAGTCGTTGATACCTTTTAATGGCTAACTGAAAAGATGGTAACAAATTGCAAGCTTTCCAGACTACTCACGTCTCTTCAACAGGCAAAGACTAAAACAAATTCTGAAGAATCACATATTTATGCGCAACACAACACAGAAAAATGTGATAGATAAGACATTTTTTGTGACACATACATTCCTGCACTTTCAGTGCAGGAATGAATGTGCTGCTTGGATTTATGTCTTTTTACCTTAATTAAGGAATTTGCTCCTCAGACCGTGTGGGGCATCATAACATAGAACCAGACCCCAATCAGAGGACAATAAAACATTCACACTCCTTATCTATGAACTATGAACCAATATTCATGGACATAACTGTTTATCACTCACATAATGGTAATTCTGCTTCACGTCAACTGTCTTTACTATGGCATTTTTTTGTGCTGTGTTGTGCATAAATATTTGATTCTTCAGAATTTCTTTTAGTCTGTGCCTGATGACGAGACCGGAGTAGTCTTGAAAGCTTCCAATTTGTTATTATCTTTTCAGTATTATTTTGCCCAGTCACGTAATATATTGCCCAGCTACGTAGTATATTGCCCAGTGACGTAGTATATTGCCAAGCCACATAGTATTTTGCCCAGTCACGTTGTATATTGCCCAGTCACGTAGTATATTTCCCAGCACGTAGTATATTGCCCAGTCAGGTAGTATATTGCCCAGCTACGTAGTATATTGCCCAGCCACATAGTATATTGCCCAGTCACATAGTATATTGCCCAGCCACGTAGTATATTGCCCAGTTAAGTAGTATATTGCCTAGTGATGTAGTATACAGCACAGAGCCACGTAGTAAATTGGCCAGTCACGTAGTATATTGCCTAGCCATGTAGTATATTGCCCAGTTAAGTAGTGTATTGCCCAGTGACGTAGTATACAGCACAGAGCCACATAGTAAATTGGCCAGTAACGTAGTATATTGCCCAGCCACGTATGTCACATGTTAAAAAATAAAAATAAACATATTATCATCTTCCGAGGGAGCCCTTGTAGTCATGTTGCCTGTGTGCGGTGCACTCGGCAGCTTCCGGTCCCAGGGTTGGTAGGGCAGGACCCGTGATGACGTCGCGGTCACATGACCGTGACGTCATGGCAGGTCCTTCTTGTGCAGGCGTGCAGGACCCGTGATGTCGCGGTCACATGACCAGGATGTCATGGCAGGTCCTTGTCGCATACCATCCTTGTACCGGAACCTGCCACTTGCATGGAGCCATTACCGGAGCGTCACGAGGAGCGGGAAAGGTGGCAAAAGGTGAGTATATAATAATTTTTTAATTTTTTATTATTTTTAACATTAGATCCTTCTACTATTGACGCTGCATAGGCAGCATCAATAGTAAAAACTTGGTCACACAGCGTTAATAGCGGCGGTAATGGAGTGAGTTACCCGCGGCATAACACTGTCCGTTACCGCCGGCATTAACTCTGTGTGAGCGGTGACCGGAGGGGAGTATGCGGGTGCCGGGCACTGACTGTGGGGAGTAAGGAGCGGCCATTTTCTTACAGACTGTGCCTGTCGCTGATTGGTCGTGGCTGTTTTGCCGCGACCAATCAGCGACTTGGATTTCCTTGACAGACAGAGGCCGCGACCAATGAATATCTGTGACAGACAGACAGACAGACAGACGGAAGTGACCCTTAGACAATTTATAGTAGATTTGAATCTCTTTTAGTTCCTGGATGCTGGATTGAAAGTGATGGATACTAGACTTATCGCTTTAGAATTCCCCATAGATGTTCTTTTTGTATCAGATCAGGAGAAATACTTGGCTGCTGATTTACTTTCACCCTGTTCTTCTTCAGAAATGCAACAATGAACTTGGACGTGTTTTTTGATCATTGCCATCTAGGAAAAGTGCACATCTACCAAGGGCATGGAGTGATAGTAGTGCCTTCTCTTTTAATCTCGTGAATTACATCTGTGAATTTGTCATATCAATGAAATGTAGCTCCCTGACACCAGCAGCTCTTGTAAAATCCCACATAGGAACACTGCCACCAACATGTTTCACTGTATACGCCATTTATTTTTCGTCGTGCTCCTCACCTTGCAATGCTGTACAGTATTGAAGCCATCAGTCTCCAAAACATTTATCTTGATGTCATCACTAAAGAGTACAGAGTCCCAAAAGTCATCACTTTTCTCAACATGGGCCCTGGCAAATTGTACATGCGAAACACTCACCCCGTTTTGGCTTTCTACTCCTGTAGCTAACTGCAGTGAACTTACATGTCGATTTTCTTCATATTCAACTACCTTAAATATCTGGATTTTAGAAAAAAAATTTCTTAGAAAACAATTATTTCCCCTTCACAAAAAAGATTGCAAAAACTATGTGCAGTCTATTATGACTAGCAAGTACACCGTGTCCGACTGACACTGATTTCAATTTTTTTTTCCTATAAAACAAATCATGCTGCCTTTCTACTACTTTTAGTGCATCATGAATGAGGAAAAAAATGTGCAGTTGGGATTCAAGTGCAGAAGGATAGATGTGTTCTACATCACATCACTGATCGATCACACTGAGTCTGGCACAGGTGGCAGCACCTCCCCTATCTCTCGCTATTAATTGAATATCTGTATTAGTCGAAAACTTCTACACTCATGTTCTACAGTACTGCAGTTGGTTGACATATTATTGTGTGGAGTATGTGTCCAATGCATTAGCACTCTCTCTTTCTACTTTTTTTTGCTAACAGGGGTTGTCCCATGAACAAAAGAGCAATAGATCAATAGATTTTGGAATAGTAATAAGTTCCACAATTGGATATGTTTAAATAAAACGTTCCTGTTATTAGATAATCTTATAAATGTTCCCCTGCTGTGTAATGGCCGTGTCTGATCTTACAGGAACATGGTCTGATCATACCACATCTTCTGGACAGGGATGCTATAATGTCTGTACACTCATTTGCTTCCTCCCCTGCCCAGGAGCTGTGGTATGATCAGACCATGTTCCTGTACGGTCAGACACGGCCATTACACAGTACACAGCAGGGGCACATTTATAAGATTATCTCAGCACAGGAACATTTTTATTAAACACATCCAATTGTAGAACTTATTATTATTCCAAAACTTTTTGATTAAAATTAACTTTTGTTCATGGGACAACCCTAATAACCGTGAAATCTGACATCCTCACTATTTTAAAGAGGACTTATCACTAGGTCAAAAATGTCCAGTTTTTGCTTTTTTAAATCCTGTTGCTCCTCTGAATATGCTGTTTTTTCGGTTTTATGAAAACCGCCAAACGGTTCTAGAGGTATGGGCCTTTTTTGGTGGCAATTATTATGGTCTTCTCCAAAGGTTTGGTGCTCACATAGTAATAATTTAGAGCAGCCTAAAGACGCACCAACTGGGATTCTGGAGAGCCATTCTCCAGTTTTAAAGACCATAAAATTTAGCATTAAATAAAAATATCCATAACTCTGGAATTGTATGAAAGAGTAAAAAAACTGTTTACTCAGGAGATCCACGGGCATAAGGTAAGAGCAAAAATTGGACACTTTTGACCTGATGACTGGTTCACTTTAAACTACAATAAAATGGCTGCTGCATTCTCTGATTAGACTTGCATGCAGGTTATTTAAGTGCCTCCTGATTGCCCTCATTATAATGTGTGACATGATAACTACAAGGGATTATGGGAAAGCCAGCATAATCGCACCTGAGATAATGTCAGATAATCTTCTGCAATGTGGGAAAAGTTGGTGGGCATTTTTTTCATGCAATCCAATCACAATTTTCTTCATTTTGACAAAACCTGTAAATTTCATAAAATTATTCTCTAATTCATTTTGAAATTGCCGATATCCGGTCAGCTATGATGGCAAGTATACAAATCGCATGTGAGAGCTCACATGACAAGCGGCAAGAATATATCAAGAGTTGAATCCTAACAGTAAGCAGATTACACACTGTTAAAATTCAACATGTTAGCCTCACGGCCAAATTATATCAATGTCCCAGATTATCCCTTTTATCGAAGCAAGCAAGAACCATTAGAGGACCAGCAAAGCATCAGCGCTGAATCAGCATATTTAAAAGCAGAGTACTGTTGTAATTTTTTTTTCTGTCCAGCCAGCTTTATTTTTAATTATCGCAATCCCTTTAAAAAAATCTGGTGAGATAGGGTAAATAATTTTCATTTAAATTGATTGTACGGGAATTGATTGTTTACATTACATTTTGAGAAACTAGATAAGACAGAAACTAAAGATAAGATGTTGGCTTTATAGATTTTTAAGTGTTCACATTATGGAAAGAAAACAGTTATATGTTCTTCTCCAGTATTGAGCTGCTCAGTGCTCAGTGAACCATAAATGACCCCATCACATGTAGTTTTGCATTGCATTGATTAGTCTTCTTTATAAAAATGACCCATATTTCCTCCCTTCTATTCATAGTCTCATCATAGAATTGTGGGTCCAATAATTAAATTGGCCATAAACCTTACAGCCAAATGATACAAATTGTAACTGAAAGAACAGTAAGAACATATCTTGAGAAATACATTATCTATCTCTAGACACATGGGTCAATACTGTCAATTCTATTTATGTGGGACTGAATCAGCTTGAATTTTTTTAATATAAAAAAAAATCATAAGGCGGAATAGCTGTCATTTTCCCAGCAGATGTTATTATGTTATATCTTTAGGTAAACATTTAATATTATTTTTATGAGATGAAACAAAAAACAGGCATGCACCAGGAGGCATTATCGGTAACGCTCTACACTTGTAGCCCATAATTGCTACTAGCTCACCAAGCCATACTTAGAAATCCTTGATCCCAGTTTATGTCTGCACTTAAAATGGAAGTTAAATATTTAACAGCCAATCCAATTCTGATAAGTTCCTTCCTCTTCATTTTTTCTGCAGACTTAGTAAAACTTTAGGACTCTATTATGCTTGAAAGCAGTGAATGGCTGAACACATTATCTGAGATAATCACATTGCATTTTAATTTGGGATGTTATAGCCACCAAGCACAATTTTGCCTGAGAAGGCGTAATCTGATGGTTATTTAGCATACTATTTCCCGAGAGCAAATTAAACTCAAACACTTAAGTGTGTGGATTCTTGAGAATCTAAGAGATAAGCTAATGATGCACTCTGGGACATAAAGACAATGGAAGCAGAACAGCCTTAACAATATATTTTCCTTTGGTGACTAAAGAAATTGCAAATTGCGTGTCAACAATAGATCTCATTCTCATAATTTAGGTGGCATTGGTTGTCATTATCTTGTGTAAACAATGGCTGAAATACTACATAGGTGTAACAAATTAGCTGTTTTATTGATGACCTATGTGCCCCATAAATGCTGAATTTTAATTGGTCTTTTAAAAATAATCAACCAAAAGAGATAATTAAAATTTTTTTTACATAATCTAATTGTTAAATACATTAATTTATGGTGTTAAAGATTTTTTAAATGATTGTTTTTCCATCTTCATCTCTAATCAAGAGGATTGCGCAGAAGGTAATACTGATTTATAATACTGACTAAAGATACCGTCACACATAACGATTTCTTTAACGATATCGTTGCTTTTTGTGACGTAGCAACTATATCGTTAACGAAATCGTTATGTGTGACAGTGACCAACGATCAGGCCCCTGCTGGGAGAACGTTGGTCGCTAGGAATGATCAGGACCTTTTTTTTGGTCGCTGATCACCCGCTGTCATCGCTGAATCGGCGTGTGTGACGCCGATCCAGCGATGTGTTCACTGGTAACCAGGGTAAATATCGGCTTACTAAGCACAGGGCCGCGCTTAATAACCCAATATTTACCCTGGTTACCATTGTAAAAGTAAAAAAAAAACAGTACATACTCACATTCTGGTGTCTGTCACGTCCCCAGCCTTCAGCTTCCCGCACTGACTGTGAGCGCCAGCCGTAAAGCACAGCGGTGACATCACCGCTGTGCTCTGCTTTATGGCCGTCCGGCGCTGACATAGTCAGTGCGGGAAGCTGACGGCGGGGGATGTGACAGACACCGGAATGTGAGTATGTAATGTTTTTTTTTTACATTTACAATGGTAACCCTGGCGGCCCTGTGCTGTGTAACCCGATGTTTACCCTGCTTACCCGGGGACTTCAGCATCGTTGGTCGCAGGAGAGCTGTCTGTGTGACAGCTCTCCAGCAACCACACAACTTACCAACGATCACGGCCAGGTCGTATCGCTGGTCGTGATCATTGGTAAATCGTTTAGTGTAACGGTACCTTTACTTTGTAAAGGTAGCTCAGCATTATCAAAGCTTAGTGTTCACCTTTCATACTGTACCTACAACTATATTAGTACACACTTGGTGCCTAGAGTATTGAACCCGATTCAATTATTCAATTATGCAAATACCTCCCTTATTCTCAAGGATAGTCTCTAATTATTGGTAACTATGTTGAAAAAAAATATATATATATAGAGAGAGAGGGTGAAATAATTATTAAAGCTGCTATTGACATGAAATTTTCCCCAGATGTCAATAACATCCCATCCAATCCACACAGGCACAAGAATTGAACCATACATGTCCATGAATCAAGTTATGTAGAATCACGAGAAATTACATAAGGGAAAAGTTTGGAACACATGAAGACAGATAAGTGCAAAAAGCCATTGAAGGTCATGACACCAGTTAAATCTATCAGTAATTAGGAACCAATCCTGTCACAGCTGGTTTAACTGATGGCCTTTGAAAAGGTGTCTCATTACCAAGGTGCTACACAAGAGACATATCATGATGAGTAAAATCAATGAACTCTCTGAAGACCTTCACACCCTTATTGTTGCAAAACATACTGATAGCATTGGTTATAGAATAATTTCTAAACTACTGCTAAGGTTCTATTAAAGTTCCAGTGAGCACGGTGGGGCCATAATCTGGAAGTGGAAAGCATATAATTTCATCACCTATGACTGGAATCATAGAAAATCATAGAATCATAGAAAGATAGAAATAGAAGAGACCTCAAGGGTCCAACCCTATGCTAAATGCAAGATTCACTAAATAATCTCAAACAGATGTCTTTTCAGCCTCTGAAGACTTCCATTGAATGAGAACTCACCACCTCTTGTAGCAGCCTGTTCCACTCATTGATCACCCTCACTGTCAAAAAGTTATCTTCTAATATCTAATTTGTATCTTCTCTCTTTCAGTTTCATTCCATTTATTATTGTACTAGATGGTGGCCCGATTCTAACGCATCGGGTATTCTAGAATATGCATGTCCACGTAGTATATTGCCCAGCCATGTAGTATATTGCACAGCCCACGTAGTATATTGCCCAGTCACGTAGTATATTGCCCAGCCACGTAGTATATTGCCCAGTCACGTAGCATATTGCCCAGCCACGTATGTTACAGGTTAAAAAATAAACATATACTCACCTTCCGAGGGCCCCTTGTAGTTCGGTCACATGACCGTGATGTCATGGCAGGTCCTTCTCGCGCAGGTGCGCAGGCCCTGTGATGACGTCGCGGTCACATGACCGTGACGTCATGGCAGGTCCTTCTCGCGCAGGCGCGCAGGGTGTGTGATGACGTCGCGCTCACATTACCGTGACGTCATGGCAGGTCCTTCTCCCATACCATCCTTGGCACCGGAACCTGCTGGAGGTCACCGGAGTTGAGTATATAATGATTTGTTATTTTTTAAATTATTTTTAACATTAGATGTTTTTACTATTGACGCTGCATAAGCAGCATCAATGGTAAAAACTTGGTCACACAGGGTTAATAGCGCGGTAACAGAGTGACCGCTGGCATTAACCCAGTGTGAGTGGTGACTGCGGGGAGTATGGAGCGGGCGCCAACTGCAGGGGAGTAGGGAGGGACTAATCGGACTGTGGCCATTGCTGATTGGTCACGGCAGCCATGACAGGTAGCTGGCGAGACCAATCAGCCACTTGGCTTTCCATGAAAGACAGAGGCCGCGACCAATGAATATCCGTGACAGACAGAAAGACAGAAGGACAGAAAGATGGAGGTGACCTTTAGACAATTATATAGTAGATTTCCATGTGCAAACGAGAATAAGGATGATCCCTCTACTCTGTGACATTCCTTCAGATATTTGTAGACAACTATTAAGTCTCCTCTCAGTCTTCTCTTTTGCGAGTTAAATATTCCCAAATCCTCTAACCGTTTCTCATATGACATTGTTTGCAGACCGGTCACCATTCTGGTCACTCCACTTTGTTCTTGTCTTTTTCAAAATGTGGCACCCAGAACTGGGCATAGTATTCCTGATGAGGTCTGACCAAAGAGGAGTAGAGGGGATAATTACTTCAGGTGATCTAGACTGCATGCTTCTGTTAATGTAATGCAGAATTGTGTCTGCCTTTTTTGCTGCTGCATCACACTGTTGACTCATGTTCAGTCTGTGATCTATTATTATGCCCAAGTCTTTTTTACATGTGCTTAGCCCTATTCATCTCATTCTGTATCAGGATCCTGTCATGGCTGAGCAGGGTAATATCAGGATCCTGTCAGCACAGTCCTAGCCTCGTGGAACGCTGAACCTCCATAACCCCAGGCTAGGACTGCGGCGAACACAGAGAGGTAATATGTATGAGACCATACTATGATCTCTTGATTTTGTATAAGTGATATTATGTGGGCCGTACGGGAGGTGCTATAGGGGATTGTCTGGGGATTTTCCTGTCAGGTCTGTATATATTTTTCCATTTTTCCATACGGATATAAGGTCTATCCACGTTATATTTAATATTGGGCAATTGCTCTTGAAATGGGGAAGTAATTTTATCTCTCCTTCACGATTTGTCCTGGCCGTTTGCGGTAAGGGGATAGGAGTATATAGTGTGCTTCGGCACTTTTAGACGGTCCCCTATATATACAGTCTGCACCTTCATTGTAAATCTACTACCCCAATTTTGGGGTAGCATATGCCATACGCACAATACCATAAGATATATGTGTTCTGCCGATTTGTGAGCTGATCTCTGTTTTATTTCACTAATTTTGATTGTGAGGCATTTTTTAAGTGCATGTGGTTTTTATGTGTTAATAAAGTTATTTGTCTTAAATTCAAACACTTCTTGATTAGGTATACCTTTCAGTAGGACAACATGTCGGATGTTAAAATCATTTTTTCAAACTGGTGTTATAAAGTATTCTAATTTGCTGAGATAATGACTTTTGGGCTCTCATTGGCTGTAAGCCATAATCATCAACATTATCAGAAAATAAACACGTGAAATAGATCACTCTATTTATAATGACTCTATCAATATTTAAGTTTCACTTCTTGTATTGAAGAAGTGAAGTAATTTAACTTTTTGATGATATTCTACTTTTTTAATAAGCATCTGTATATATATATACAGGTCCTTCTCAAAAAATTAGCATATAGTGTTAAATTTCATTATTTACCATGATGTAATGATTACAATTAAACTTTCATATATTATAGATTCATTATCCACCAACTGAAATTTGTCAGGTCTTTTATTGTTTTAATACTGATGATTTTGGCATACAACTCCTGATAACCCAAAAAACCTGTCTCAATAAATTAGCATATCAAGAAAAGGTTCTCTAAACGACCTATTACCCTAATCTTCTGAATCAACTAATTAACTCTAAACACATGCAAAAGATACCTGAGGCTTTTATAAACTCCCTGCATGGTTCATTACTCAAAACCCCCATCATGGGTAAGACTAGCGACCTGACAGATGTCAAGAAGGCCATCATTGACACCCCCAAGCAAGAGGGTAAGACCCAGAAAGAAATTTCTCAACAAATAGGCTGTTCCCAGAGTGCTGTATCAAGGCACCTCAATGGTAAGTTCAAGCCCGCTTCTTGAATGGTAGCCATGGCAACTGCAGCTTTGTGAGCCGGCGCGTTATCTTGGTGAAACAGCACTCCAGCCCGCAGTTTACCGCGCCTTTTCTCCTTGATAGCCTCCCACAATCTTCTTATTTGTTCTGCGTAGTAGGAGCCCGTAATAGTGGCTCCCTTCTCCAAATAGCCCACCATAATAATTCCTACATCGTCCCAAAAAACGGACGCCATAACCTTCCCTGCTGAGCTTGACACTTTGAATTTCTTCGGCGTTGGTTCGTCGGCTCGTTTCCACGTCATCGATTGTTGTTTAGTTTCGGAATCAAAGTCGTGGATCCAGGTCTTGTCCATGGTCAAAAAGCGTGACAAAAAATTTTCCTTGTCTGCTTGGAACTTTTCGAGATTTGCTATTGAAATGTCAACTCATTTCTTCTTTTGCTCGTTGGCTAACATTTTTGGCACCCAACGCGCGGAGACCTTTCTCATATGCAATTCTTTTGCAAGGATTCTTTGAATACTGCCATATGAGATCCCTGGGACCTCAGCTACATGCCTGATAGTCACTCTTCGATCTGCCAATACAACTTCTTCAACTTTTTTCACGTTTTCTTCATTGAGGGACGTGGATGGGCGTCCTTGACGATGTTCATCTTCCGTCGATGTTCTTCCCAGCTTAAATTCCTGGCCCAGCATGCAACTGTGGAATATGGAGGAGAAGAGTCCCCCAATGTTTCCACCAAGTCGCTGTGTACGGTATGTCTTTGGTAGTCATTTTTTTCAAGCAGAGGTATTTGATGACAGCTCTGAGCTCGTTTTTTTCCATTTTCATGTTCACTCCTCGGCAGTTCATATTCAAATGAATGTAGCTCCCGGGAATCGTGGTCTATTTAAGTGATTTCTTTTTCCTGGACTAGTGGGTACCTAAGAGAGAAGAAAACATTTTATTTTAATTTCTGTGTGCAATAGAAATAACCGATTATCATTACTTTTGTATCGCCCCTCGTATATAAATATAAATATATATATATATATATATATACCGTATATAGTCGAGTATAAGCTGAGATTTTCAGCCCACTTTTTTGGGCTGAAAGTCCCCCTCTCGGCTTATACTCGAGTCATACCCAGGGGTCGGCAAGGGAGGGGGAGCGGGGGCTGTCTAGTTATACTCACCTACTCCTGGCGCGGTCCCTGCACGTCCCTGCTTTTTCCAGCGCTGCAGCTTCTTCCTGTAGTGAGTGGTCACATGGTACCGCTCATTACAGTAATAAATATGTGGCTCCACCTCCCATAGAGGTGGAGCCACATATACATTACTGTAATGTGTAGTAACGGTGACTGCTCACTACAGGAAGAAAATGCGGCACTGGGGAACAGATGTGCAGCGACGGCACCAGGGGCAGGTAAGTATGACGGGGCAGTGAGTGATACTCACCTGCTCCTCATTCCACAGTCGGTGCCGCTGTGTCTTCTGCAGTAACACTCAGGTCAGAGGGCGCAGTGACGTGATTAGTGTGCGCCGCCCTCTTCCTGAACGTCGGCGCAGAGGATGGGAAGACAGCGGCGGTCAGCGGTGGAATGGGAAAGGTGAGTATAACAAGTGACGGGGGCCTCTGTATCTGTATGGAGCATCTTATGTGGCCATGTGCAGCATTATATGGGGCAAATATCTGTATGGGGCATCTTATCCAGCCATGTGCAGCATGATAATGGGGCAAATATCTGTATGAGGCATCTTATGTGGCCATGTGCAGCATGATATGGGGCCATGAGCAGCATTATATGGGGCAAATATCTGTATTTGGCATCTTATGTGGCCATGTGCAGCATTGTATGGGGGCAAATATCTGTATGGATCATCCTATGTGGCCATGTGCAGCATTATATGGGGTAAATATCTGTATGGGGCATCTTATGTGGCCATGTGCAGTATGATATGGGGGCAAATATTTGTATGGGGCATCTGTATGGGGCCATGTGCAGCATTATATGGGGGCAAATATCTGAATGGAGCATCTTATGGGGTCATAATCAACATATGTGGAGCAATATACGGGGCAAAAATCTGTATGGAGCATCTTATGTGGCCATGTGCAGCATTATATGGGGCAGTTATCTGTATGAAGCATCTTATGGGGCCATGTGCAGCATTATATGGGGCAATTAGCTGTATGGAGCATCTTATGGGGCCATAGTCCACATTTGTGGAGCATTATACTGGGCAAATGTCTGTATGGAGCATCTTATGGGGTCATAATCAACATTTGTGCAGCATTATATGGGGCATATTTTAATATGGAGCATCTTATGGAGCCCATCATAAACTGTATGGAGCATTATATGGGGCTCCTGATTCAATAGGGATATTCAAAAACACTTAACCTACTGATGTCTCAATTAATTTTATTTTATTTTTGAAGTTTACCAGTAGCTGCTGCATTTCCCACCCTAGGCTTATACTCGAGTCATTAAGTTTTCCCAGTTTTTTGTGGCAAAATTATTATACACGGTATATATATATATATATATATATATATATATATACATATATGTATATATATATATATATATATATAATACAGACCAAAAGTTTGGACACACCTTCTAATTTAAAGATTTTTCTGTATTTTCATGACTATGAAAGTTGCAAACTCACACTGAAGGCATCAAAACTATTAATTAACAGATGTGGAATTATATACTTAACAAAAAAGTGTGAAACAACTGAAAATATGTCTGATATTCTAGGTTCTTCAAAGTAGCCACCTTTTGCTTTGATGACTGCTTTGCACACTGGCATTCTCTTGATGAGCTTCAAGAAGTAGTTACCGGAAATGGTCTTCCAACAATCTTGAAGGAGTTCCCAGAGATGCTTAGCACTTGTTGGCCCTTTTACCTTCACTCTGCGGTGCAGCTCACCCCAAACCATCTTGATTGTATTCAGGTCTGATGACTGTGGAGGCCAGGTCATCTGGCGTAGCACCCCATCACTCTCCTTCTTGGTCAAGTAGGCCTTACACAGCCTGGAGGTGTGTTTGGGGTCATTGTCCTGTTGAAAATAAATGATGGTCCAACTAAACGCAAACCGGATGGAATAGCATGCCACTGCAAGATGCTGTGGTAGCCATGCTGGTTAAGTATGACGTCAATTTTGAATAAATCCCCAACAGTGTAACCAGCAAAGCACCCCCACACCATCACACCTCTCCCTCTATGCTTCATGGTCGGAACCATTCATGAGTCCATCCGTTCACCTTTTCTGCATCGCACAAAGACTTGGAATCAAATAACTCAAATTTGGACTCATCAGACCAAAGCACAGATTTCCACTGGTGTAATGTCCATTCCTTGTGTTCTTTAGCCCAAACAAGTCTCTTCTGCATGTTGCCTGTTGTTAGCAGTGGTTTCCTAGCAGCTATTTTACCATGAAGGCCTGCTGCAGAAAGTCTCCTCTTAACAGTTGTTGTAGAGATGTATCTGCTGCTAGAACTCTGTGTCGCATTGACCTGGTCTGTAATTTGAGCTGCTGGTAACCTGCAATTTCTGAGGCTGGTGACTCAGATAAACTTATCCTCAGAAGCAGAGGTGACTCTTCGTTTTCCTTTCCTGGGGTGGTCCTCATGTGAGCCAGTTTCTTTGTAGTGCTTGATGGTTTTTGAAACTGCACTTGGGGACTATTTCAAAGGTTTCCCAATTTTTCAGACTGACTGACCTTCATTTTTTAAAGGAATGATGGCCATTGGCCACTCATTTTTCTTTACTTAGCTGCTTTTTTCTTGCCATAATACAAATTCTAACTCTAACAGTCTATTCAGTAGGACTATCAGCTGTGTACCCACCAGACTTCTGCTCAACACAACCCAACCCCATTTATAAGGCAAGAAATCACACTTATTAAACCTGACAGGGCACACCTGTGGAGTGAAAATCATTTCCGGTGACTACCACTTGAAGCTCATCAAGAGAATGCCAGGAGTGTGCAAAGCAGTCATCAAAGCAAAAGGTGGCTACTTTGAAGAACCTAGAATATAAGACATATTTTCAGTTGTTTCAAACTTTTTTGTCAAGTATATAATTCCACATGTGTTAATTCATAGTTTTGATGCCTTCAGTGTGAATTTACAATTTTCTTAGTCATGAAAATGCAGAAAAATCTTTAAATGAGGTGTGTCCAAACCTTTGGTCTGTACTGTATGTATATATACAGTATATAGTGGAAGGTCAGCTGACTTAGCTGCTCCTAAAGGTCCCTCTGGGATGACACATATGGCAGCTCTCGCAGGAGCAAAGCAGTCAGGAGGCTTCCTTTCCTCCACACTCACAAACTGAGAAAAGAAACTAGCTCAACATTTAACTCGCTCCAGCCACACCCTGGAGGTGGAGATATGGTGGGTAGGCATCCTGACCATCTCTGACTTGCTCACTATGAAAGCCAGGTCCATATAGCGACTGGATTGCTTTCAGCTCATATCATGCTGGAGAAAATACTTGGCTTTGACATCACGCAGGAAAGCAACCTTTGCAACACATATCTCCCCTCACATATGGCACAAGTGACCCTGTCACATATTCCCCCTCTGCCAAAAGCTGGGTGCTTTCGCACCTTCGAACACAAAACAGGGAATTCGGGAGAGGGCATCTGCGTTCCCGTGTAGCTTCCCGGGCCTATGTTCTATGTGGAACCTGAAATCCTGGAGGCCTAAAAATCAATTAGTCACCTGGGAATTCTTACCATGTTTCTCCCTTTACCATCTCAGAGGGGAATGATTGAACAAGAGTTTGGCTTAGTAAATAAAAACCTCTGGCCGAGGAAATAAAACCTCAATGTATCAACTGCCCATTTTATGGCTGGACATTCTTTCTCCACAATGGCGTAATTTTTCTGATGAAGGCTCCCAGATCAGATATAGGATGGGATGCTCTTCCTCATTTATCTCTTGAGACAGTACGGCTCCCAACCCAACTTCTGAGACATCCATCTGGATCACAAACTCTTTGTTGAAATCGGGTGCGACCAGAATCGGATGTTTACACAGAGCCTGCTTCAGCTCCTGGAACATCATCTCTGTATCAGCAGTCCATTTAACTATGGTCGACATGGTACCTTTAAGAAGATCTGTCAATCGTGCAACAATTATAGCAAAACTTGAGATGGACCGCCGGTAATATCCCACAATTCCAAGAAATGCCCTCACTTGCTTCTTGGAAAGCGGTTGCTGCCACTTCTGAATCGTCTCGATCTTATTTATCTTGGGTTTAACTCCTCCAGAATAATTAAAATTGTATTTAATCTTTAACCCCCTCCTGATAAGCGCCGTTCATGTACTGCTCTGCGGGAGCTGCTTTCCCTCAAAGATCAGTATATGTATGGCACACCGATCACACATCCTCATGCTGATTACCACGGTGATCGAGGTGTCAACTCTATGTGAGAGCTGTCACTAGTGACAGCGACATAGAGGAGCATCGCACAGGCAATGGGCTCCCTGCACACTTCCATCAGGACAGTGTAAAGTGATCGCATTGTCCTGATGGTCAATGGACCTGAGGCACCTCCTTCCCTGCCTTTCAGTCGCTCCTCCGATGTAGTGCAGTGCAGATGAATTGCAGAACATAATATCAGAGATCTGATGTAATACAGTGATAAACCATCCTGGGCCAATGTAAAAAAGCAAAAAAAAATTAGAAAGTGTAAAAATAATTTTTCAAATCCCCAAATAAACAAAAAAAACAAATAATTTTTCAATAAAAAGATTTATTTTTGCAAATAAAAAAATATATAATAAAAGTACACATATTTGGAATTGCCGCATATGTAGTGACCTGGTCTATAAAACTGTCCCACTAGTTAATCTCTTCAGTGAGCAGTGTGAAAAAAAAAAAAAATGAGACAAAAAACAATGCTTTATCATCATACCACCGAACAAAAAGTGCAATAAAACGTGATAAAAAAGAAGAATTTAACCCCTTTCTGACATTAGACGTACTATCCCGTTGAGGTGGGGTGGGCCTGTATGCCCACCGATGAGATAGTACGTCATAGCGACCGGCTGCGCTCACGGGGGGAGCGCGGCCGATCGCAGCCGGGTGTCACCTATCACAGCTGACATCCGGCACTATGTGCCATGATCGGTCACGGAACACCCCTGGCACATTAACCCCCAGCACACTGCGATCAAATATGATTGCAGTGTTCCGGCGGTATAGGGAAGCATCGCTGAGGGAGGAGGCTCCCTATGTGCTTCCCTGAGACCCCAGGAAATTTTCTAAATTTTTGCCAAATTTCCATTTTTTTCACAAATAGGCGCAGGTAATATCAAAGAAATTTTACCACAATCATGAAGTACAATATGTCACGAGAAAACATTGTCAGAATCACTGGGATCCATTGAAGCGTTCCAGAGTTATAACCTCATAAAAGGACAGTGGTCAAAATTGTAAAAATTGGCCCGGTCATTAACGTGCAAACCACCCTTGGGGGTAAAGGGACTAAATAAGAATGGTACCGCTGAAACCATCATCTTGTCCAGAAAAAAACAAGCTGCCATACAGCTCCATCAGCGGAAAAATAAAAATGTTATAGCTCTCAGAATAAAGAGGTACATTTTTTTTCTATAAAATAGTTTTTATTGTGTAAAAGCGCCAAAACATAAAAAAACTACATAAATTGGGTATCGCTGTAATCGCACTGACCCAAAAAATAAAGCTACCTTACCAATTTTAAAACATGCAGAAAAGTATATAAAAAATGAAGCAATTTCTTAATTGTTGTTTTTTGTTCATTCTGTCTACCAAAAATCAGAATAAAAGCGATCAAAAAATGTCATATTCCTGAAAATGATACCAATAAAAATGTCAGTTCGGCCTGCAGAAAACAAGCTATAACTTGATTCTGGTAACCGAAATATGGAAAAATTATACCTCTCAAAATATAGTGTTGCAAAAACTATTGCAATAAAAAGCGTCTTTTAGTGTATGACAGCAGCCAAACATAAAAACCCAATATAAATCTGGTATCGCTGTAATCGCCCCGACTAGAAGATTATAGTTGCCTAATCACCTGTACTGCACGAGGAATGGCTTAAAAAATAAATAAAACCAATTCTTCACCTGCAGTGGATTTTTTCATTCTGCCTCCCAAACATTGCAGTAATGCTCGGCGCACATTTATCCTGCGCTCTGCGATGAGCACTTGCATTTGGGGTTTCCATGCGAATCTCTGAAATATGTGATTCAGACGAAACCTCTAGTGGAAGATTCCCTATAATGAGGCAGACGGAGGCACTGTGGATGCCGTCTGACGTGTGATCCGATGGTGTCCATCTTTTTAAGATTGCATAAAAGTGCCATCTGCCACAGTTTTGTGTATTTCTGAAAGGAAGAACACCATTGAAAAGAGGCCAGAGTAACTCTGCTGCCTCATTATAGTGAATTGATGCCTCGGGGTTTCATCTG
Organism: Ranitomeya imitator; assembly: GCF_032444005.1. Classification (NCBI taxonomy): domain Eukaryota; kingdom Metazoa; phylum Chordata; class Amphibia; order Anura; family Dendrobatidae; genus Ranitomeya; species Ranitomeya imitator. Next base: position 455,872,750 of record NC_091282.1, on the reverse strand, counting down.
AATCACGTCACTCAGAGATTTAGATGGAAAACCCAAAGCAAGTGGTCATCACAGAGTTACAGATAATTGTGATCATAAATATTATGTAATAATAATAATAATCTTTATTTTTATATAGTGCTAACATATTCCGCAGCGCTTTACAGTTTGCACACATTATCATCACTGTCCCCGATGGGGCTCACAACCTAGAATCCCTATCAGTATGTCTTTGGAATGTGGGAGGAAACCGGAGTGCCCGGAGGAAACCCACGCAAACACGGAGAGAACATACAAACTCTTTGCAGATGTTGTCCTGGGTGGGATTAGAACCAAGGACCCCAGCGCTGCAAGGCTGCAGTGCTAACCACTGCGCCACCGTGCTGCGTAAAATGTTCCCAATTAAAGCTTCAACTCAATCCACAAAAAAGCAAGCCCTCACTCATGTTCATCATCTGTTAATGGAAATATAGGGGCTTCCATGTTAATGGTAGCACAAAAACTCGGGAAAAGCTAAAAAGCTCCTCACCCCTCAAAAGAAATTCATAAAATTCTCACCTCCCAAAACCCCCCCTTTTGAGCCTCAGTGTGCCTAAACCACATCTAGCGCCCACTTGTTTGGCATTTCTGTAGTGATGAGACCCCAAATAACTTACTGGTACATTACTCCAGAAGCATGAGTTGGGCATAACATACTTGTCACTACAGCGTACTGATCACTACAACAGATATTTGCAATTTTTACTCAGCAACATCCACTACTGCTTGTTTCTGGAAAACGCCCATGGAGACAAAATTGTCACTACATCTGTAGATGCCTCGGAGTAACCTTCGACTCTGCCCTGTCCTTCAAACCGCACATCCAAGCTCTTTCCACCTCCTGTCGCCTCCAGCTCAAAAATATCTCCTTTCCTCAACTGTCAATCTACTAAAATGCTTGTGCATGCCCTCATCATCTCCCGCCTTGACTACTGCAACATCCTTTTCTGCGGCCTCCCTGCTAACACCCTGGCACCTCTCCAGTCCATTCTTAACTCTGCTGCCAGACTAATTTATCTCTCTCCTCGCTACTCCTCTGCTTCCCCCCTCTGCAAATCTCTTCACTGGCTCCCATTCCCATTCCCTCAACGTATCCAGTTCAAATTACTAATACTGACCTACAAAGCCATCCGCAACCTGTCTCCTCCATATATCTCTGAACTAATCTCCCGACATCTTCCCTCACGTGATCTCCGGTCCTCCCAAGACATCCTTCTCTCCTCCACACTTATTCGCTCCTCATCCAACCGCCTCCAAGACTTCTCCCGAATATCCCCCATCCTCTGGAATTCTTTGCCCCAACACGTCCGACTATCAACCACATTCGGATCCTTCAGACGGAACCTGAAAACCCATCTCTTCACGAAAGCCTACAGCCTGCGCTGACCCCGCTGCCGCCTCATCACTACCGAAGCTACCGCCTCACCAACACCGGAGCTCCTGCAACCCTCAACCTACTGTCTCCTTCCCCATAATCCTGTGGAATGTAAGCCCGCAAGGGCAGGGTCCTGGCCCCTCTGTATCAGTCTCTGATTGTTAGTTTGTTTACTGTAAGTGATATCTGTAACTTGTATGTAACCCCTTCTCATGTAAAGCACCATGGAATCAATGGTGCTATATAAATAAATAATAATAATAATAAATTCCCAAAGGGTTATAATTTAAAAAATGGGATCACTTGAGGGGGAATTCTGCTCTTCTAGCACTTAGGGACTCTGTATAGAGTCCGCAAACTATTCTAGGAAAATCGGCATTCCGGGAGGAAATTAGCGATCCGTCCCGCCAGAGTCTCTCTGTATGGCTAAGTAGTACTGTACAGCCACATATGGATTATTGCCACGTTCAATAGAAATTGTGGGACAAATTTTGGTGCTATTGTTACCCATTTCCCATTATGAAAATGTAAAACTTGGGGCTAGCACACAATCTTGGTGGTAAAAATGTAAATTATTTTATCTTAAGTGCTCAATGGAATAAATGTCTGTGACACACCTGTGGTGTCAATATAATCATTGCACCCCTTGATGTATTCATTGAGAGGTTTAGTTTGTATAATGGGGTCACTTATGGGGTGTTCTGCTGTGTTGGAACCTCAGGGGCTCTGCCAATGTACAATGGCACCCTCAAACAAGTGCAGCAAAATGTGCACTGTAATATGGTGTTTCTTCTCTTCTGACATTTGCACTGTGCTTCAGTAGTAGTTTTTAATGACATATGGGCTATTATTGAACTCAGGAAAAATTGCACAATGAACTTCGGGGTCCTTTTTCTCCTTTAACCCTTGTGAAAATACAAAATTTGAAGCTAAAAAAGATTTTTGCAGGAAAAATTTGATTTTTTTTATTTTCACGGCTTAGCGTAACAAACTTCTGTGAAGCACCTGTGGGTTCAAGGTGCTCAATACACATCTAAATACCGTATATACTCGAGTATAAGCACGAGATTTTCAGCCCATTTTTTTGGGCTGAAAGTGACTCTCTTGGCTTATACTCGAGTCAGTGTCGGTGTGGGGTCAGCGGGTGAGGGGGAGCGGCGGCTATGATATACTTACCTGCTCCTGGCGCTGTCCCTGCATGTCCCATGGTCTCCGGGCAGCGCTTCCTGTGTTCAGCGGTCACGTGGTACCGCTCATTAAAGTAATGAATATGCACGCATATTCATTACTCTAATGAGCGGTACACGACCGCTGAACACAGTAAGATGCCGCCGGCTCCCGAAGACCATCTGACAGTGAAACGCTTCCAGGGACCACGTCGGGAGCAGGTGAGTATATCAGGGGAGGGGGAGCATTGTGCGATAGTCACCTTCCACGTTCCATCGCTGTGCGCTGCTCCTTCTTCCGTCCTCTGGCTGTGACTGTTCAGGTCAGAGGGCGCGATGACGCGATTAGTGTGCGCGCCGCCCTCTGCCTGAACAGTCAGTGCCGAGGATGGAAGACAGAGCAGCGCGCAGCGATGGAACGTGGAAGGTGACTATCGCAAGTGCCGGGGGCCTGAGCGAAGAGAGGTAAGTATGTGATTTTTTTTATTTTAATCGCAGCAACAGCAAATGGGGCAAATGTATGGAGCATCTTATGGGGCATATATGAGGAGCATCTTATGGGGCATATATGAGGAGCATCTTATGGGGCATATATGAGGAGCATCTTATGGGGCATAATGTGTGGAGCATCTCATGGGGCCACAATGTATGGGGCCATAATGTGTGAAACATCTTATGGGGCCATAATGTGTGGAGCATCTTATGGGGCCATCAACCTTTATGCAGCATTGTATGGGGCAAATGTTTCTATGGAGCATCTTATGGGGCCATTATTAACCTTTGTGCTGCATTATATAGGGTATATTTTAATATGGAGCATTTTATGGGGCCCATCATAAACTTTATGGAGCATTATATGAGGCTCCTGATTCAATATGGGTATTCAAAAACACTTAACCTACTGATGTCTCAATTAATTTTACTTTTTTTGGTATCTATTTTTATTTTTGACATTATCCGGTAGCTGCTGCATTTCCCACCCTAGGCTTATACTCGAGTCAATAAATTTTCCCAGTTTTTTGTGGCAAAATTAGGGGGGTCGGCTTATACTCGGGTCAGCTGATACTCGAGTATATATGGTAAGTTCCTTAAGGGGTTTAATTTCCAAAATGGTGTTACTTGCTATGGATTTCCACTGTTTTGGCACATCAGGGGCTCTCCAAACATGACCTGGCGTCCGCCATCAAACTTTACATTCAAAAGGTGAACTGATGCTCCTTTCCTTCCGAGCCCTGCTGTGTGCCCAAAAAGTAGATTTCCCCCACATATGGGGTATTGACATGCTCAAGAGAAATTGCACAGCAAATTGAATGGTCCATTTTCTCCTGTTGCTCTTGCAAAATTAAAAAAAAAATTGGTCTAAAGGAAAATTTTTGTGAAAGGAAAGTAAATGTTTGTTTTTTCCTTCCATGTTTCAAAAATTCCTGTGAAGCACCTGAAGGGTTAATAAACTTAATGAATGTGGTTTTGAGCATCTTGACGGATGAAGATTTTAGAATGTCACTTTTTGGATATTTTCTGTCATATTGGCCACTCAAAGTCACTTCAAATGTGAGGTGGTCTCTAAAAAAATGGTTTTGCAAATTTTTGTTGTAAAAATCAGAAATCGCTGGTTAATTTTTTACCCTTATAGCTTCCTAACAAAAAAAAAAATTATGTTTCAAAAATTGACCTGATGTAAAGTTGATATGTGGAAAATGTTATTCATTAACTACGTATTTTGTGTGATATAACTCTCTGATTTAAGGGCAAAAAAATTGCGACATTTTCAAAAATGTTACCAAATTTCTGTTTTTTTCACAAATAAACCCAAGCCATTTGCAAAGAAATTTTATAATTATCATGAAGTAAAATGTTTTTTTTTGTGAGAAAACATTCTCAGAATCAGTGGGATCCATTGAAGCGTTTCAGAGTTATGACCTCATAAAGTGACAGTGGTCAGAATTGGAAAAATTGGCTTGGTCAGGAAGGTGAAAACAGGCTTCGGGGTGAAGTGATTTTTTAATTGATTCCGAAACTAACCATGCTACTTAATTAAAAGAATATTCTAAGGATGCTTCAGTAAAATGTATGCTCCAAAAGCCAAATAGTATGTTCCTCTCTGCCGTGCCTTGCCGTGTGCACAAAAAACTGTTCTACAGTTACGTCTGGAATATCGCCATAAATGGGAAAAATAATAGAACAAATTGTAGAAGGCTATATTCAAGTCAAATTTGTGTGACTGCATCTGTATAACAATCGATCACCAACTGATCATTAATTCAACCATTAACCCACTTCCATCAACAGCACATATTTTGTTCTTTACACAGTTTGAACATATTAAATATAATTTATTAACATTAGCAAAATAATTCAGTAAATCAAATTCACTTTGTAATAATAATAAATTGAATATAAATGTAATTTAAAAATTGAATCTCATAACAACTGGGAAAATAAATAATCATTTTAGAATATTTGATTGAATAAATTGTCATTGATTTTCTTTTATCCTTTTTGGCACCTGTTTGGTAGATATGGAGTTTAGATTAGTCGCTTTATTAGCACTTCATGCATGGAACCAAGGAATCATGCCTATAATTACCTTACCCAAGGATGAGCATAGCTAACTACAGTATGCTTGATTGATTTCAACTCTGTGTGCAGTGTAATGAAATATCGCTGCTCAAGAAAAAATATGTGTGTGATACTGTTCTTGTCCTTCCAATGTTATTCCACTGAAACGCTTAAACAGTTTTTTTTTTCATTGAACACTATCAGTGAAATAGTATTAGGATTAAATGGCAAATCTAATTACAAATTCCACAGCACATCAAAAGGGCAATTCTTTTATATTCCCAGTGTCATTGCCTATATTATGTTTTAATTTGCTGGTTCATCAGTATTTGCGGATTATGCAGGACATCATTTCCTTGCTGTTATAGACCAGAACTTGGCAGCATTTACCGTAAAATTCAATGTAATATCATTTCCCGCTAACAATGCCCCCATTTACCCCACATTCTGCATTTAAGCCCATAGTAGGCATTATGTTGATGTTTGTATTAAAAATTGAGAAAAATAAAAATTTTAGGATTTTTTATATAACATCCAATCAGCCTCTGAAAGATAAAACCTTGAATCTGAAATAAATAATTTGGCCTCGACCCGATCATCAAGACTAACATTGCTCATGCTGGTTTTCATGATTGGGCATGTTAAAGTCAGACATTCCAATTTTAAAGGCCTCATAGAATTAGGCTTATCTTAAAGGGAATCTTTTGCTATGTAATCTGGAGACAGCAGTTGATAGAGGCACAGAATTCAAAGATGTATAAGTTTTTTTCTGTCTGTGTGATGTTGTTTACTTACAATAAAGAATTTATCGTCTGGGAATTATCACTGTTGAACTCGGTGCCCTCATGCCTCCTGGTCCGACTTCACCCTCTCTTCTGATAAGCAGCTCTCTGTCAATAGACAATGTACATATGAAGCTGTGGTGTGGGTGGAGTTAACTTTCTCAGATCTGCTGCATGCTCTGTGTCACAACAGCGGCACCCAGTAAACTAAGTGATACATCTCTAGAATCAGGCTCTCTTGCCTTATATTATGCTGTTCTCAGATTAAATAGCAAAAGTGTGTTAACAGATTCCCTTTAAAATTGTCATGTGCCTCACAACAAATCTTACTCCAGTTAGCAGTTAGCAACTGGAGTAAGATTTGCGGCTTAACATACTTCACAACTCATTATAAATTTGACTACTAGGAATCCCCATGACTCATTTTATCCCATTTTGGTGGGGCTGGCCAAAACTGCTGTGGAAACGCCAAAAGTTGCATCCTTTTTGTGAAACTCAATATTGGACCAAAATTTTGCAACTTTTCTAAGCGTTTTACAAGAATTTCCTGACATACTAGCTTTTATGGTTCACCCTTTTGTCTTTATTATATCCTGGAGTAGGTGCAATGCATTATCTGTATAGGGGACAATAGGCATTGCTGTCCAAAATCAACCAAGGTCTTGTTTCCATGTGTGCTGTGCTGATTGAAAATCAATTGTTGCTATAGATGGCGACATAACTTGAATTTCCTGATGTGACATCTACCTTTGCACCCAGTATATTTTTCCAGGAGTTTGCTACATAATAAGATGAAAGAGTAATTGCAGAAAATCCATAAAATGCTTTGTTGGCACATAAAAGATGCCTGCCAATCTTTGGGCAAAGGTAAATATGATAAATATATTAGCAGGGGAAACATGTGGATGTAGCTAATTTCCTTTCAGTTCTTTCTATTGAATTCTTTAAAGAGATTCACTACTTTATTAGCTTACATTCAGAAGGCAATATTGGTTGGCTTCTTATTGTTAGTGCCCAGGCAGTACATGAATATTCCCCTTTAGCTTATATATGTCTCAGATTCAGTTATTTACATAGTTCATAACGGTAAAACTGCTGTAAATATTCATAGATTCCAATTGGCCTGCACATGTTTGAGTAGGCTGTGAAAGCTGCAAATTGAGCAACGAAACAATTTCACAAATATACAACCTATTATCTTTGTAAAATGTTCATATTACATTAAAAAATAAGAAAAGACAATCTCTTGCTTTCTGGAAAGAAATGGGACTCTGATGTAGGTGCATCTTTTTTTTCAGTTATTTCTCTTTGTTTAATACTTTTATTACACAACACAAGAAACTAAGTTGAGGTCAAGTTACTGTACAGCTAAAAAATAAAAACAGTCCAAAAGGTAAAGGTTTATTTAAAATAAGAAAATGTTAGTTTCCCCATTGGTAGTCAATGTTAGTCAATGGGATTGGAGTTTCACTTTACACATTAGCATTATTATGGATGTGGAAACTGAAGATTCACACTGTGAATCTTTGAACTTTTTATTACTGTTTGGTCTACTGACATATTTAGGTTGTCAATTGAGATGATAGCACGTTAATGACAGATTTTAAATTTCATGACCTTACTATTTACCACCTGGTATGTGGACAAACTTGTATATCGCTATTAAACCACCATGTTCTTTCTACATTCTCGTCTCAAGCCCATGCCAGTCTGCTGTTCTTGGGCCCTCTAGCACATGTCCATGTACACTTTAAATTCCATAAAGTTGTTATTATTGCACACACAAGACATTCCATGAATAATATTGTTGGAAAAAAGCCCCCACCAAATAGAGCTTAGTTTTAAGTACACTAACCTACCTAGCAAAGAAAACTAAAAATATATCTTTACTAAGAATACATTAAAAACTGCCTAGACCGACCCTGCCTATTCTTGTAAATGGAATGCTTTAAGAAGGCATTTTCCTTCTGACAATTCCTTACTCATATGTTATTGTGAGCAGCTCACTCATTATGAGTATGGTGGTTTCCACACTCTAGATCTAGAGAGGATACCATGACTGATTGTATGTATAGGCTGTTTATTATGTTATGCACTTTTGGGTATTGTTGATTTTTTCTTTGACCAGAAATAGGATTTAGTAGGGTCATCCAGGGTTACTATTCGTTGAGCAGGGGCACCACATCATCTTCATTTGGGTGTCAAACTCTGATGGATAGGCAGGGTCAGTCTATGAATCATCTAGGGACAGTTAGGCCTGAACTGACTTGCCAGAGACTGCATATTTCCCTGAGATTTCTATCTTTGGTCTTAATTATTTGTTGTTTTTGGAGTGCTGTTTTACATGTATACCTAAAAAAGATATATTTTTATGAATTGTTTTGCTGGTTAAGTAACTGATTCAAACCATCTTCTATTTTATTTAGGTTGTTTGTTAAGTACACTATTTGGCTTCAGTGTAGGGTCCAAAGGTGTTGACATCTGCTACAGATACGTAAGCCAGAAATGTTAACCAAGGAACATAACAAATTTCTGCTATTTCAAGCTACTGAGATGTCATGACATGAATATATAGTCTCAGAATACATCTGTATTGAGGGGAAGTGTTGTTAGGCTAACAATGCAATTGACTAGAGATGAGCAAATATTTAAATGTTCGGTTCGAATTGCCATTGCCGAATTTGGGGTGTGAGTGGGAGACACTAAATGTCCTGTCTGTTTGGTATGAGGAGATTCAACAAAGGGCCAAGTTTGTAATGTCAACAGATCAGAAATTATATAGTAGGAGGGAATTGTTCACTGTGTCAAAGACAGATGCCAGGTTGAGGGTAAGAAGGAGGGCAAACTCGTGTAACTTTTATTTGGCAGGTATTAGATCATTGGTGACTTTAGTCAGGGCAGTTTCAGTGGAATGGTGAGGTCTGAAGCCGGATTGTAAGCGGTCAAAGACGGAGCAAGAGGAAAGGTGGGAAGACAGTTCAAAATGGACGTGTTGTTCCAGTAGTTTGGAGGCATAGGGGAGAAATTATATGGAGCAATAGGTAGACACAAAGGATGGGTCAAGGGGGATGGGTGTGATCTAGTTATGTTTCAATCAGGATGGAAGACGCCAGTTGCTAGTGATAGGTTGAAAAGGTGGGTTTGGCTTGTGATGAAGACTGGTAAAGTTTGGAATGAAGTGGGATGTTATTGAGTCAAGTTCAAAGGTGATGAGGCAACCTATTCAGCTGAGATGAGAGGAGAGGGAGGGGGAGCTATTAGACGCAGGAAAGAATTCAAAGTACTGAATAGCTGTTTAGCGTTGTGAGACAGGTATGATATGAGCGATGAGAAGTCGGTTTGTTTTGCTGCAGTGAGCAATTGTGCAGCATTTTTACAACTTCTGTTACTGGACAGGCAGCTCCGCTTCATTTTTTTGGCAGCCTCACAATGGTACGCTTTGTAGATGAGGGCCAGAAAGAACAGCAGATAACAAGTGCTGCATCAAGTGGCCTCTGCTCCTCTTCCTCCACCTTAACATCACACACAGTACAGTCCTCAGTGGTGGCACCTCAATTACCCTTTTATCCCCACATCACAACTCTCCAAGTGCCCAAATGACTGCTGGGAATCACAGATGACTGAGTCTGAAGTTCTCTTCACACATTGTATGCCATGGTCATAGGAAGTGCACTCTAAAGATTCACAGAGTCAAGAGGAGGAAATCATCTGCACCAATGGCCATATTTTTTCTCACCTTGATCCATGGATGGATGAAGTTTGGTCCGAGCATAAACCAAATCCTCGTCATTAAGACATTAACCCCATTGTCTTAAGGTGATCCATTCGTGACGAGACTCAGATACTTGTGATGCCCGTGGACTGTACTGTGCTGTCAAGGAAGGAAGAATAGGAGTGTGACTCTCAGAGCGAGGAGTGAGAGAACAGAGAGGATGATGTTGAGGTAGTAGATCACACTTGGTGTAAACCCAGAGGCATGCAGCTGAGTAGCTCAGCAGAGGAGGAGGAGGAAGACGAGGAGGTTACTGTATGTAGACAGTTATGCAACCACGACAACCCATGCATCCTGAGCCCCAATTTTGGCAGTGGACAGCATCATTCATGGTTCTGCAGTTGCCTATCTTGGGTCTTTTTTTCAGACCAGCAAAAATCTAAGAAATGACATTAGCTGTCAACTTTTTAAAAAAAGACCTAGTTCAGCAAAAAAAATGAAATAATTTCAGTACTACATGCAAGAACTGGCACATGCCTGTTCAACATGCGTTAATCTGGGAATGTCACTATGCTAAAATGCAGACTAGCGGACATCACCAACCACCGTCCATCCCATCAACTGCTTCTACTTATTCTTCCTCCTCCCTCATTGTGGCAAGTGTTGTCACACAGGTCTCCAGCCAAAGAACCTCCACTTGTTTACCCCATACAGATGAGGTGACTGAGAGCCTGTCAGCTTATACGGAATTGGACATGCCTGCTGTTTTTGACTGATCTTATATACCAAGCACACCCCATCTTTCTCAATCCAATGGAAAATTTCCACCTGCACCTCTCACAGTCCAGTAGCTTGTTGTGTTCACCCTACTCCATCCTGTGTCAGCACAGCAGCAAACCCTCATTTGTGCAGTTGTGCTCACATAAAAGATTCTTTACTTCTATATATGGAAAAGCTAACAGCTTGAACTTCATCATCTTCTATCTACGAATAATAACCTTTATTTACAGTATCGCAAACAAATTCCGCATTGCTTTACAAGTCAGCAGTTCATATAAAACAGTCAATAGTTACCAAGTTTAAGATACTCAAACAATTAAAGTAAAAATAAAGTTGATCCTGCTCTTCAGAGCTTACAATTTACAATGAAGTGGGGGTGACACAAATTACAGGTGTTTACTTACAATGATGGTGCAACAATCTTGAGGAAATGGGGGATAGATAAAGGCTGCATGATCCTTTTGGGCACAGTTGAGTTTGATAGCGAATTATGTTCAGAGAAGTAGAGAATAACCAATATATACAAAGAGGACTTTGATTAGGGAATGTTATAGGTCTCTTAAACATGTGTTTTTAGGGAGCACCTAAAAATGTCTAAGTTGTAATTATACTCCTAATTTCGTTGGGGACAAAGGGTAAGAGGTGAGTCATCTAGGTAGGAGAATGAACTGAGCTGGACAAAGTCCAGATCAGGGGTGTTACTGTCTTTCTGTGTCTCAGAGTTTGAAAGTTGTGAGAGGCCATGAGAATTGGCACTAGAGATAGAAGCTGGAATGCAGTTGGAGAGGTGGAGCTGTTGAAGTCTCCCAGTATAAGGGTTGTCAATTCTGAGGACATTAAGTGTGGCAGCAATGCATTAAAATGGTCAAGGAAGTTGATGGGTGAACCTGGGGGCCGATATATGACTGCTACTCTGAGCGAGAGGCGATGGAACACCTTGATGGTCTGAACCTCAAAAGAAGAATGGTGTCCAATCAGACTGTATTTATTTATTGGGTTAAAAACAGGATTGCTGTTGACAGTGAGGAGTGTAGGATTATCGAGGAGTTAGCAATGATCGTATGGCAGGATATACACATATTACATGTGTTCTAATCTGAACGTGGATAAGGCGTACGCTCACTTTTACTTTTCTGAGAACTAATTATTGTGAACAGCCTGTGGCCTCCTCGGATGATTCATGACCCAATTGTGTCATTGTCTGGATGATAGGGGCCAGCTGATAGCTATTTGCTGCAAAGATCACAGTGCTTGTTTCTAAATGACTCTTGGCCTGTGATCTCTGTGGTTTTTGCATGACCAGTCCAATCTGTTGGCCACAGAAATTAAACCTTTCCACCTTATGGATACAGATGGTTTCCGAAAGCTAATGGCCATTGCAGTCCCCCAACATACCAGTTGCCCAGTCACCATTACTTCTTTAAGAACAATGTGCCTGCGCTACAGAAACAAGTCACAGACAGCATCACCCGTTCCCTGAAAAATTCTATGTCTGCTAGGGTGCATTTCTGCAATGACACCTGGACGAGCAAGCATGGACAGGGGAGTTACATCTAGATGACTGGGCACTGGGTGACTCTAGTTGCTGTAGAGGCAATCGGGGAAGGGCAAGCTCCACAAGTTTTGCAATCCCAAGGCTTGCAGGGTGTTTAGGGATGGAGAAATTAACAACTACACACCATAAGATGGATAACTAAACTACTAGACAACACGGGTTGGAGAACTAAACTACTAAAAAGATATGATTGCAGAACTAAACAAATTACCACCAGAACATGGAGAACTAAACTAATAGACAACAGGGATTGGAGAACTAAACTACTAAACAGCTTGGGTTGGAGAACTTAACTAGTATACACCAGGGGATGAAGAACTAAAGCAGTAGACACCAAGGTGTCACTAGACACCAAGTCTTGGAATCCCCAGGGCTTGCAAAACAAACATTTGTATGTAACAGTTCCTGCAGTGCTTCTGCCTCCTCCACCTCCGATAGGGCCTCCACCTGCACCTTCAACCTCTGCCTTAATTAAAAACATGCTACAACACTGCAGAAAGAATCCCTCCCCCACCTCTATACTACACAGCCTGTGCTCACAGTAATCAGGCAGTGTTTACATTAATATGCCTTGGAGATTACAGTCATACAGATCAACAGTTGTGGACAGCTATCCATGCTGGGTTTGAGCAATGGATGTTTACACTTAACCTGGTGCCAGGGAAGTCCATGTACAATAACAGTGCAAACCTGGTGGCGGTCATACGCCGGACCACCCTTATACACGTGCTTTGTATGGCTCCCATCCTCACCTTGATGGTACAGCAATTCGTCCGCTACTGTCCCAGCCGGGATGCGCTGCATCAGATATCACTGTCGTGCTCACTTTCACCATTCCACTTCAGTTGGTATAGAGATTTTTTTGACTACCGGTTAACCAGTTGATGTGCGATATGGCCACATGGTGGAATAAAGCTCTGCACATGTTGCAGCGACTCTGTCAGCAATGCCGAGACCTGGTGCAGTATGACATTTTTCAAAGCATGGCACAACGCAGTACGAACGTGGTGCAATTCACAATTGCATAGTGGATACAGGTGAAGGACCTATGCACCCTTCTGCGCATTTTCTTAATGGCTACTTAGATGGTTATTGTGATGATTCCATCATCAGCATCCCTATTACTGTCATCTACATGCTGGAGCACACTTTAAAAAGTGTGGGCGAGGAGGTGTGGTGGTGGTGGTGGTCCTGGGAGAAGAGGAGGAAGCAGCGGAGGATATCTTTAGGGTTAACAATATCTATAAGTTTATTTCTGTCATCTCACAGAGGCTTGCCATTGGAGGAACAAATGGAGAAGGACCATGAAAAGGACCAGGTTGTCAGGAGGGGATGGAGGAAGAAAGCTTGAGTGTTATCCCACCACCAACACACTGTGGAGTTTGACCTCATGAAAGAAACTGACCCATAAGCGCATTCTTGCAGCACTATTTGCAACCTGATTGTTACCCGTATAGTTATGATTTCAAATAGTGCTGACTACTGGGTTATGGACATTAAAAGAATTATACAGAATTATATCCTCATATTGTATCGTGATGATAAATTAAAATCAATCATATCTAGACCCATAGGATTCTCTGCTTAGAGAATCTGTCACAAAGTTTATATATAAATGAAATAATATCATCTGTAAAAACTTGGCTGCATACAGTAGGAAATTATAAATGTGGACATCGCACATGTTTGTGCTGTGACCACATGGTTAATACTAAAAAATTTAGTTCAAGTGTTACGAAAAAAAGTTACAGTATCAAAAAATACATCAATTCCAATACTTGATATGTAGTATATATACTTACTTGCTTGTCCTGCGATGTGCAATATGTGGGATGTACCACAAACCAACTTAAAGGGAAGGTGCCATCAAAAAAATTTTTTTTCAGAAATTGTAAAAATGTAAAGAATTAATGATTACATTTTCTTAAAAAATATTATCATTTGTTTATAATTTAGTAAAATATGAAAAATAATTTGAAAAGTTTTGGAATTTCCACTTTTAAACACTAGGGGGAGCAGCTGCTGAAATTTCAGAAAAACCTAGTGTACAACTAGCTCACATTACTTCACTGCAGTAATTATGGGCGGAGTCTGCTGACGTGTGTGATGTCTCCTCCCCTTCTGGGTGTTTGCTAAGGGATTAGAGAGGATGATATTCAGGAACCCAGTGAGCAGCCATTTTGTTGGTGACTGCAGAGTATGGCTGCCGTCACACTATCAGTATTTGGTCAGTATTTTACATCAGTATTTGTAAGCGAAAACCAGGAGTGGAACAATTAGAGGAAAAGTATAATAGAAACATATGCACCACTTCTGTATTTATCACCCACTCCTGGTTTTGGCTTACAAATACTGAGGTAAAATACTGACCAAATACTGATAGTGTGAAGGCAGCCTTATACTGACAAGAAGACAGTCACCGAGGATGGCAGGCAGCAAGGATTCTGGGAGATATGTGGTGGAGGGAGCAGGGTGAAAGCAGCACAGAGTATTTCAGGAGAGCAGTGTGCTGGTCTATAGGGGCCCCCTGTTTGGTGCGCGGAGCAGCCAGGGATTGTACATAGAGCGCTGTCTTTTATACACATGGATGGACAGTCTGCTCCACAGAAATCCAGGAAACATTTCTGCGGATTGATGGCCTGTTCTGATCCAGACTTTGCATGCAGACACCATTCCCCTCCTCAGATCCTGTCTTCTCCATCCTGTCCTGGCAATGTATGAAAGCGAGGCGACAGGCGCAGTCTGGGGTGACGCTGGGAAGGAAATGTAGCCATATAGTAACGATAAAAATGAGACCCCTCTCTTCAGCTACCTCACCAGCCTTCCCCTGACTACACCTAACTGGAGGTCATGCGGTCCCCTCTATTACCCCAGTCCCACGTGCAGGTGCTCAGCCAGAACCACCATAGAATGGATCCGCTTTCTGAAGATAATACTGCCATAGTGTTCTCACATAATACCACCATATAGATCACACACAATACTATCAAATAGATCACACAATACTGTCATACAGTTCTCACATAATACCACCATATAGATCACACATAATACCGCCAGTGTTCTCACATACCGCCATATAGATCACACATAATACCGCCAGTGTTCTCACATACCGCCATATAGATCACACATAATACCGACAGTTTTCTCACATACCACCATATGCTTCTCACATAATACCGCCATATAGATCACCCATAATGCCGCCACATAGATCTCACATGTATTGTAAATACTCGGCCAGAATAAAGTCCTTTATTAATCTTTTTTAAACCATACCAAACCATACCAAACGCATAATCCTCGACTCCCTCATCTCCCACAACAAAAATAATAAACCACAATGGGGAAAGACACGCAAGGGGGAGAGGAGTGCATAGGAGAGGATTATATACTGACTGCTGAGCTGTGTATCTAATCATGTCCTGTGTGATACTGTGCTGCGCCGTGTATCTAATGTAATCTATCTTGTGTGATACTGTACACAGGACAGGATTAGCTACACAGGACTAGATTAGCTACACAGGACAGAGGTAGCAGTGGTAGATGGTATATAGAGACAGGCAGCAGTGGTAGATGGTATATAGAGGCAGGCAGCAGTGGTAGATGGTATATAGAGGCAGGCAGCAGTGGTAGATGGTATATAGGGGCAGGTAGCAGTGGTATATAGGGGCAGGTAGCAGTGGTATATAGAGGCAGGCAGCAGTGGTAGATGGTATATAGAGGCAGGCAGCAGTGGTATATAGGGACAGGTAGCAGTGGTATATAGGGGCAGGTAGCAGTGGTTTATAGGGGCAGGTAGCAGTGGTATATAGGAGCAGGTAGCAGTGGTATATAGGGGCAGGTAGCAGTGGTATATAGGGGCAGGTAGCAGTGGTATATAGGGGCAGGTAGCAGTGGTATATAGGAGCAGGTAGCAGTGGTATATAGGGGCGGGTAGCAGTGGTATATAGGGGCACATAGCAGTGGTATATAGGAGCAGGTAACAGTGGTATATAGGGGCAGGTAGCAGTGGTATATAGGGGCAGGTAGCAGTGGTATATAGAGGCAGGTAGCAGTGGTAGATGGTATATAGGAGCAGGTAGCAGTGGTATATAGGGGCAGGTAGCAGTGGTATATAGGGGCAGGTAGCAGTGGTATATAGGGGCAGGTAGCAGTGGTATATAGGAGCAGGTAGCAGTGGTATATAGGAGCAGGTAGCAGTGGTATATAGGGGCGGGTAGCAGTGGTATATAGGGGCACGTAGCAGTGGTATATAGGAGCAGGTAACAGTGGTATATAGGGGCAGGTAGCAGTGGTATATAGGGGCAGGTAGCAGTGGT
Source organism: Ranitomeya imitator (assembly GCF_032444005.1). NCBI lineage: Eukaryota > Metazoa > Chordata > Amphibia > Anura > Dendrobatidae > Ranitomeya > Ranitomeya imitator. The sequence continues at coordinate 455,856,478 of NC_091282.1, read as the reverse complement.
ATATAGAGGCAGGTAGCAGTGGTAGATGGTATATAGGAGCAGGTAGCAGTGGTATATAGGGGCAGGTAGCAGTGGTATATAGGGGCAGGTAGCAGTGGTATATAGGGGCAGGTAGCAGTGGTATATAGGAGCAGGTAGCAGTGGTATATAGGGGCAGGTAGCAGTGGTATATAGGGGCAGGTAGCAGTGGTATATAGGGGCTGGTAGCAGTGGTATATAGGGGCAGGTAGCAGTGGTATATAGGGGCAGGTAGCAGTGGTATATAGGAGCAGGTAGCAGTGGTATATAGGGGCAGGTAGCAGTGGTATATAGGGGCAGGTAGCAGTGGTATATAGGAGCAGGTAGCAGTGGTATATAGGGGCAGGTAGCAGTGGTATATAGGGGCAGGTAGCAGTGGTATATAGGAGCAGGTAGCAGTGGTATATAGGGGCAGGTAGCAGTGGTATATAGGGGCAGGTAGCAGTGGTATATAGAGGCAGGTAGCAGTGGTAGATGGTATATAGGAGCAGGTAGCAGTGGTATATAGGGGCAGGTAGCAGTGGTATATAGGGGAAGGTAGCAGTGGTATATAGGGGCAGGTAGCAGTGGTATATAGGGGCAGGTAGCAGTGGTATATAGGGGTAGGTAGCAGTGGTATATAGGGGCAGGTAGCAGTGGTATATAGGGGCAGGTAGCAGTGGTATATAGGGGCATGTAGCAGTGGTATATAGGGGCAGGTAGCAGTGGTATATAGGGGCAGGTAGCAGTGGTATATATGGGCAGGTAGCAGTGGTATATAGGGGCAGCTAGCAGTGGTATATAGAGGCAGGTATCAGTGGTATATAGGGGCAGCTAGCAGTGGTATATAGGGGCAGGTAGCAGTGGTAGATGCATAAGAAAATAAAAACTCTGTACTTACCTTCAGTCCTCTTCCAGGAAGTGCTGAATCCTGTTCAGGGCAGAGCAGTGTGCCGCTCTCCCTGCTCAGAACAGGTCGGCAGTGAGCAGTGATTGCAGCCTGTGCTGTAATACTAAGTACAGGCTGCAATCACCGCTCCTTGCTGCAGATACTCACCCCGAACCTCTCTTCCCAGCAGCAGCTTCTCCCTGGCAGCTCCTGCTATGATCGCACACACTGAGCTGTGTGTGCGATGACAGAGGAAAATAAAAAACAAAATGGCCGTGATCTCCTCTCACAGCTGTGACGTAGCAGCTCAGTGAGCGTGCCCAAGTCACAGCTGAGAGGCAGGAGAAGCAGCCTCAATGAAAGAGATGCGGTCGGGTCCGACCGTTGGCTCCTATGTCCATGGCTGCCGTAAGTGAGGAGTGCAAGTGTCATGCCCAGACACTTACACCCACACTAATGAAAATGGCGGCCTCCAGTGGTAAAAGTAAAAATGAATAAATAAAAAAGTATGAAAGTAGTACATTTACTTTTGTATTAAAAATAATTGATTATATAATCAATAATTATTAATACAAAAACTAAAATCACGGCACCCTCCCTTTAAAGCAAGAATTAGACGCCACCTTTCCGATGCCACTAGTAAAAAAGTTTTTGAATGTTCGGCAGTTCAAAACATTTTTCAGTACAACATGATGGAGATACTTCTATGTGTAAAGTACTGGGCATAGAGAGAGTTTCTAAACCTATGAGAGGTGGGGATCATCACAGAAAATTAATAAATAAAAAATCTTGGTGGATTTATAATTTGAGAACAAGAGCCCCTATGGGAATGAATATAAAACAAGATCTTACATATCATTATAGGTAAAAATAACTATAAATAGTTTTTACTCCACTAGTTTTCCATATTTTCCATACATGATATTGAGTCCATTAGTAGCTTTATTTTTATATGTGATACTTTGTTTGCATTTTAAATGTCCGACAGATGATGAATGACTGATTTGCTTAATTGTTCTGGAGCACCTGATTCAAACAGGATGTTGTATATAAGTTTAATCTGAAACATATAAGGTATGCAATGACTAAGAACCGCAGGGTTCGAAACGCATCTGCCCTTATTATTTAACCCCTTTTTTAGGGACTGGAGACATAAATGCTGTATATTATTTTAAAGTTTTTTTCAATAAATTACGAATTTTTATGATACAAGTGGAGCTGGATTTACCTTTTACTTGCTCGACTACTATTTCTGCTGCACTGCAGTCTTTCTGTGCTCCAGGCTTGTACATCTAATGGGTGAGCTGACAGTCTATTTTCTATGTTCTTATATTGTTAGCTTTGTAACTTATGACTGTTTTAAATGAACTGTGGAATATGTTTACGTTACATATTGTATATAAAGATTAATTATTAGTAGATTGTAGATGGTGAAGTTCAAGCGAATACCTTTGCCATATATCAGAGGAAACAATATTTTACGTGACCACAACTGCATGAAAGAGGGCTGGCTGCTGTGCTGACAGAGGGTGGAGTAGAGTGAACACAACAAACTGCTGCACTGTAAGTGAGGTGCAGGCGGGGATGCTATGGTGGATTGAGAAAGATGTTTATGTGCTCGGTGTCTGAGATCGGTCAAAAACAGCAGGCATGCCCTCTTTTGTAACAGTTAAAGGGCTATCACTCACCATGATTGTAGTGGGCAAACAAGTGGAGGTTCGGCAGACAGAGACCTGTGTGAGAACACTTATTATGTTGACAGAGGAGAAGCAAGCAGCAGTTGTGGTTGATGTGGTGGCAGTTGGTTGGCAAAGCCCGGTAGTCTGCATTTTAGTGCAGTGAGATTCCCAGACTAACGCATGTTAATCGCGTATAATAGTCAATTTATTGGAAATTTAGCCTCTTCTCAGTTGTTGTTTTCTTAAATTTGGCAGATAATGTGAGTTGGGTCATCCTTTAAGGTCTCAATAAAGGGCCAGGTGGGACAACTATTGCCACCCCTGTGAACTGCAGACCTGTGACTGCTGGTTGCCACAGAGTTGTGGCTGAGGATGAAGTGCTGAGTGTGGGAAGCCACAATGTAACCTACTTGTCTTCCTCTGCCTCAACCTCCTCTGATGAGATACTCAGCTGAGTGCCTCCATTTTCACACCAAGTGAGATTTACTACTTCATCATCATCCTCTCTGCACTCCCATTCCTTGCCCTGAGAATCACTCTTCTCCTCTTCCTGCCCTGACAGCATACTGTAGTCCGTGTGCACCTATTTGAGTCTCATCAGGATCCCCTCCACCCCCGGTGGTTAACTTCTGGTGACAATGGTCTGTATTCTGCTAGGATCCTACTTTATCCAGCCCCAGTTCCAACTGAAATAAGTTTTGACCATCGGTGTAGATGCTTTCCTCCTCTTGAATCAGTGAATCTTTGGACCATACCTCTGATGGCCATGGAAAAGAATTGTTCAAACAGCTCTGTAGACTCGCCCATCTGTGGTTCCTCACAGTCAGTTGGGCAGTTGAAAAGTTAAATCACAGTGAAAAAGAATTACCTTTGGGGTACAAAATATAGCAAAATTCACAGAAAAGGACCACAGTGAATTATACTTAAAGATAACCTTTATTAATTAATCTAAAATTATTAACTGGTGCCAAAAACAAACAAAACCATCACCAAATGTAGAAAAACACTCAATAGGAAAAGCCAAGGAAGTTGCCTGGCCCTTTTCTCAACTATATGCACCCTACCTGTCAGCGGAGGATGGCACCATATACATGCCACATGGCTCACAATCGATAATCCCTTCTACTTCTATGTCACCCTTTGGGTAGCATAGAAAAACCAATTACACAAATAAAGTATATCCAATAATATGGATACAGCTCACAATCTAATAATAGGGTAAGGGGTGACGAAACCATACACTGTGTCTTGCAGACAGGGGGCTAATGGTCAGACTATCTCTGTTCTGACCCTGCCTGCCAGCGGAGATTGGCACCCTACTTATACAATTAGTGCAAATGGCACCCCCACTCCTAGACCACTGTCCAGAAGATGACCCTAGTCACTTAATTGTAAGGGAACGCTTATAGTATGAAAAGTGCTAGAGTGCTTCAATGTGCCAAATAAAACATATGAACCATAGAATTGGACCCAGTGTCACTGGAGCTTATCAGTGGGAAATGGTACTATATGGATAAATCCCTCAGACTTACACATACATATAACCTATGATAAATCAAAGAAACTCCCCCAAATTGATCTGTGCGAGGCTCCCCAAATCATTGTGCCACTTCCGAGGACTGTACTTTGTATGATGATAAGGTAGAGTAAGAGGAGGAGAGGCCTCTTGATGCAGAGCTTGCCATCCACTGGAGGACATGCTATTTCTGGCCCTTATCTACACGGCATACCTCTGTGTGGCTGCCAATGAAAGGGAGTTGAGTAGCCCGTCCAGTAACACAAGTTGTCAAAATGCTGTGCAATTACTCAATGCAGCAAAGTAATCCCACTTCTAATCTCTCTTCTCATATCATTCCTGTCCTGTCAACCCTAAAACAGCTATTCAGTACTTTCAGTTCTCTTCTCTGTACCCCTGCTCACCGTCCTGCTCTATTCATCCCAGCTGAAGACTTTGCCTTATTCTTCAAGCAGAAGATTGACAACATAAGGCAAATCTTTCGCCTAAAGTCCCCACAGCCCCTCCTCATAAAGGAATGGGGCTTGTTTTCCGCATACAACACTGGCAAACTTCATGTAACTGAGGGAAAGATGAATGGACAAATGTACAAAGAAATATTTGATAAACATCTGCTGTCATCTACCAGGATGCGATGAAATGAGGGTGGACATTTCAGCAAGATAATGTACCTAAACACATAGCTAAGCAAACACTCAATCAGTTTTATAGAAAGAAAATAAAGCTGCTAGAATAGTCTAGCCAATCACTGGACCTGAATACAAATAGAACATTTATGAAATGAACCAAAGCTCAGAATTCATAGGCCAAAATCACGCCTGAGCAATGCATGCAACTAGTTTTTCCATACAGGAGGCATCTTGAAGCTGTCATCACCAAAAAAGGCTTTTGTATGACGTGTTAAATATATTTCAGTAAGCATGTTCAATATTTTTTCCCTGTGACATTGCTCATCATTAAACATACCTCAGTTTATAGATAGCTATGGTTCTAATTCTTTCCCTACGTGGATAGGTTTTGTTGTTACCGACATCTGGTGAGAATTTCATGTCAATAGCACCTTTAGAAATATATTAACTTAGAAAATTGGTGACATGTTCAATACTTATTTCACCTGCTGTAGGTATATATATTATTAATTTATTAATACTTAACTCCAAGTAACCAGTGGAAGTTTTTTTTTGGACATCTACTTATTTATTAAACTTTATTTGCTTTGAGAACTTTTTACTCTTTCTGAGGGGCATTATTTAATATTTATATATTTTAAATAATTTGTTCCCCAAGAAATTATCAAACTATTCTGGGGGGAATTTTTTTATTTTATTGCTCTTTTTTCCACTGTAACTAAGCCATTAATAGTAGCTGTTTTAAATGAGGAAACTAGACCAATACAGTGATATAGGTCATTGTCAGAGCCTAATCTGCGTCTGCTCGAACCCTCGGCGATGATGTGAGCATCGAGTCCCATAGTAGCACTGGCACTGTAAATGGTTCTGTACATCATATATCGTTATGTAGCCTGCAGAATAACAATGGTAATAATAATAAAGTACTAATAAACTGCCCATACTCTCTAGCTGTGTCTATCAGCTAAAGACCCAACCTGCTCTATTTAGATGGCAGTAGCTTTAATCTTGTGTGGTAAATTAACAATAGCGATGGGTTAAAGCCCATCACCAACTTTAAAATGGATAAATAGAAAGTAGTATTTCTAGCTATGATAATCCTGTGAACAGAATATTAGGATGTAGCATAAGAGATAATAAATATGTGTCCTTTTTTATGCATTATTGCCTTTATGGTTGCTACACTCGATATTAGAAAATCATACTTAATGTTTCCTACCTGTCTTGACAGATTCTTATGGAGAACATGCAACATTGTTAATTCAGAGATGGCATGGTCATTTCAAATAAGAAAAGACCGCAGTCTAAACAATCTTTGGATCTTTAATTGACAACCTATTCTTCAGAATACACTTCCCTAGTTGTCTGGCCTTTGTTAGAACATTATTGAACACAATCATCAACCTGTTTCAGCCATGTTCCTTTAGTGCATACTTTGCTTTCTTATTTGGAGAGGTGAAATGTTCTTGGCACTGTGTGCACAATAAACCAGTTCATAAAAGTGGGATCTCTTTCTTTCATTTTACATTTTCTCTAGTCAAACCTGAATTGCACCGCACCATGATATCTTTATATCTTTTTTTTTAACTTATTAAAATATGTGTTAAACCAACCTCTTTATTAATCTTCTGTCCTAAAAGATTTGCCCAAAGCATTGAAATGGTTTTAAAAGGCAGACAATTATCAATTTATCTTATGAGAGAACATTGAGTTCTACTCAAGATGAATAAAATGATTAATGTCTAAAATTAATTTGCAATTTTGTAATAATTTCTTACATTTCTTAAAATTCAACCAAAAGGAACAGAACAGAGTGAACAATACGACCCAATTGAAAAGTCAGTGGAGAAATACAGCTTGTTGTAGTGAAAACAGTGATATCATTATTATTTGATATTTCTGTACTTATTTTTTTATGTGTATGGGTCTCCTGAATGAGTCTGAAGGAATCCAAAATGTAAGCAAGAAGTAGGGAACTTGAATACAAGTTTTGTTGGTCCAGATATAAAATTGTCACCCGCTTATTTTTTATAGATGAACTTCTCCTCTATTCTGTAGAAGTTTATACGAATAAAATCCTTAGATATTTAAATTTGCCAGCTTCACCGAATTTTCTCAGGGTGTTCGATTTGCAATTACATGACTCGTTGGAAATTGAAAGTGCTCCAAAGTCTTCAATTTCCCTGAATAAACGGGTATGAATTTCTGAGGTCTTATAGGACTGTATCCAACCCCTGTCAAACTCTTCAATGCAACACATTCTTGGTAATGTCCAGTTTCCATCAACATATGTGGCAGTTGATAAATAGATGGTCCCTTCCTTGCCCTTCCTCACAGTATGTCAGACACAGTGACTTTCCTATCTTTCCATATCAATCAGATCTGCTTTATACTCTTTTCCTCATACACTAATCTCATCACAGTTATGGCTTTCTCTCCCTATCTCTATTGCTAAGCTTTGAGCTGTGACGTGCTTCCAGATCTAAAGGTACCTTCACACTAAGCAACGCTGCAGCGATACCGACAACGATCCCAATCGCTGCAGCGTCGCTATGTGGTCGCTGGAGAGTTGTCACACAGACAGCTCTCCAGCGACCAACGATTCCGAAGTCCCTGGGTAACCAGGGTAAACATCGGGTTACTAAGCGCAGGACCGCGCTTAGTAACCCGATGTTTACCCTGGTTACCAGCGCAAGCGTAAAAAAAAAAAACCAGTACATACTTACATTCCGGTGTCTGTCCTCTCCGGCGCTCTGCTTCTCTGCACTAAGCGCCGGCCAGAATGCAGAGCACAGGGGTGACATCACCGCTGTGCTTTCCGGCCGGCGCTTACACAGTGCAGAGAAGCAGAGCGCCGGAGAGGACAGTGTTATGAACTGGTGATTCAGAGACACAATGGACCTGGTGGTTAAGAGCACACAAAGTGACCTGATAGTTACTAATAACATATGACGAGCTCTGAGATGTGGGAATTCTGCTGACCGCAATCCCTAATCCTATCACACCACACTAGAGGTAGCCGTGGAGTGCTCCTGACCAGACCTAGGCGCCTCGGGCACAGCCTGAGAAACTAGCTAGCCCTGAAGATAGAAAAATAAGCCTACCTTGCCTCAGAGAAATTTCCCAAAGGAAAAGGCAGCCCCCCACATATAATGACTGTGAGTAAAGATGAAAATACAAACACAGAGATGAAATAGGTTTTAGCAAAGTGAGGCCCGACTTACTGAATAGACCGAGGATAGTAAAGATAGCTTTGCGGTCAGCACAAAAACCTACAAACAACCACGCAGAGAGTGCAAAAAGACCCTCCGTACCGACTAACGGCACGGAAGTGCTCCCCCTGCGTCCCAGAGCTTCCAGCAAGCAAGAAAAACCAATATAGCAAGCTGGACAGAAAAAATAGCAAACAAAAGTAACACAAGCAGAACTTAGCTTATGCAGGGCAGACAGGCCACAAGACGATCCAGGAGAGAGCAAGACCAATACTGGAACATTGACTGGAGGCCAGGAACAAAGAACTAGGTGGAGTTAAATAGAGCAGCACCTAACGACTTAACCTCGTCACCTGAGGAAGGGAACTCAGAAGCCGCAGCCCCACTCACATCCACCAGAGGAAGCTCATAGACAGAACCAGCCGAAGTACCACTCATGACCACAGGAGGGAGCTTGACCACAGAATTCACAACAGTACCCCCCCCTTGAGGAGGGGTCACCGAACCCTCACCAGAGCCCCCAGGCAGACCAGGATGAGCCAAATGAAAGGCACAAACCAGATCGGCAGCATGAACATCAGAGGCAAAGACCCAGGAATTATCTTCCTGACCATAACCCTTCCACTTAACCAGGTACTGGAGTTTCCGTCTCGAAATGCGAGAATCCAAAATCTTCTCCACTATATACTCCAACTCCCCCTCAACCAAAACCGGGGCAGGAGGATCAACGGATGGAACCACAGGTGCCACGTATCTCCGCAACAATGACCTATGGAATACATTATGGATGGAAAAAGAAGCTGGAAGGGTCAAACGAAAAGACACAGGATTAAGAACCTCAGAAATCCTATACGGACCATTGAAATGAGGCTTAAACTTAGCAGAGGAAACTTTCATAGGAATATAACGAGACGACAACCAAACCAAATCCCCAACACGAAGTCGGGGACCCACACAGCGCCTGCGGTTAGCGAAACGTTGAGCCTTCTCCTGGGACAATGTCAAATTGTCCACTACATGAGTCCAAATCTGCTGCAACCTATCCACCACAGTATCCACACCAGGACAGTCAGAAGACTCAACCTGCCCTGAAGAGAAACGAGGATGGAAACCAGAATTGCAGAAAAACGGCGAAACCAAAGTAGCCGAGCTGGCCCGATTATTAAGGGCGAACTCAGCCAACGGCAAAAAGGACACCCAATCATCCTGATCAGCAGAAACAAAACATCTCAGATATGTTTCCAAGGTCTGATTGGTTTGTTCAGTTTGGCCATTTGTCTGAGGATGGAAAGCCGAGGAAAAAGACAAATCAATGCCCATCCTAGCACTAAAGGCTCGCCAAAACCTCGAAACAAACTGGGAACCTCTGTCAGAAACGATGTTCTCCGGAATGCCATGTAAACGAACCACATGCTGGAAAAACAATGGCACCAAATCAAGAGAGGCCTGAATGTCTTCCTGGAGCAGAACAATATTGTATCATACAATTAGGTTCTGTAGAAGGACGTAGATCTGGGGATTTATTATGATGGAATATAGGCTGAACTGGATGGACAAATGTCTTTTTTCGGCCTTACTAACTATGTTACTATGTTACTATGTTAAATCAGAGGAGGAGGGCAATTTAGACAAGGGTACCAAATGGACCATCTTAGAGAAGCAATCACAAACCACCCAAATGACCGACATCTTTTGAGAGATGGGGAGATCCGAAATAAAATCCATAGAGATATGTGTCCAGGGCCTCTTTGGGACCGGCAAGGGCAAAAGCAACCCACTGGCACGAGAACAGCAGGGCTTAGCCCGAGCACAAATCCCACAGGACTGCACAAACGAACGCACATCCCATGACAGAGACGGCCATTAAAAGGATCTAGCCACCAACTCTCTGGTACCAAAGATTCCAGGATGACCAGCCAACACCGAACAATGAACCTCAGAGATAACTCTACTCGTCCATTTATCAGGGACAAACAGTTTCTCCGCTGGTCAACGGTCAGGTCTATTAGCCTGAAATTTTTGCAGCACCCGCCGCAAATCAGGGGAGATGGCAGACAAAATTACCCCCTCTTTGAGAATACCCGCCGGCTCAGGCAAACCCGGAGAGTCGGGCACAAAACTCCTAGACAGGGCATCCGCCTTCACATTCTTAGAGCCCGGAAGGTGCGAAACAACAAAGTCAAAACGGAAGAAAAACAGCAACCAACGAGCCTGTCTAGGATTCAACCGTTTGGCAGATTCAAGATAAGTCAAGTTCTTATGATCAGTCAAGACCACCACGCGATGCTTAGCTCCTTCAAGCCAATGACGCCACTCCTCGAATGCCCACTTCATGGCCAGCAACTCTCGATTGCCAACATCATAATTGCACTCAGCAGGTGAAAACTTTCTAGAAAAGAAGGCACATGGTTTCATCACTGAGCCGTCAGAACTTCTTTGCGACAAAACAGCCCCTGCTCCAATCTCAGAAGCATCAACCTCGACCTGAAACGGGAGTGAAACATCTGGCTGGCACAACACAGGAGCAGAAGAAAAACGACGCTTCAACTCCTGAAAAGCTTCCACAGCAGCAGAAGACCAATTGACCACATCAGCACCCTTCTTGGTTAAATCAGTCAACGGTTTAGCAATACTAGAAAAATTATTGATGAAGCGACGATAAAAATTAGCAAAGCCCAGGAACTTTTGCAGACTCTTCAGAGATGTCGGCTGAGTCCAATCATAAATAGCCTGAACTTTAACAGGGTCCATCTCGATAGTAGAAGGGGAAAAAATGAACCCCAAAAATGAAACCTTCTGAACACCAAAGAGACACTTTGACCCCTTCACAAACAAAGAATTCGCACGCAGGACCTGGGACACCATTCTAACCTGCTTCACGTGAGACTCCCAATCATCCGAGAAGACCAAAATATCATCCAAGTATATACTCAGGAATTTATCCAGGTACTCTCGGAAGATGTCATGCATAAAGGACTGAAATACTGATTGAGCATTAGAAAGCCCGAATGGCATAACCAGGTACTCAAAATGGCCCTCGGGCGTATTAAATGCTGTTTTGCATTCATCGCCCTGTTTAATACGCACAAGATTATACGCACCACGAAGATCTATCTTGGTGAACCAACTAGCCCCCTTAATCCGAGCAAACAAATCAGAAAGCAGCGGCAAGGGGTACTGAAATTTGACTGTGATTTTATTTAGAAGGCGGTAATCAATACAAGGTCTCAGCGAACCATCCTTCTTGGCCACAAAAAAGAACCCTGCTCCCAATGGCGACGACGACGGGCGAATATGACCTTTCTCCAAGGATTCCTTTACGTAGCTCCACATAGCGGCGTGCTCAGGCACAGACAAATTAAACAGTTGACCCTTAGGAAACTTACTACCGGGAATCAAATCGATAGCACAATCGCATTCCCTATGCGGAGGTAGGGCCCTGGACTTGGGCTCATCAAATACATCCCGGTAATCCGACAAGAACTCTGGGACCTCAGAAGGAGCGGATGACGAAATAGACAGAAATGTAACATCACCATGTACCCCCTGACAACCCCAGCTGGACACAGACATTGGTTTCCAATCCAATACTGGGTTATGGACTTGTAGCCATGGCAACCCCAACACGACCACATCATGCAGATTCTGCAACACCAAAAAGCCAATATCCTCCTGATGCGCAGGAGCCATGCACATGGTCAGCTGGGTCCAGTATTGAGGCTTATTCTTGGCCAAAGGCGTAGCATCAATTCCTCTCAATGGAATAGGATACTGCAAGGGCTCCAAGAAAAACCCACAGCGCCTAGCAAACTCCAAGTCCATCAAATTCAGGGCAGCGCCTGAATCCACAAATGCCATGACAGAATAGGAAGACAAAGAGCAGATCAAAGTAACGGACAAAAGAAATTTCGACTGTACCGTACCAATGGTGGCAGACCTAGCGAACCGCTTAGTGCGCTTAGGACAATCGGAGATAGCATGAGTGGAATCACCACAGTAAAAACACAGCCCATTCCGACGTCTGTGTTCTTGCCGTTCAGCTCTGGTCAAAGTCCTATCACATTGCATAGGCTCAGGTTTATGCTCAGGTAATACCGCTAAATGGTGCACAGTTTTACGCTCACGCAAGCGTCGATCGATCTGAATGGCCAAAGACATAGACTCATTCAGACCAGCAGGCATAGGAAATCCCACCATGACATCCTTAAGGGCTTCAGAGAGACCCTTTCTGAAAATTGCTGCCAGCGCACATTCATTCCACTGAGTGAGTACAGACCACTTCCTAAACTTCTGACAATATATCTCTACCTCATCCTGACCCTGACACAGAGGCAGCAAATTTTTCTCTGCCTGATCCACTGAATTAGGTTCATCATAAAGCAATCCGAGCGCCAGAAAAAACGCATCAATATTACATAATGCAGGATCTCCTGGCGCAAGGGAAAATGCCCAGTCTTGAGGGTCGCCACGTAATAAAGAAATAATGATCTTAACTTGTTGAACTGGGTCACCAGAGGAACGGGGTTTCAAAGCCAGAAACAGTTTACAATTATTTTTAAAACTCAGAAACTTAGCTCTATCTCCAGAAAACAAATCAGGAATAGGAATTCTTGGTTCTAACATAGAATTCTGAACCACAAAGTCTTGAATATTTTGTACTCTTGCAGTGAGATGATCCACACAAGAAGACAGACCTTTAATGTCCATCACTACACCTGTGTCCTGAACCACCCAAATGTCTAGGGGAAAAGAAAGACAAAACACAGTGCAGAGAAAAAAAAATGGTCTCAGAACTTCTCTTTTCCCTCTATTGAGAAGCATTAGTACTTTGGGCCTCCAGTACTGTTATGAACTGGTGATTCAGAGACACAATGGACCTGGTGGTTAAGAGCACACAAAGTGACCTGATAGTTACAAATAACATAGGACGAGCTCTGAGACGTGGGAACTCTGCTGACCGCAATCCCTAATCCTATCACACCACACTAGAGGTAGCCGTGGAGCGCTCCTGACCAGACCTAGGCGCCTCGGGCACAGCCTGAGAAACTAGAGAAACTAGCTAGCCCTGAAGATAGAAAAATAAGCCTACCTTGCCTCAGAGAAATTCCCCAAAGGAAAAGGCAGCCCCCCACATATAATGACTGTGAGTAAAGATGAAAATACAAACACAGAGATGAAATAGGTTTTAGCAAAGTGAGGCCCGACTTACTTAATAGACCGAGGATAGTAAAGATAGCTTTGCGGTCAGCACAAAAACCTACAAACAACCACGCAGAGGGTGCAAAAAGACCCTCTGTACCGACTAATTGGACGGAGGTGCTCCCTCTGCGTCCCAGAGCTTCCAGCAAGCAAGAAAAACCAATATAGCAAGCTGGACAGAAAAAATAGCAAACAAAAGTAACACAAGCAGAACTTAGCTTATGCAGGGCAGACAGGCCACAAGACGATCCAGGAGAGAGCAAGACCAATACTGGAACATTGACTGGAGGCCAGGAACAAAGAACTAGGTGGAGTTAAATAGAGCAGCACCTAACGACTTAACCTCGTCACCTGAGGAAGGGAACTCAGAAGCCGCAGCCCCACTCACATCTCTGGCTGGCTGTTGTAGTCTTACAAAATTTGTAAATTGACGGTAGTCATTTTAGGGGATTTACAAGATTCAAATTTGAAATTTGAAATTCCTGAATGTACATTACTAATTCATGCATCAAATTGATTTGCTCATATTTAAAAATTTGAGTTAAATGAATGCTGGAGCTTAACGTGTCATCTCATATGATATTAGTAAAAATGTTGCAACAGATTACATGTAGATGTCTGTAGGACAAGATGTGGAGATGTTGTTCACAATGTCAGTTCTTTGCAAGGTTTTACATTCAATTGTTATTTCATACTGTAAATTCAGAGTATTTCCTTGGGTAACTGAAACAACTGGCTATTTGTATGTGTCGTCATGTGCGTGTTGTGTCTCATGTTTGGTCTGTGTCATTACAGAATTTCAGTTTTCTCATCCTGTCCACCTCTGCTTTAAATATTTCCACCTCCTCTTTTTAGCAGGAGTAGATGTAGAATTGAAATCTAAAGAGGGAGAGGAGAATTAGCAATGTGTAATGTGCGATGAATATTGCCTTGCAGGATCACTTTCATTACTCTGTCACTGCACAGTTGGTGACACTATTAAACCGAGTAGTAACACATCCACACTTTTTAGGGCTGCACGTAGACTTTTTGTAGTGCCACTGACTGATTTTAACAGTTGCTAGCTGCAGTCCACAAGATTATATGCAACTTAATAAATTGCTTTGTACTATAGCTCTATAGAAAAAAGTGATGAAGACCTGGCAAGAATAAAGGCTTACATTTGAGACATGTTAGCAGTTTGATATGAAGGTGCAATATGAATCCACCATTGATGAAAGATCCAAGATGTTCACAACACTCGCTATAGTCATCTTCCCCGTGTGGAAGTATAACTCACTACTGTGGTTGTTGGACTCTGTACAGTGCCCCGCACGGGAAAGATGACTTTACCAAGTGTGGTGAACCGGCATAAAACTTTAATATTAAAAATCATTTAGTTATAAAAAAAATCTCCATGTAGGTCAGTCCTCACTCATATATTTTAATAGCAGAGGAATAGCACAAAGTCCAAGTGTTTACTAAAAGAGCCATGTAAGAATGGCCACCAGATACTCCTTAACCACTTCCTGGAGATTGACCTTACTGTAAGCACCAAATTGTAATTAGTTTACCACAATACCTCATACTTACATATCAAAAATGGTGTAGGAGTTATACCTGAGCCATCTGCAGGAGAAACTGTCTCTTACTTCTCACTCACACAAATGTATAAATTGGGCAAGAGCTATGCATTGGGAAAATATTTTATGGAGCAGGGCTGATCAGCATTTCCTTTTTCTCATACTGATTCGCCATGAGAAAAAAATTGCAGCATCCTCCGAGTTGCTGTGCAAATTAGATTGCACGCACCCATTCAAGTCTATAGTTACATGGAAAATATTGACTCCACTTGGATGATATCCGAGTGATGTCCAATTTCCGCATACTCACAAAATGGAGGAGATGGAGATATCTTTTTCTCCATCTTCTCATCACCTGTGATATGATTGTGTCATTCAAGAGAGTTAAATCACACTAAGCTGACTACTGGTACAAACTCTGATCAGCATTTGAGCCAAGTGTCATTAACATAATTTGCCTGATTCTCTTGGATGAGATAATCTGTGCTTCTGTGAACAAGCCCTTATACACAACTAATGTTCTGCTATGACCATCTGTAGCTCAATTCATCAAATGTTACTGTGAAAACTTCAGACTTCAGACCCTAAAAAAACAACATACCATGACAAGTTATCTCTCTCTGCATTCTTTGGGCTTCTTTATGAAAAGAGACCGTAGAACATATGGATCCAAAATGGCCAGTTTCCCAGATGTATGACACTGCCTTGAATCGGTGATGTCAGGGTACAGCTGAGACCTGTCAAACCCCGACTAGCTGATCTTCTGACTGCATAAGAGGACATTTTGGGATATAATTAGAAAGCAATTTAATGGATCACTGGGTGAGGATTGGAGGCTTGGAATAATAAGTAGTGTTGATCGAATAGCACTTATCAAAAGCTATTCGATCAACCCTAATAAAAATAAGCCAACTGGATATGAAAGAACTGTGCAGCTATGAACAAGAGTTTGTCTTGCTGAAAAGTGCATCCTATAGTCTCATATTATTTTTCACAAATGTCTCTTTATCTTCATTGACATACATCATAGTAGTATTATAACATACAATGTGTATAATTTATTGTGGTTTTCTATTTCAGACCTACCCTGTGACTGCAACAACAAGATGTTTTCTGGCAACAAGTAAGCTCTAATTTACCCAGTGTCTAGTTTATTGTTTCCAAATAAATGTTTAAAATAGCTATTATCTGTGAACAACTCTTCTTTGCAGCTTCTTCCCATGACAATAAAAACTATTTTATATGGACAGATAAAGTGCCAGTACATGATATGGCAAGAAGATTGACACTTATCTACTTACATTTATATGCTACAATATTTCAAGAGCTTTCTTTCTATATAAAACATATGCTACATTTTGTGTGATTTTTATCTCAGCATAAACAATGTAAATGATTGTGTGTCATTCCCTTGCTGGACATACTGACACTGGGAATAGATAGTGAATGGGTAAATTAGGAATTCATATTTACAGCAGCTACTTGTAGAAGCTCTGCTTTGACTGAAGGCAGGCAAAATAATACATATAGTGTTACATTTTGTACAGAATTATGTAAAATAAATCTTTCTTGTAAATAAGATTTTGAACATTATATATAAACAGTTTTGACATAACATAATAATAATAATAATAAAAAAATATCAATAGAAGGAGGCCTAAAATAAGTTTAAATGGTAGTAATGGCAAACTATTTAAACCAAACTGAGCAATACGGAAATAGAAATGATTCAAAAAAATCAAACTGTACAACCTAAAATATAACCAAAAATAAAATACATAACTGATAAAAATAAAATACTTTATTAGGCTATGTTCACACGTTCAGTATTGGGTCAAGCATTTCATATTTGTAAGCCAAATTCAGGAGTGGAACAATCAGTGGAAAAGTATAATAGAAACACGTCACCACTTCTGTATTTTTTACCAACTCCTGGTTTTGGCTTACAAATACTGATTACCGTATATACTCGAGTAAAAGCCGACCCGAGTATAAGCCGACCCCCCTAATTTTGCCACAAAAAACTGGGAAAACTTAATGACTCGAGGATAAGCCTAGGGTGGGAAATGCAGCAGCTACCTGTAAATGTCAAAAGTAGGATTGAGCGACCTTTACTTTTATAGGATCGGGTCGGGTTTCACGAAACCCGACTTTTTCAAAAGTCGGGTCGAGTGAAATCAGCCGATCCTATAAAAAAGTCGGGGTCGGGGTCGGCCGAAACTCGAAACCCAATGCAGTGCATTGGGTTTCCAATGGTTCCCAGGGTCTGAAGGAGCGGAAACTCTCCTTCAGGCCTTGGGATCCATATTTAAGTGTAAAATAAAGAATTAAAATAAAAAATATCGCTATACTTACCTTCTGACGCGCCCTGGTACTAACCGGGAACCTTCCTTCCTTAGAATCAGCCTTCCAGGACCTTGCGGTGACGTCGCGGTGACGTCGCGGCTTGTGATTGGTCACGCGGCCGCCAATGTGACCACTCTCGCGACCAATCACAAGCCGCGACGTCACCGCGACGTCACCGAAGGTCCTGGAAGGGCTGATTTTTAGGAAGGAAGGCTGCCGGAAAGAAGCAGGGCACGTCCGAGGGTGAGTATATTCCTATTAGGTATATACTCACCCTCGGACGTGCCCTGCTTCTTTCCAGCAGCCTTCCTTCCTAAGAATCAGCCCTTCCAGGACCTTCGGTGACGTCGCGGTTTGTGATTGGTCGCGCGAGCGGTCACATGGGCGGCCGCGCGACCAATCACAAGCCGCAACGTCACCGCGACATCACCGCAAGGTCATGGAAGGCTGATTCTAAGGAAGGAAGGTTCCCGGTTAGTACCAGGGTGCGTCAGAGGGTAAGTATGGCGATATTTTTTATTTTAATTCTTTATTTTACACTTAAATCTGAATTCCGATACCAATTCCCGATATCTTAAACATATCGGGAATCGGTATCGGAATTCCGATTCCAGATTCAGAAGATCGCTGACTTCATGGCCGACCCCACACAGGGGTCGGGTCGGGTTTCATGAAACCCGACTTTGCCAAAAGTCGGCGACTTCTGAAAATTGCCGACCCGTTTCGCTCAACCCTAGTCAAAAGTAAAAATAGATGCCAATAAATGTAATATTAAATGAAACATCAGTAGGTTAAGTGTTTTTGAATATCCAAATTGAATCAGGAGCCCCATATAATGCTGCATAAAGTTTATGATGGCCCCATAAGATGCTCCATATTAAAATGTGCCCCATATAATCCTGCATAAAGGTTAATAATGGCCCCATAAGATGCTCCATAGACACATTTGCCCAATATAATGCTGCACAAATGTTGATTATGGCCCCATACAGACACTTGCCCCATATAGTGCTGCACAAACGTTATGGCCCTATATAGACACTTGCCCCATATAATGCTCCACAAACGTTATGGCCCCATACAGACACTTGCCCCATATAGTGCTGCACAAACATTTTGGCCCCATACAGACACTTGCCCCATATAGTGCTGCACAAACGTTATGGCCCCATAGATGCTCCATACAGACACTTGCCCCATTTGCTGTTGCTGCAATAAAAAAATCACATACTCACCTCTCCATTGCTCAGGCCCCCGGCACTTTCAATATTCACCTGACTTCGTTCCGGCGCCGCTCCTTCTTCAGCATCTTCTGCACTGACGTTCAGGCAGAGGGCGCGCACTAACCACATCACCGCGCCCTCTGACCTGAGCGTCACTGCAGAAGACGCTGAAGATGGAGCGGTGCCCGGAATGAGGAGCAGGTAAATATCACGCAGCACAGCGCTCCCCTCCCCGATATACTCACCTGCTCCTGGCGCTGTGCAGTCCCTGCTTCCCCAGCGCCGGCAGCTTCTTCATGTATTGAGCGGTCACCGTTACTGCTCATTACAGTAATGAATATGCTGCTCCACCTCTATGGGAGGTGGAGCAGCATATTCATTCATTACTGTAATGAGTGGTACCATGTGACTGCTCAGTATAGGAAAAAGCTGGGGCGCCAGGGACCTGCAGGGACCGCGCCGGGAGCAGGCGAGTATAATTAGACAGCCCCCGCTCCCCCTCCCCTGCCGACCCCTGGGTATGACTCGAGTATAAGCCAAGAGGGGGACTTTCAGCCCAAAAAAGTGTTCTGAAAATCTCGGCTTATACCCGAGTATATACGGTAAATACAGAATATGTCATTGTGGCCTTAGTCACAGAAATAAATCCAAAAGAACAAAGAATGGCCCAATCCAGATCAGAACAAAAAAAACATAAAGACAAAAATGAGGAGAGGACATGAGACAACTCATAGTAAAAATCAGATGTAACTAATGTATGTAGTTGTATCAAGTAACAACAGCAGACTAGTAATTATAATTAAAATAATAACTTAAGACACTTAAGATAATGATGTAGTAAGATATACTATAAATATTTACCAGCCAAAGAACAATTAACAGTCTAATCACAACATGATTTTGAAAGATGATCAAGTTACATCATGATTCTAGAAAGTACTTTTACGTAATGACATAATACCAATGAATGTAAATCTTCTACTACAAGCAGCTTTAGTGTATATATAGTTGTACAAAGTGCTAATACAAGAATGATGGGTGTAACCCCTCTAACATAATCACCTCTAGTATATATAGTTGTACAAAGTGATAATTGCAGACTGATTGCAGTAAACAAACATGGGAAGGGGTTCATATGAATGTAGTTTTCTGGCAATCTGATGCAGCCCATTAATGAATACTCAGCATATAGCATTTTTGAAATGTAAAAGTAGACTTATTGAGGTTCACAGAAAAAATAAATAAATAAATTATATCTAGTAAAAAAATTCGCAACAACACCAGACAAAATACCTTTACAATGTGCACGCATCTCCAGCCAGCAGTCACAGATGACTCCTTAAGATAATGAAATAAAAAGGGGAAACTGCACAGCAGACTGGCTTGAGAAAGGATTGTATAAGAAACATCGCCACGCAATTTGGGCATTAAACATAATTTTTTTTGGAAGTCTGCTGTGCTGTTTCCACTTTTTATTTTATATATATATATATATAAATATATATATATATATATATATATATATATATATATATATATATATATATACTGTATATATATGTATATATACTGCTCAAAAACATAAAGCGAACACCTAAACAACACAACGTAACTACAAGTCAATCACACTTCTTTGAAATCAATCTATCCAGTTATGAAGCAACGCAGATTGTGAATCAATTTCTTCTGCTGTTGAACAAATGGAGCAGACAACTGGTAGAAATTGTATGCAATTAGCAAGACAATCCCTATTAAGGAGTGGTTCTGCAGGGGATGACCACAGACCATTTCTCAATCCCTATTCTCTTTGGCTGTGGTTTTGGTCACTTTTGCATTTTGCAAAACCTCTCACCCTTAGGGGTACTGTACCGTAGCATAACGCAGTGTCTACAACCCACAGAAGTTGCTCAGGTAGTGCAGCTCATCCAGGATGGCACATCAATGCAGGCTTTGGAAAGAAGGGTAGCTGTGTCTGTCAGCACAGTGTCCAAAGCTTGGAACAGAAACCAGTAGACAGGCCAGTACACCAGGAAATGTGGAGGGTGCCACAAGAGGGCAACATCCCAGCAGCAGGACCACTGCCTCCTGCTTTGTGCAAGGAAGGACAGAAGGAACAGTGCCAGAGCCGTGCAAAATGATCTCCAACAGGTCACTAACAGCCATTTATCTGCTCAAACACTCATAAGCAACTCCAAGTGGGTTGTATGAGGGACCGACATTCACAAGTAGGTGTTTTGCTTACAGCCCAATACCGTGCAGGACGATTGGCATTTGCCAGAGAACACCAATATTGGCAAATTTGACATTGGTGCACTGTGCTCTTCACAGATGAGAGCAGGTTCCCACTGAACACATGTGACAGATGTGACAGAGTGTGGAGATGCCATGGAGAATATTCTTCTGCCTGCAAGATCCTCTAGCATTACTGGATCGGCAGCAAGTCAGTAATGGTGTGGGAAGGCATTTCTTTGGAGGGACGCACAGCCCTCCATGTGTTGGCCAGAGGAACCCTGACTGCAATCCCCAGATCCATTGTGAGGCCGTGTGCAGGTGCAGTGGGTTCTGGATTCCTTCTGATGCATGACAGTGCTAGGCTTCATGTGGCTAAAGGGTGTCTGCCGTTCCTGCATGATGCATTTTTGATGTGTATATATATATATATATATATATATATATATATTAATATATCTTAACTTGTTATGTCTTCACATCCTGTTCTGTCCAGATGTGTCCGGATCCCAGAATTTAAAGAGGCAGAAGTTCACCGACCTCCATATTGGGACACCCAAGTGATGGGTGTCTCAATATGGAAACTGCTGGTGGTACCAGCCTCTTGCACAGTACCACCAGCGGAACAATGTTGCACCACACACACACTGTATACACTGTACGCACCACACACACAAAAATACACACTGTATATGTCGCATCCACCACACACACTCTGTATATGCCGTACGCAGCCACTTGTACGGTACCACCAGCGGAACACCATCGCAAACACGCCGCCACCGGGATCAGCCGAATTATTTACTGACCGCCGCCATCTTTGTACAGGAGGAGCGCACGTGCAGTTTAATGTGACCGCCGCTATCTGTCTGCACAAAGATGGTGGTAAAGAAGTAAGCACATGGGGAAAGAGAGAATGGATAGATGGGTGAGCACATGGGGGGAGAGATTCTCAACGCTGCAAAGCCTGCCCCCATCGTGACATTACCGCCCTCCCAATGCAATAACATCGGGCCTCCATCTAGTATATATTTACACATATATATGACCCTAAAAAATATCAAAGTGACCTCAACATACACAATATGTCTATAAAGAAACGTAAAGTAACTGGGGGTAACCAATAGCCTGTTTAATAACCGGCTGAACCTACAGACTTTTCTGCTTTTAAAAATTGGAAAATGGTTAAAAATTATCCCTTTTTCGGGAAAGATATCTTCCACTCCGATGTTTCTACAGTAAGGTACACAGAAGAAGCCATGGATTTTTGATAAAAATAGGTAATAAATTACACCTGTTTCAGAACAAGCAACAGGTTTGCTACTTGAAAAATTAAGTAGTGATAGTTTGTAACAAACCTTCAAAAATATTCATTTTGGGGGAGAGGCATTTTTTTACTGTTTGGAAAGTAAAGAATGGCTTTGGGAAAAGCCATCCAAAAATTGTCTCTATTTTTGGAGTAGAAACTGATTTTTCCATGTGCAAAATGAGGAAGAAATAGCTTTTTAACAAGCTATCCAAAATTGTAAATTTTTTAAGAACCTGCAACAATTTTACTGTTTGGAAAGTGAAAAAGCAATGGCTTTTCAAGAATCTGTGCAAAAACCTTTTTCAGGCTTATTTACCTTGTAAAGTGTAGGATTTCCAGGAGAAGCACATTATAACTATAGAACACAATGGATGTCCAGGAGCTGAATGGCTGTCTGTTAGCAGTGGCAGTGGCCACAATGGCATATTATAGAATATGATGGGACAGGCAAGGAAGGAAACAAAAATCAGCATTAATTTGATTTTTTTTGACAAATGTTTCCACATTTTTGTCTGCTTGGATATAAAAAGCCACCTGACGCACAAATGGCAAACTGTCTCAGTTCTTGCCACAAGTTCAATATGATGACTCTGAAGGCAGTGGAGTTTGAGCTCCGAAAATCTGCTGGAGAAAGGATACAGATTAGATTTGACTGAATCCAGCTTTTCAGGCAGTGTATCTCTGTTTGCTGATGTTGGTGGAGCAGGAAAAAACCCATCTGGTTCTTCATTTCATATACACTATAAACACTGATGCTGCTTGGCTACTTGTTTCAGCCCCATCACTGTCATCGGTAGAGGAGCATTGTTTCTGCAGGGTGCAGAGAGGAGTAATCTGGTCACATCTGTGGTTGGCATACTTGGTCAGCAAAGGCTTTGCCAAGCAGGAAAAACAGCTTGTACTGCACCAATTTTGATTCTCTTTCAAAATGCAGAAACATTTCCCATTTCGCTTTTACATTGTGGGTCTAAAAGTAAGGCTATGCAATCGTATTACTTTGGTTGATTCTGTTATTCCAAAATAAATTAAGCATGCAGCTTGTCATGCGCATGACCTATTGCCACATTGATTCACTTGTCACACCTCACTTCGACTGCTGATCATTATAGCCAGGATTATCAACATCAATTTAACATTGACTTTTAGCCTTGTCACCTACTTGCGCCTATGAATACTGAATGTCCCCCTACATATCCAACTACTGTTGCTCCTCTTCCTCCTTTACCCCCTTCTCCACATCAGGTGGAATGTAACTTTTTCATTGACAGTCCCTGACAGTACCACAGCATAAATGAACATGTCAAAGTTGCTGGTTTTAATACATAACTTCTTGCATCCTTGTGTTTTTTCAATATAAATATGAGCCGGGATAACAATCATTGATGCCACAGATGTACCTATTGAAAAATTTTGCAGCTTTTATTTTTTATAGGCCTCAGTAGGTTAAATGGTGGATTTCAAAGTATCCCAAGCTCAATTAATTTTATCCCCCATGTTATAAAACCACTTGGCAGTGCTTTATTTTTCATGAATAAAAGACAATAAGTGTGGTGTGTGGAATCAATGATGAGTCCTGTTGCTGTTAGATAAGGGGTCATGTCTCTTGAGGAAGATGTAGGAGGAGACAGATAATCTTCATCTGACAGTGAAACTCGACCAGCTGTGGAGGCTTCATCACCTGTCCTGGTTTTGGTGGAGCATTGCTGTTCTGCTTTTTTGTGCATAGAGAATGAAAAATTATGCCAGCTACTCAACCGTATAGCATTGTATGCCCAATCACACTGGTACTGCTGCTGCCACCTATCATATTTCTCTCCCTCTATCAACTGAATCTTTGTATTATTCATTGACTACTACAATCATCTTCATCACTTCTGCAGTTGTCCAACACACACTGTATGTAGCATTTATCAGTGTTTTATAGCTTTCTCTCTCTATGTCCTTTGCTGAGCTGTGACCTCTGACATCCTCTAATTATCCAGAATCACCCTAAAATGGTTGCTGCAATTGGATTGTATACAGGCTATGATAGTCTCTCCTGGCTGTGCTCTATAATGTGGTTTTATAGCTGCATGACATTATAGAGAAGTCAGTGTGGCCACGTCTCAGGTTATTTGGGCCTCTTTGGTTGATGCTATCGCTTGCTTTGTGTTAAATGGCTAGCGGGCATTTTTGGGGTGATTATACTTTTTAATTTGGTCCAGCAAATTTCCTAAATTCCTTATTTGTACAAGTTCTATAATTAACATTTTAACACTATATTTTCTTCTTTCACTCCATGAACGCATTGTCATTATTGAGTAGGGGCTGCTGCTTGGATTGTAGGCCTGTAACAAGAATTCAGCGTTTGAAAAGATTTGTACATATGTTTGAGGTGTTTAATTTTACATTGGAGAATAATTTTTAAGCGCTACCTATGACTGAGTTAGAGCTTGAAGATTATTTTACATTTGACCTTCTCTAGATTAAGATGTTCTAGATTATTTAGAAATCAGATTTGTTTTATAAAATAAGTAGATCCTATGTTACACAAAACCATTGATCAAATACAGAAATCTAGAATAATCTCCCTGTATATATGATAGTAATGGTGAAGTTCAATATTTCTATTCAAACACAGAGTCTAGTAGACATATTTACAAAAGGCCTTATGATATTTGCTGTCTTTGCTGAAGAAAACATTTGTAAAACCTTTGGAGTGACTACCAGGGGCTGCAACGTCTCTGGGGATTGATGCTATTCCGATACTGTCCTTCATTTGAACTTTAAACAATTTTAATTTATGAGGTCTTTTAATGGGCTTTGAAAATTGAAAACCATTTTCATTTGCACTGTTATATGAAAAATTTACTTTAGGGAAACAAAAGGGTTTCACATGAAAAGCCAATTATAATCCAAGTATAAGTGCAGAGATATTAACAGAACTGGTATTTTTCAAGAAAGGTGCCCCAACCATTGTAATAACTAATAGCATTTCAATTTTTTTTTCTGTTAGTTCTGATTGTGCAAATAACTTAATAAAGTATTTATATATTTCAGATGTTATAGATTATTTATCTTTATAGATGCTACATTTTTCTGATACTCAGTGTCAGACCAGTAATATCTTAACAAACAGAATTATAAGCTATAAAATGCCGGCTACATAGCTGCCACTGCAAGGGTTAGCTTAACCCTGCTGTTCTGTTCGGTCTGGGGAGACCTATTTTGAACTTTGGTATTTTTTGGGGTGTTCAAGATGCGGTTCTGAAACTTGTGGTTGATTGACTTAAATGAGGATGGGTCGGTCGGCCACGGGTTTCAGAGCCGCATCTTGAATATTTTAAAGAATATTGAAGTTCAAAGTCGGTCATTTTTGACCAACAGAACAGCAGGGTTAAATCAAACCTTTAATGACAATACTACTGTTAACCTGCAGATATAAAAATATTTAGCAGATTAAAAGCACGCTAAAGCTGCAAGGCTGCTGCACTGAAAGGTCGGCTACCAGGAAAAAATGTGCTTTATTACTCCCGCACCCTCCAGCTTTCAGTCATAATGGAGTACTGGCGAGGCTTCAAACACTGCTCAACATATACTGAGCACGTCCTGACATATAGACAGACTGTCATCAATGCATTTATATGCTGCTGAGACAGCTGACAGTCAATGTGCTAGGGTGTTCTTACAGCTGCCACTCGCTGTGTGCTGATCAATGACTGAAATCACACCTATGACTAAAAGCCGGAGGCTGCCAGGAAAAATGAAATTCATTTTCTACTGGTAGCCATGCTTTTTTGTGCAGCCATACAGCTTTTGATTGCTGTTAACCTGTAGATTAACACAATATCTGCAGGTTAATCTGGTTTGGGGAGATGAAAGGTTCCCTTTAATGAAGATAGACTTATACAACCGCTATTGAACTCTATACATATGTTCTAATGAATACTTAGAGTAGACACAATTTATTATTTAATTCTATAACTCTACTGTATAAATGGAAGCAAAAGATTTGTAGTATTGTTTAAAAAAGATTTCTAATTAAGGAAGTCATGACGCTAGTGTGAACATAATATATATTGTATATTGATGGACAAAGCTCTTTTGATACCACAGTGTAACGGTCAGCATAAAAACATTATACAGTAATCTTTTAAATGTTTAAGTATTTTTGGTCAACAAAATAATGGGGCTATATAAATAGATCATACATAATACTAGAAAATAACAGAAAATAAATATATTCCCAGCAAGGTCTGTTTGCATAAGAAACTGTACTTTAATTGATGTCTGACACAATAAATAATTTATGAAAATGTAAATTTTTGTGTTAAAAGGACGGTCCATTGCGCAAGGGTTTTGCAATTCTTATTCTCAAGTAGTAAACACTTTATTTTACTTACTAATTATATTGCTCAGCGATTTACAAACATCATCATCGCTGTCCCCACTGGGGCTCACAATTTTGATTCCATATCACTATGTCTTTAGAGTGTAGGTTTAAACTGGATTACATCAATGCAGAAGTTACAAACTCCTTGCAAGGGTTGTGCTTGGTGGGATTTGAACCCAGGACTCCAGTGCTAACCACTGAGCCACCATGCTGCCAACACTTAGCATGTGTTCACATGCAGAAACCATACTCCTTCCATGAAGCTGCCAAAAATCATAAAAACCTAAAGACTGGGACTCATTAGGATTACTAAACCGCTATTTCAGCATTTATATTCATATTCTAGTTTTAATATATTCAATCATATCTTTTTTAATTTTAACATGCAAAAATGATAAAGGAAGACATAGTAAAACTAAGGTACGCCTCAATGATGGAAGTTTAATGCTGGTGCTGTGTGTTTCTTTGCAAAGTAAAAGGTTGTTGGTGTTTACCATAATTTACTATGAATTAGACATAACAAAAACACAATTTATTTCATATTGCCAATTCCCTAGAAAGAAATACACCACTGAGAGGAAAAACAAATACTTTAAGCTGGATGAATCATCCAAAATTAATAGCAGAACTGAAGAAAACAACATAGCACACAAATCTAATATATAACGCTCAATGTGTGTGTGTATGTATGTATGTATGTGTGTATGTCCGGGATTGGCATCTGGACCGTCGCAGCTACAGCCACAAAATTTTGCACAGTCATACGTCTGGACCCCGAGAGCGTCAAAAGCTATGTTGTGAGGTGAAATTTTAACCCCGCACTTTCCAATTCACCAAACAATTTTGCCCCTATCTACATAATGGGGAAAAAGTGAAAGGAAAAGTGTTGGAGGCGTCGCAGCTACAGACACAAAAGTTTGCACAATCACACATCTGGACCCTGAAAACGTCATAGGCTATGTTGTGAGTTGAAATTTTAACCCCACGCTTTCCAATTCAGCAAACAATTTTGCCCCTATCTACATAATGGGGAAAAAGTGAAAGGAAAAGTGTTGGAGGCAAATTGAAATCTGTCAGATGTGAACAAGGGGGACTTAAAGAATGAGAGCGATGGCACCAAACTGTACAGTTGCTAAGGTGGGGCCCAGACATGGGATACTTACCACACACGGGGATATGAACACACACGCAAAAGGCACAAACTACCACGTGCTTGAACACATATACCACCCTCAGCACACATTTCACCACACATACACCAACCTCGCCACATAAAAGTCGAAACACAAAAGTCGCCGCTCAAAACTCGCCTCATGCAAAACTAGGTGCACGCAAAACTCGCCACACAAGCAAAACTCACCTCATGGAAAACTCGCCACATGCAAAACTTGCACACGCGGAAAAATTGCCACATGCACAAAAGTTGCAAGACATGCAAAAGTTGCCTCACACAAAACTTGCACATACTCAAAACGCACCACACATAAAACTCGCCACGCGAAAAACTCGCCATGCGCACAACTTGCTGCACACAACTTGCTACACTAACCTGTCACATGCAACTTGACACACAAAAAGTTGCTACACGCACGTCGCCACACAAAACTCATCTCACAAAAGTCGCTACATGCATGTCGCCACATGCAACTCAACACACACAACTTGACACATGAAACTCGCCCTAAAACACACACAAGTCTGGTATTATCCTTCAAAAATGAAAATCTGATTAATAAGCAGACAAACTACAAGAGCAACAAATGTACCATATAGGAAATACGGCAGCTGTCAGTCACATGACCTGTCTATTATGTGTATGTGTGAGCTAATATATACTGCCAGGGGGGAGAGCTTCCTGTTGGCTGGGGATTTATCAGGCTGCCAATTTAGCTTACAAATACTGAGGTAAAAATACTGAGCAAATAACGTGTGAACAAGGTCTAATACAGGAGGAGATGACACAAAGGTATATACTATATACAGGGGAGATGACACACAGATATATACTATATACAGCAGAGATGACACAGGTATATACTATATACAAGAGGAGATGACACACAGGTATATACTATATACAGGAGGACATGACACACAGGTATATACTATATACAGGAGCAGATGACACACAGGTATATACTATATACAGGAGCAGATGACACACAGGTATATAATATATACAGGAGGAGATGACTTACAGGTATATACTATACACAGGAGGAGATAACACACGTATATACTATATACAGGAGGAGATGACGTACAGGTATATACTATATACAGGAGGAGATGACACACAGGTATATACTATATACAGGAGGAGATGACACACAGGTATATACTATATACAGGAGGAGATGACACACACATATATACTATATACAGGGGAGATGACACACAGGTATATACTATATACAGGAGGAGATGACATACAGGTATATACTATATACAGGAGGACATGACACACAGGTATATACTATATACAGGATGAGATGACATACAGTTATGTACTATATACAGGAGGAGATGACTTACAGGTATATATTATATACAGGGGAGATGACATTCAGGTACATACTATATACTGGAGGAGATGAAACACAGGTATATACTATATACAGGAGCAGATGATACACAGGTACATACTATATACAGGAGGAGATGACGTACAGGTACATACTATATACAGGAGGAGATGACACACAGGTATATACTATATACAGGAGGAGATGACACACAGGTATATACTATATACAGGAGGAGATGACACACACATATATACTATATACAGGGGAGATGACACACAGGTATATACTATATACAGGAGGAGATGACATACAGGTATATACTATATACAGGAGGACATGACACACAGGTATATACTATATACAGGAGGAGATGACATACAGGTATGTACTATATACAGGAGGAGATGACTTACAGGTATATATTATATACAGGGGAGATGACATACAGGTACATACTATATACTGGAGGAGATGAAACACAGGTATATACTATATACAGGAGCAGATGATACACAGGTACATACTATATACAGGAGGAGATGACGTACAGGTACATACTATATACAGGAGGAGATGACACACGTATATACTATATACAGGAGGAGATGACATACAGGTATATACTATATAAAAGAGGAGATGACAAATAGGTATATAGAGGAGATGACATACAGCAGGTATATAATATATAAAGAGGAGATGACATACAGGTATATACTATATACAGGAGATGACATACAGGTATATACTATATATAGGAGCAGATGACATACAGGTATATAGTATATACAGAAGAGATGACATACAGGTATATAATATATACAGGAGGAGATGACACATGGGTATATACAATATACAGGAGGAGATGACATACAGCAGGTATATACTATTTACAGGGGAGATGACATACAGGTATATACTATATACAAGACAAGACATACAGGTGTATACTATATATAAGGGAGATGACAAACATGTATATACTGAGGTGAAAATGAGGGTTGTGAGGTGAAAATGAAAAGGTGTGAGTGCAAAATGAGAGGAGTGAGGGAAAATAGTGGAGTGATCGGAAAATGACAGATGTGAGGATGAAATGACAAGTGTTAGGAGGGAGTGAGGGGGAAAATAAGAGGAGTGAGGGGGAAAAATGAGAGGTGTAAGGGAGAAAATGAGAGGTGTAAGGGAGAAAATGAGAGGCATGATGGGAAAATAAGAGACGTGAGGTGCTATAACTAACCACAGATATTTACTATGCCCAGGCAACACCGGGCTCTTCAGCTAGTATGTAAAATATAACCTGATAACCGCCCTCAACTGGATGCACTTAACCCCTTTGTGCCATCGGATGAAATAGTACGTACGATGGCAGAACCTCCATTTTGATACGGGCTCTGGCGGTGAGCCCGCATCAAAGCCGGGACATATCAGATGTTTTGAACAGCTGACATGTACCCACAATAGGCGCGGGTGGAATTGCGATCAGCCCACACCTATGAACTAGTCAAATGCCGCTGTCAAACTCTGACAGCGGCATTTAACAAGCGCTTCCTGCCATTGGGACAGAAATGCATCTGCTGGTGACCCCGTCACATGATTGGGGGT
This sequence comes from Ranitomeya imitator, assembly GCF_032444005.1. Taxonomy (NCBI): domain Eukaryota; kingdom Metazoa; phylum Chordata; class Amphibia; order Anura; family Dendrobatidae; genus Ranitomeya; species Ranitomeya imitator. The sequence goes on along the minus strand of NC_091282.1, from coordinate 455,826,186 downwards.
CACTGGTGCGTCGGCATAACAACCAGAGGTCTCCTGCAGACCTCTATGGTTGTTGATGCCAGATTACTGTGAGTGCCACCCTGTGGTCCGCGCTCATAGCAATGCTGTAATTCAGCTACATAGAAGCGATCCGAGCATTGCTCGTATGTAGCAGAGCCGATCAGGCTATCCCAGCTTCTAGTTTTCTATGGAGGCTATTAAAGCATGGAAAAAGTTAAAAAAAATGTTTTTACAAATATGAAAAAAATGTAAAAATATAAAAGTTTAAATCACACCCATTCGCCCCGTTCAAAATAAAACAATAATAAAAAAACATACCTGCACATATTTGGTGTCACCATGTTCAGAATTGCCATATCTATCAATAAAAAAAGATTTAATCTGATCGCTAAACGGCGTAGCGATAAAAAAATTGAAAACACAGCACGGTGGCCCAGTGGTTAGCACAGCAGCCTTGCAGCGCTGGGGTCCTGGGTTCTAATCCCACCCAGGACAACATCTGCAAAGAGTTTGTATGTTCTCTCCGTGTTTGCGTGGGTTTCCTCTGGGCACTCCGGTTTCCTCCCACATTCCAAAGACATACTGATAGGGAATCTAGATTGTGAGCCCCATCTGGGACAGTGATGATAGTGCAAAATGTAAAGCGCTGCGGAATATGTTAACGCTATATAAAAATAAAGATTATTATTAAAACACCAGAATTACATTTTTTGGGTGATTAAAATGCAATAACGGGGGATCAAAATAATGTATCTGCACCAAAATTCTATCAATAAAAATGTCAGCTTGGCATGCAAAAAATAAGCTGTCACTCAACCCGAGATCACGAAAAATGGAGACGCTATGGGTCTCAGAAAATTGCGCAATTTTTTTTTTTTTAGCAAAGTTTGGATTTTTTTTTACCACTTAGAAAAAAAAAAAAAAAAAAATAACCTAGACATGTTTGATGTCTGTGAGCTCGTAATGACCTGGAAAATCATAATGGCAAGTCAGGTTTAGCACTTAGTGAACCTAGCAAAAAAGCCAAACAAAAATCAAGCATGGGATTGCACTTTTATTTGCAATTTCACCGCACTTGGAATTTTTTCTCATTTTTTAGTACATGACATTGTAAAACCAATGGTGTCGTTCAAAAGTACAACTCAGCCCACACATGGCAATATTGACAGAAAAATAAAAAAAGTTATGGCTCTGGGAAGGAGGGGAGCGAAAAATGAAAACGCAAAACCCTGAAAAGCTTCGGGGTTAAGGGGTTAAACGGGTATTCCCATCTCCAATACCTTATTCCAATATATAGTAGATGTAATAATAATAATATTAGCAAATACCTCCAATTAGAAATGTAGTATAATTTTTCTGATTTGTGATGTTTCTTTCCTCATGTTAAGGCATTGCAGGACCTTAGGTATCCATATTTACAATTACTGATATAGTGACAGTTAGTTAGCTAGTTGCTAGTGTTCATTACCATGAATACCTATGGTCCTGCAATGTCTGCACATCAGGAAAGAGACATTGCGAATCAGAAAAACTATACTACATTTCTAATTGGAGGAATTTGCTAATATTATTATTATCACACCTACTACATATTAGGATAAGAACTTGGAGATAGGGATACCCATTTAAGCATTCAAGTTATATATATATATATATATATATATATATATATATATATATATATATATATGTATATATATATATATATATATATATTATACGTACATATACCCACACATGGTCAAAATTGTCGGTACCCTCCTTTAATGACAGAAAAACCCACGCAGAAATAACTTGAATCTTACAAAAGACATAATGAATAAAAGATCTATGAAAATAAACAAATAAAAGTCAGACATTGCTTTTCAACCATGCTTCCATGGAATTAGGAAAAAAATAATACTCATGAAATAGGCCTGGACAGAAATGATGGTACCCCTGAAAATAATGCGACAAAAGGGACATGTTAAATCAAGGTGTGTCCACTATCTAGCATCACAGGTGTCTACAATCTTGGAATCAGTGACTTGGCCTGTATATAGGGCTACAGATACTCACTGTGCTGTTTGGTGACATGGTGTGTATCACACTCAACATGGACCAGAGGAAGCGAAGGAAAGAGTTGTCTCAGGAGATTAGAAGGAAAATTATAGACAAATATGTTAAAGGTAGGGTTGAGCGAAACGGGTTGTTCATTTTCAAAAGTCGCTGACTCTTGGCAAAGTTGGGTTTCATGAAACCCGATCCGACCCTGTGCGGGGTCGGCCATGCGGTACGCGACTTTCGCGCCAAAGTCGCGTTTCAATGACGCGAAAAGCGCCATTTCTCAGCCAATGAAGGTGAACGCAGAGTGTGGTCAGCGTGATGACATAGGTCCTGGTCCCCACCATCTTAGAGAAGGGCATTGCAGTGATTGGCTTGCTGTCTGCGGCGTCACAGGGGCTATAAAGGGGCGTTCCCGCCGACCGCCATCTTACTGCTGCTGATCTGAGCTTAGGGAGAGGTTGCTGCCGATTCGTCAGAAGCAGGGATAGTGTTAGGCAGGGTCCATTAACCACCAAACCGCTTGTGCTGTAGCGATTTCCACTGTCCAACACCACCTTCGGTGTGCAGGAACAGTGGAAGCTACATTTTTTTTTCTCAGCGCTGTAGCTCATTGGGCTGCCCTAGAAGGCTCCCTGATAGCTGCATTGCTGTGTGTACGCCGCTGTGCAAACCAACTGCTTTTTTCAAAGCACAAATCCTCTTGTTCCTTCCTTTCTGCACAGCTATCTTGTTTGTTTGTCCACACTTTTTATTTAATTTGTGCATCAGTCCACTCCTTATTGCTGCCTGCCATACCTGGCTGAGATTACTGCAGGGAGATAGTAATTGTAGGACAGTCCCTGTTTTTTTTTTGTTTTTTTTGTGGGAGATTAAGATTGGCATTTCTGCTAGAGTGCCATCCCTGTGTGTGCCATCTCTCAGTCAGTGGGCCATAGAAAGCATATTTATTTTTTTGCTTGATTTGGGTTCTAAAATCTACCTGAAAAAATCACTACATCAATCAGTGGGAGATAAATATTGGCCTCAGGGCTTGTGTGCCACTCCTGACTCCTGTGTGTGCCATCTCTCACTCAGTGGGCCATAGAAAGCCTATTTATTTTTTTGCTTGATTTGGGTTCTAAAATCTACCTGGAAAAATCACTACATCAATCAGTGGGAGAAAAATATTGGCCTCAGGGCTTGTGTGCCACTCCTGACTCCTGTGTGTGCCATCTCTCACTCAGTGGGCCATAGAAAGCCTATTTATTTTTTTGCTTGATTTGGGTTCTAAAATCTACCTGGAAAAATCACTACATCAATCAGTGGGAGAAAAATATTGGCCTCAGGGCTTGTGTGCCACTCCTGACTCCTGTGTGTGCCATCTCTCACTCAGTGGGCCATAGAAAGCCTATTTATTTTTTTGCTTGATTTGGGTTCTAAAATCTACCTGAAAAAATCACTACATCAATCAATGGGAGAAAAATATTGGCCTCAGGGCTTGTGTGCCACTCCTGACTCCTGTGTGTGCCATCTCTCACTCAGTGGGCCATAGAAAGCCTATTTATTTTTTTGCTTGATTTGGGTTCTAAAATCTACCTGAAAAAATCACTACATCAATCAGTGGGAGAAAAATATTGGCCTCAGGGCTTGTGTGCCACTCCTGACTCCTGTGTGTGCCATCTCTCACTCAGTGGGCCATAGAAAGCCTATTTATTTTTTTGCTTGATTTGGGTTCTAAAATCTACCTGAAAAAATCACTACATCAATCAGTGGGAGAAAAATATTGGCCTCAGGGCTTGTGTGCCACTCCTGACTCCTGTGTGTGCCATCTCTCAGTCAGTGGGCCATAGAAAGCCTATTTATTTTTTTCTTGATTTGGGTTCTAAAATCTACCTGAAAATATCACTACATCAATCAGTGGGAGATAAATATTGGCCTCTGGGCTTGTGTGCCACTCCTGACTCCTGTGTGTGCCATCTCTCACTCAGTGGGCCATAGAAAGCCTATTTATTTTTTTGCTTGATTTGGGTTCTAAAATCTACCTGGAAAAATCACTACATCAATCAGTGGGAGAAAAATATTGGCCTCAGGGCTTGTGTGCCACTCCTGACTCCTGTGTGTGCCATCTCTCACTCAGTGGGCCATAGAAAGCCTATTTATTTTTTTGCTTGATTTGGGTTCTAAAATCTACCTGGAAAAATCACTACATCAATCAGTGGGAGAAAAATATTGGCCTCAGGGCTTGTGTGCCACTCCTGACTCCTGTGTGTGCCATCTCTCACTCAGTGGGCCATAGAAAGCCTATTTATTTTTTTGCTTGATTTGGGTTCTAAGATCTACCTGGAAAAATCACTACATCAATCAGTGGGAGAAAAATATTGGCCTCAGGGCTTGTGTGCCACTCCTGACTCCTGTGTGTGCCATCTCTCACTCAGTGGGCCATAGAAAGCATATTTATTTTTTTGCTTGATTTGGGTTCTAAAATCTACCTGAAAAAATCACTACATCAATCAGTGGGAGAAAAATATTGGCCTCAGGGCTTGTGTGCCACTCCTGACTCCTGTGTGTGCCATCTCTCACTCAGTGGGCCATAGAAAGCCTATTTATTTTTTTGCTTGATTTGGGTTCTAAAATCTACCTGAAAAAATCACTACATCAATCAGTGGGAGAAAAATATTGGCCTCAGGGCTTGTGTGCCACTCCTGACTCCTGTGTGTGCCATCTCTCACTCAGTGGGCCATAGAAAGCCTATTTATTTTTTTGCTTGATTTGGGTTCTAAAATCTACCTGAAAAAATCACTACATCAATCAGTGGGAGAAAAATATTGGCCTCAGGGCTTGTGTGCCACTTTTGACTCCTGTGTGTGCCATCTCTCACTCAGTGGGCCATAGAAAGCCTATTTATTTTTTTGCTTGATTTGGGTTCTAAAATCTACCTGAAAAAATCACTACATCAATCAGTGGGAGAAAAATATTGGCCTCAGGGCTTGTGTGCCACTCCTGACTCCTGTGTGTGCCATCTCTCACTCAGTGGGCCATAGAAAGCCTATTTGTTTTTTTGCTTGATTTGGGTTCTAAAATCTACCTGAAAAAATCACTACATCAATCAGTGGGAGAAAAATATTGGCCTCAGGGCTTGTGTGCCACTCCTGACTCCTGTGTGTGCCATCTCTCACTCAGTGGGCCATAGAAAGCCTATTTATTTTTTTTGCTTGATTTGGGTTCTAAAATCTACCTGAAAAAATCACTACATCAATCAGTGGGAGAAAAATATTGGCCTCAGGGCTTGTGTGCCACTCCTGACTCCTGTGTGTGCCATCTCTCACTCAGTGGGCCATAGAAAGCCTATTTATTTTTTTGCTTGATTTGGGTTCTAAAATCTACCTGAAAAAATCACTACATCAATCAGTGGGAGAAAAATATTGGCCTCAGGGCTTGTGTGCCACTCCTGACTCCTGTGTGTGCCATCTCTCACTCAGTGGGCAATAGAAAGCCTATTTATTTTTTTGCTTGATTTGGGTTCTAAAATCTACCTGAAAAAATCACTACATCAATCAGTGGGAGAAAAATATTGGCCTCAGGGCTTGTGTGCCACTCCTGACTCCTGTGTGTGCCATCTCTCACTCAGTGGGCCATAGAAAGCCTATTTATTTTTTTGCTTGATTTGGGTTCTAAAATCTACCTGAAAAAATCACTACATCAATCAGTGGGAGAAAAATATTGGCCTCAGGGCTTGTGTGCCACTCCTGACTCCTGTGTGTGCCATCTCTCACTCAGTGGGCCATAGAAAGCCTATTTATTTTTTTGCTTGATTTGGGTTCTAAAATCTACCTGAAAAAATCACTACATCAATCAGTGGGAGAAAAATATTGGCCTCAGGGCTTGTGTGCCACTCCTGACTCCTGTGTGTGCCATCTCTCACTCAGTGGGCCATAGAAAGCCTATTTATTTTTTTTGCTTGATTTGGGTTCTAAAATCTACCTGAAAAAATCACTACATCAATCAGTGGGAGAAAAATATTGGCCTCATGGCTTGTGTGCCACTCCTGACTCCTGTGTGTGCCATCTCTCACTCAGTGGGCCATAGAAAGCCTATTTATTTTTTTGCTTGATTTGGGTTCTAAAATCTACCTAAAAAATCACTACATCAATCAGTGGGGGAAAAATATTGGCCTCTGGGCTTGTGTGCCACTCCTGACTCCTGTGTGTGCCATCTCTCACTCAGTGGGCCATAGAAAGCCTATTTATTTTTTTGCTTGATTTGGGTTCTAAAATCTACCTGAAAAAATCACTACATCAATCAGTGGGAGAAAAATATTGGCCTCTGGGCTTGTGTGCCACTCCTGACTCCTGTGTGTGCCATCTCTCACTCAGTGGGGCATAGAAAGCCTTTTTTTTTTTTTTTTTTTAATTTGGTTTCTAAATTGTCCTTGAAAAAATAATTTTATTTTATTTGGTTTCTAAATTCTTCCTGAAAAAATCATTTTATTTTATTTTGTTTCTAAAGTCTCCCTGAAAAAAAAAAAAAAAATAAAACAGTGGGAGATTAATATTGCCCTTTCTGCTTGTGTGCCAGTCTTGACTCCTGGGTGTGGCATCTCTCTCTCTCTATCTCAAATTGTGGGCCATACAAAGCCTATTTATTTTTTTGCTTGATTTGGGTTCCAAAATCTACCTGAAAAAATCACTACATCAATCAGTGGGAGAAAAATATTGGCCTCTGGGCTTGTGTGCCCCTCCTGACTCCTGTGTGTGCCATCTCTCACTCAGTGGGGCATAGACAGCCTTTTTTTTTTTTTTTTTATTTGGTTTCTAAATTGTCCTTGAAAAAATCATTTTTTTTATTTGGTTTCTAAATTCTTCCTGAAAAAATCATTTTATTTTATTTTGTTTCTAAAGTCTCCCTGAAAAAAAATAAAAAATAAAAAATAAAACAGTGGGAGATTAATATTGCCCTTTCTGCTTGTGTGCCAGTCTTGACTCCTGGGTGTGGCATCTCTCTCTCTCTCTCTCTCTCTCTCAAATTGTGGGCCATACAAAGCCTATTTATTTTTTTGCTTGATTTGGGTTCCAAAATCTACCTGAAAAAATCACTACATCAATCAGTGGGAGAAAAATATTGGCTTCTGGGCTTGTGTGCCACTCCTGACTCCTGTGTGTGCCATCTCTCACTCAGTGGGGCATAGACAGCCTTTTTTTTATTTTTTTATTTGGTTTCTAAATTGTCCTTGAAAAAATCATTTTATTTTATTTGGTTTCTAAATTCTTCCTGAAAAAACATTTTATTTTATTTTGTTTCTAAAGTCTCCCTGAAAAAATAAAAAATAAAAAATAAAACAGTGGGAGATTAATATTGCCCTTTCTGCTTGTGTGCCAGTCTTGACTCCTGGGTGTGGCATCTCTCTCTCTCAAATTGTGGGCCATACAAAGCCTATTTATTTTTTTGCTTGATTTGGGTTCCAAAATCTACCTGAAAAAATCACTACATCAATCAGTGGGAGAAAAATATTGGCCTCTGGGCTTGTGTGCCACTCCTGACTCCGGTGTGTGCCATCTCTCACTCAGTGGGCCATAGAAAGCCTTTTTTTGTTTTTTTATTTGGTTTCTAAATTTTTCCTGAAAAAATCATTTTTTTTAAATTTTGTTTCTAAAGTCTCCCTGAAAAAAAAAAACAGTGGGAGATTAATATTGACATTTGTGCTTGAGTGACAGTCCTGCGTGTGTGGCATCTCTGTGATTTGGTGCCACAGAAAACAGAGTGTGTAACATTGTGCCTGATTTTCCTTGTGGTCTCACCAACCTGTAAAGGGATATTGAAATCATACTGAAGTTATAGGTCACCGTGTAAGTTGTTTGACAGCAACAAATAAAGTTACTTTGGTTAAGTTTTTAAAACAATGAGGAAGTCTGGTGCAAGAGGTCGTGGCCGTGGGCGTTCATTGTCAGCTGGTAATGATGGTAGTGGAGCATCAGGTGGTCGTGGGAAAAAAAATATTCCACCTAAGTCTGGAGCTGTGGAGCCAGGTTCGTCGTCTGGCTACACAAGGCCTCGAACGCTCTCTTTTCTGGGAGTAGGAAAACCGCTTTTAAAGCCGGAGCAGCAACAGCAAGTTTTGGCTTACCTTGCAGACTCAGCCTCTAGCTCTTTTGCCTCCTCTTCTGAAACTGGTAAATGTAAAAGCAGCGCGTCGCTTGTGGATGTTCACGGTCAGGGACAAGTCGCTTCCTTGTCCTCTTCAGCAAAAACAACAACAAGAGAGAAGGATGCAGCAGGCGACACAACGGGTTACTCCATGGAGCTCTTTACACATACCGTCCCTGGCTTAGAATGTGAAACACTTAACAGGCCATGCCCATTACAAGTAGATTCTGACATGGAGTGCACTGATGCACAGCCACAGCCTGACTACTATGCTGGTCCTTTGACTCAGACCACAACATTGCCCTCTCAGGGTACTGATCCACAATCAGACCCTGATGAGACTATGTTGCCCCGTCACGAACGCTATACCACCGACCGACACGGTGACACAGACGAAGTTGCACACGAGCTAGAAGAGGAGGTAATAGATGACCCAGTTGTTGACCCCGATTGGCAGCCATTGGGGGAACAGGGTGCAGGCGGCAGTAGTTCAGAAGCGGAGGTGGAGGAGGGGCCGCAGCAGGCATCAACATCGCAACAGGTTCCATCTGCCGGGCCCGTATCTGGCCCAAAACGCATGTCAAAGCCAAAACCTGTTGGAGGACAGCGTGGCCATCCGGTTAAAGCTCAGTCTGCAATCCCTGAAAAGGGATCCGATGCTAGGAAGAGTGCAGTCTAGCATTTTTTTAAACAACATCCAATTAATCAGCGCAAAGTCATCTGTCAAAAATGTTCAACTAGCTTAAGCAGAGGTCAGAATCTGAAAAGTCTCAATACAAGTTGCATGCATAGACATTTAACCACCATGCATTTTCAAGCCTGGACTAACTACCAAACGTCCCTTAAGGTTGTAGCACCCTCGGCCAATGAAGCTAGTCAGCAACGCAACATCCCTTCCGTCACTGTAAGGCCACCATTTTCCGCACCACCGGCAGTATCTGTGCAGGTTTCTTTGCCAGCCAAAAGCAGTCAGGGTCAGGGAATCACCAGTTTTGTAGGAGGAAATATTGCATCTAGGGCACCGGCAGAAATAATACCGTCTCCAACCGTCTCTCAGTCTGCCATGTCCACCGGCACACCCGCAAGTTCCACGATATCCAGCTCTCCAGTCCAGCTCACCCTACATGAGACTCTGGTTAGAAAAAGGAAGTACTTATCCTCGCATCCGCGTACACAGGGTTTTAACGCCCACATAGCTAGACTAATCTCATTAGAGATGATGCCCTACCGGTTAGTTGAAAGTGAAGCTTTCAAAGCCCTGATGGAGTACGCTGAACCACGCTACGAGCTACCCAGTCGACACTTTTTTCCAGAAAAGCCATCCCAACCCTGCACCAGCATGTTAAACAGCGCATCGTCCATGCACTCAGGCAATCTGTGAGTACAAAGGTGCACCTGACTACAGATGCATGGACCAGTAGGCATGGCCAGGGACGTTATGTGTCCATCACGGCACACTGGGTGAATGTGGTGGATGCAGGGTCCACAGGGAACATCAATTTCGGGACAGTTGTGCCTAGCCCACGGTCTAGGAAACAGTTGGCTTTAGGCGTTCACACCCCCTCCTCCTCCTCCTCGTCCTCCTGCAGAAGCGACAGCTCTTCCACAGACCGCAGTCGGCCAACCACTCCATCGGCAGCTGACACTGTTGCACACCAGTTGTCCCATTATGGGCCAGCTACTGGCAAGCGTCAGCAGGCTGTATTGGCTATGAAGTGTTTGGGCGACAACAGACACACCGCGGAAGTTCTGTCCGAGTTCTTGCAACAAGAAACGCAGTCGTGGCTGGGCACAGTAGATCTTGAGGCAGGCAAGGTAGTGAGTGATAACGGAAGGAATTTCATGGCTGCCATCTCCCTTTCCCAACTGAAACACATTCCTTGCCTGGCTCACACCTTAAACCTGGTGGTGCAGTGCTTATTGAAAACTTATCCTGGGTTCTCCGACCTGCTCCTCAAAGTGCGTGGACTTTGCTTACATATCCGACGTTCACCTGTACACTCCAGCCATATGCAGACCTATCAGCGGTGTTTGAAACTTCCCCAGCATCGCCTAATCATAGACGTTGCAACAAGGTGGAACTCAACACTGCACATGCTTCAGAGACTGTGCCAACAGAGGCGGGCTGTTATGTTTTTGTGGGAGGATACACATACACGGGCAGGCAGTAGGATGGCAGACATGGAGTTGTCAGGTGTGCAGTGGTCGAAGATACAAGACATGTGTCAAGTCCTTCAGTGTTTTGAGGAATGCACACGGCTGGTTAGTGCAGACAACGCCATAATAAGCATGAGCATCCCCCTAATGCGTCTGCTGATGCAAAGTTTGACGCACATAAAGGATCAGGCGTCTGCACCAGAGGAAGAGGAAAGCCGTGATGACAGTCAGCCATTGTCTGGTCAGGGCAGTGTACAGGACGAGGTAGCGGGCGAAGAGGAGGTGGAGGACGAGGAGGATGATGGGGATGAGTATATTTTTAATGAGGAAGCTTTCCCGGGGGCACTGGAAATTGGTGGCGTGGCAAGGCCGGGTTCTGGTTTTTTGAGGGACACAAGTGACGTAGATTTGCCTGAAACTGCCCCTCAACCAATCACAACCGCAGATTTGACAACTGGAACTTTGGCCCACATGGCGGATTATGCCTTACGTATCCTCAAAAGGGACACACGCATTACTAAAATGATGAACGATGATGATTACTGGTTGGCCTGCCTCCTTGATCCTCGCTATAAAGGCAAATTGCTAAATATTATGCCACATGAGAACTTGGAACTAATATTAGCAACCAAACAATCAACTCTTGTTGACCGTTTGCTTCAGGCATTCCCAACACACAGCGCCCGTGATCGTTCTCACACGAGCTCCAGGGGGCAGCAGACCAGGAGTGTTAGGGGTGCACACATCAGAAGTGGCGTTGGACAGAGGTGTTTTCTGACCAGGTTGTGGAGTGATTTTTCTACGACCGCAGACAGGACAGGTACTGCAGCATCAATTGAAAGTGACAGGAGACAACATTTGTCCAGTATGGTTACAAACTATTTTTCATCCCTTATCGATGTTCTCCCTCAACCGTCATTCCCATTTGATTACTGGGCATCAAAATTAGACACCTGGCCAGAATTGGCAGAATATGCATTGCAGGAGCTTGCTTGCCCGGCAGCTAGTGTCCTATCAGAAAGAGTATTCAGTGCTGCAAGTTCAATATTAACCGAAAAAAGGACTCGTCTGGCTACCCAAAATGTTGATGATCTAACATTCATTAAAATGAACCACAACTGGATTTCAAATTCTTTTGCCCCACCTTGCCCGGCAGACACCTAGCTTTCCTACGAAAAGCTCTTGCCTGTGGACTACTGTGAATTACTTTTCGAATGTCTAATTTGCTGCAGCTGATTGTCCAGCATACGACATGTTTACACCTCCCTAAATGGCCAAACTCCCCACACGGGGCCGTGGTATCGCGACTTGGCGCAAGCACCCGTGAGAGTGCTGTTTGTCTGAAGAGGTGGGTGTGCCCGCTTTTGGTCGACGGCACTGCCACTGGGTCCCTCATAGTACAATAAACTGTCTCTGGCGATGGTGGTGCACACCCAACGTCAGACACACTGTTGTAACATGAGGGGCCCTGGGCCTGTACCGCTGTCCACAAGAGAGTTCACCCACCCCCAGGTCAAACATTGCTCTGCCACTTCCACAATTATCTCTCACACTTCCACCAATGTTTAGACTATGCGCTGGCATCCTTCCATTCCTGCCACTGACAATACCATTGTGTTGACATGTATAATGGTACTTAACATAGTCAGGGGCAGTGTCCTCTATTTACCCAAGTAAAAACTTTGCGCCAAATTAGTAGGTCAGAAACAACGCAGAGGATCCCACCCCTGTACCTAAAGATTGCACCCTTTAGTGTTTTCGCTGGATTTTAATGTGAGACATTCACATTTATGTATTGTTTTGGACTACTAACTGGCAGACACTCATTACAATCATCCTCCACTGACCAGACCACTGCTGCCCGTGTACCCCTGGAACCAATTATAAAGTGCCTACAGCCTAATTTTTTTATGTTAGGCCTTCGAAGCCTGTCTGCGGTCCGTTCTTTCTACTACTACTACACTGACCAGGCCACTGCTTCCCGTGTTCCCCTGGAACCAATTTAAAATTGCCTACAGCCATCTGTTATTATGTTAGGCCTTCGATGCCTGTCTGCGGTCACTCCTTCCACTAGGCCTCCACTGACCACACCACTGCTGCCCGTGTACCCCTGGAACCAATGTAAAATTGCCTACAGCCATCTGTTATTATGTTAGGCCTTCGATGCCTGTCTGCGGTCACTCCTTCCACTAGGCCTCCACTGACCAGACCACTGCTGCCCGTGTACCCCTGGAACCAATTATAAAGTGCCTACAGCCCAATTTTTTTATGTTAGGCCTTCGAAGCCTGTCTGCGGTCCGTTCTTTCTACTACTACTACACTGACCAGGCCACTGCTGCCCGTGTTCCCCTGGAACCAATTTAAAATTGCCTACAGCCATCTGTTATTATGTTAGGCCTTCGATGCCTGTCTGCGGTCACTCCTTCCACTAGGCCTCCACTGACCAGACCACTGCTGCCCGTGTACCCCTGGAACCAATTTGAAATTGCCTACAGCCCAATTTTTTTATGTTAGGCCTTCGAAGCCTGTCTGCGGTCCGTTCTTTCTACTACTACTACTACACTGACCAGGCCACTGCTGCCCGTGTTCCCCTGGAACCAATTTAAAATTGCCTACAGCCATCTGTTATTATGTTAGGCCTTCGATGCCTGTCTGCGGTCACTCCTTCCACTAGGCCTCCACTGACCAGACCACTGCTGCCCGTGTACCCGTGGAACCAATTATAAAGTGGCTACAGCCCAATTTTTTTTATGTTAGGCCTTCGAAGCCTGTCTGCGGTCCGTTCTTTCTACTACTACTACACTGACCAGGCCACTGCTGCCCGTGTTCCCCTGGAACCAATTTAAAATTGCCTACAGCCATCTGTTATTATGTTAGGCCTTCGATGCCTGTCTGCGGTCACTCCTTCCACTAGGCCTCCACTGACCACACCACTGCTGCCCGTGTACCCCTGGAACCAATGTAAAATTGCCTACAGCCATCTGTTATTATGTTAGGCCTTCGATGCCTGTCTGCGGTCACTCCTTCCACTAGGCCTCCACTGACCAGACCACTGCTGCCCGTGTACACCTGGAACCAATTATAAAGTGCCTACAGCCCAATTTTTTTATGTTAGGCCTTCGAAGCCTGTCTGCGGTCCGTTCTTTCTACTACTACTACACTGACCAGGCCACTGCTGCCCGTGTTCCCCTGGAACCAATTTAAAATTGCCTACAGCCATCTGTTATTATGTTAGGCCTTCGATGCCTGTCTGCGGTCACTCCTTCCACTAGGCCTCCACTGACCAGACCACTGCTGCCCGTGTACCCCTGGAACCAATTTAAAATTGCCTACAGCCCAATTTTTTTATGTTAGGCCTTCGAAGCCTGTCTGCGGTCCGTTCTTTCTACTACTACTACTACACTGACCAGGCCACTGCTGCCCGTGTTCCCCTGGAACCAATTTAAAATTGCCTACAGCCATCTGTTATTATGTTAGGCCTTCGATGCCTGTCTGCGGTCACTCCTTCCACTAGGCCTCCACTGACCACATCACTGCTGCCCGTGTACCCCTGGAACCAATGTAAAATTGCCTACAGCCATCTGTTATTATGTTAGGCCTTCGATGCCTGTCTGCGGTCACTCCTTCCACTAGGCCTCCACTGACCAGACCACTGCTGCCCGTGTACCCCTGGAACCAATTATAAAGTGCCTACAGCCCAATTTTTATATGTTAGGCCTTCGAAGCCTGTCTGCGGTCCGTTCTTTCTACTACTACTACACTGACCAGGCCACTGCTGCCCGTGTTCCCCTGGAACCAATTTAAAATTGCCTACAGCCATCTGTTATTATGTTAGGCCTTCGATGCCTGTCTGCGGTCACTCCTTCCACTAGGCCTCCACTGACCAGACCACTGCTGCCCATGTACCCCTGGAACCAATTTAAAATTGCCTACAGCCCAATTTTTTTATGTTAGGCCTTCGAAGCCTGTCTGCGGTCCCTCCTTCTACTAGGCCTCCACTGACCTGTCTACTGCTGCCCGTGTACCCCTGGAACCAATTATAAAGTGCCTACAGCCCAATTTTTTTATGTTAGGCCTTGGAAGCCTGTCTGCAGTCCGTTCTTTCTACTACTACTACACTGACCAGGCCACTGCTGCCCGTGTTCCCCTGGAACCAATTTAAAATTGCCTACAGCCATCTGTTATTATGTTAGGCCTTCGATGCCTGTCTGTGGTCACTCCTTCCACTAGGCCTCCACTGACCAGGCCACTGCTGCCTGTGTTCCCCTGGAACCAATTTAAAATTGCCTACAGCCATCTGTTATTATGTTAGGCCTTCGATGCCTGTCTGCGGTCACTCCTTCCACTAGGCCTCCACTGACCAGGCCACTGCTGCCCGTGTTCCCCTGGAACCAATTTAAAATTGCCTACAGCCATCTGTTATTATGTTAGGCTTTCGATGCCTGTCTGCGGTCACTCCGTCCACTAGGCCTCCACTGACCACACCACTGCTGCCCGTGTACCCCTGGAACCAATGTAAAATTGCCTACAGCCATCTGTTATTATGTTAGGCCTTCGAAGCCTGTCTGCGGTCCCTCCTTCCACTAGGCCTCCACTGACCTGTCTACTGCTGCCCGTGTACCCCTGGAACCAATTATAAAGTGCCTACAGCCCAATTTTTTTATGTTAGGCCTTCGAAGCCTGTCTGCGGTCCGTTCTTTCTACTACTACTACACTGACCAGGCCACTGCTGCCCGTGTTCCCCTGGAACCAATTTAAAATTGCCTATAGCCATCTGTTATTATGTTAGGCCTTCGATGCCTGTCTGCGGTCACTCCTTCCACTAGGCCTCCACTGACCAGGCCACTGCTGCCCGTGTTCCCCTGGAACCAATGTAAAATTGCCTACAGCCATCTGTTATTATGTTAGGCCTTCGATGCCTGTCTGCGTTCACTCCTTCCACTAGGCCTCCACTGACCAGACCACTGCTGCCCGTGTACCCCTGGAACCAATTATAAAGTGTCTACAGCCCAATTTTTTTATGTTAGGCCTTCGAAGCCTGTCTGCAGTCCGTTCTTTCTACTACTACTACACTGACCAGGCCACTGCTGCCCGTGTTCCCCTGGAACCAATTTAAAATTGCCTACAGCCATCTGTTATTATGTTAGGCCTTCGATGCCTGTCTGCGGTCACTCCTTCCACTAGGCCTCCACTGACCAGACCACTGCTGCCCGTGTACCCCTGGAACCAATTATAAAGTGCCTACAGCCCAATTTTTTTATGTTAGGCCTTCGAAGCCTGTCTGCGGTCCTTCCTTCCAATAGTTCTCCACTGACCAGACCAATGCTGGCCGTGTACTCCTGGAACCCAGCTGAAAGTGCATAGAGCCTCCTTTTTTTCTTTGTTTTATATTTAGAAAGCCCAGATGAACTACGCTGTACCACGGTTCAAGCTACCCAGTCGACATTTCTTTTGCGAGAAAAGCCATCCCAGCCCTCCACCGGCATGAAAATGTCAGCATTGTCATAGCACTCAGGCAATCAAACAGTTGAAAGGTGCACCTGACAAGAGACGCATGGACCAGTAGGCATGTCCACAAAAAGTTACGTGTCCATTATGGCGCACTGGGTTAATGTGTTGGATGCATGGTCCACAAGGGACAGCCTACAAAGTCTGTCTGCAGTCCCTAATTCAAATTTTCCTCCGCTGACCACACCACTGCTGCCCCTGTACCCCTGGAACCATTTTTAAAGTGCCTACAGCCTAATTTTGTTATGTAAGGCCTACTACGCCTGTCTGCGGTCCCTCCTTCCAATACTCGTCCACTGACCACACCACTGCTGCCCGTGGACCCCTGGAACCAATTTTTAATTGCATAGAGCATCATTTTTTTAATAGTAGGCGTACAAAGTCTGTCTGCGGTCCACTATTGAAATTGTCCTCCACTGCCCAGAGCAATGCTGCCTGTGTACCCCTGTAACGTTTTTAAGCTGCAGTGAGCCACATTTTTGGTTTAAGGCCTACTACCTGTGTCTGTCTGCGCCACTCAATTCAGCTGTATTCCTTTGAAAAAAGCTGAGCGTCAATAGTCTTGTTTTCAGCCTCTAGGAATTTTAAAAGTGCATTGGGGGTACAACTTTGGTAGGGCCTACTAACGGTGTCTGCCGCCCCAAGATGTGCCCCAGCTTTCGTCCACATTGCTTCGGTCTTCCGACTCTCGTTTAGTAGTTGTAGAAAACTACACTGCATTAGGCCTACAAATTGGGTATGGGGTGTAGAGAGATGGTGTGTTCCACTCCAAGGTGTTCTCCAGGTTGCCTTTCCTGAGCTTCTATCTTCATGCTCTCGTTTAGTAGTTGTTGGAAACTACGCTGCATTAGGCCTACAAATTGGGTATGGGGTATAGAGAGATGGTGTGTTCCACTCCAAGGTGTTCCCCAGGTTTCCTCTCCATTGCTTCGATCTTCATGCTCTCGTTTAGTAGTTGTTGGAAACTACGCTGCATTAGGCCTACAAATTGGGTATGGGGTGTAGAGAGATGGTGTGTTCCACTCCAAGGTGTTCACCAGGTTTCCTCTCCATTGCTTCGATCTTCATGCTCTCGTTTAGTAGTTGTTGGAAACTACGCTGCATTAGGCCTACAAATTGGGTATGGGGTTTAGAGAGATGGTGTGTTGCACTCCAAGGTGTTCCCCAGGTTTCCTCTCCATTGCTTCGATCTTCATGCTCTCGTTTAGTAGTTGTTGGAAACTACGCTGCATTAGGCCTACAAATTGGGTATGGGGTGTAGAGAGATGGTGTGTTCCACTCCAAGGTGTTCCCCAGGTTTCCTCTCCATTGCTTCGATCTTCATACTCTCGTTTAGTAGTTGTTGGGAACTACACTGCATTAGGCCTACAAAATGAGTATGGGGTGTAGAGAGATGGTGTGTTACACCAAAAGGTGTTCCCCAGGTTTCGTCCACATTGCTTCGGTCTTCCGACTCTCGTTTAGTAGTTGTAGAAAACTACACTGCATTAGGCCTACAAATTGGGTATGGGGTGTAGAGAGATGGTGTGTTCCACTCCAAGGTGTTCTCCAGGTTGCCTTTCCTGAGCTTCTATCTTCAGGCTCTCGTTTAGTAGTTGTTGGAAACTACACTGCATTAGGCCTACAAATTGGGTATGGGGTGTAGAGACAGTGTGTTCCACTCCAAGGTGTTCCCCAGGTTTCCTCGCCATTGCTTCGATCTTCTGACTCTCGTTTAGTAATTGTAGAAAACTACACTGCATTAGGCCTACAAATTGCGTATGGGGTGTAGAGACGGTGTGTTCCACGCCAAGGTGTTCCCCAGGTTTCGTCTACATTGCTTCGGTCTTCCGACTCTCGTTTAGTAGTTGTAGAAAACTACACTGCATTAGGCCTATAGATTGGGTATGGGGTGTAGAGAGATGGTGTGTTGCACTCCAAGGTGTTCTCCAGGTTGCCTTTCCTGAGCTTCTATCTTCATGCTCTCGTTTAGTAGTTGTTGGAAACTACACTGCATTAGACCCTCAAAATGGGTATGGGGTGTAGAGAGATGGTGTGTTCCACTCCAAGGTGTTCTCCAGGTTGCCTTTCCTGAGCTTCTATCTTCAGGCTCTCGTTTAGTAGTTGTTGGAAACTACACTGCATTAGGCCTACAAATTGGGTATGGGGTGTAGAGACAGTGTGTTCCACTCCAAGGTGTTCCCCAGGTTTCCTCGCCATTGCTTCGATCTTCCGACTCTCGTTTAGTAATTGTAGAAAACTACACTGCATTAGGCCTACAAATTGGGTATGGGGTGTAGAGACGGTGTGTTCCACTCCAAGGTGTTCCCCAGGTTTCATCTACATTGCTTCGGTCTTCCGACTCTCGTTTAGTAGTTGTAGAAACTACACTGCATTAGGCCTATAAATTGGGTATGGGGTGTAGAGACGGTGTGTTCCACTCCAAGGTGTTCCCCAGGTTTCCTCTCCATTGCTTCGGTCTTCCGACTCTCGTTTAGTAGTTGTTGCAAACTACACTGCATTACGCCTACAAATTGGGTATGGGATGTAGAGACGGTGTGTTCCACTCCAAGGTGTTCCCCAGGTTTCCTCTCCATTGCTTCGGTCTTCCGACTCTCGTTTAGTAGTTGTAGAAAACTACACTGCATTAGGCCTACAGATTGGGTATGGGGTGTAGAGACGGTGTGTTCCACTCCAAGGTGTTCCCCAGGTTTCCTCGCCATTGCTTCGATCTTCTGACTCTCGTTTAGTAGTTGTAGAAAACTACACTGCATTAGGCCTACAAATTGGGTATGGGGTGTAGAGAGATGGTGTGTTGCACTCAAAGGTGTTCTCCAGGTTGCCTTTCCTGAGCTTCTATCTTCATGCTCTCGTTTAGTAGTTGTTGGAAACTACACTGCATTAGGCCTACAAAATGGGTATGGGGTGTAGAGAGATGGTGTGTTCCACTCCAAGGTGTTCCCCAGGTTTCCTCGCCATTGCTTCGATCTTCATGCTCTCGTTTAGTAGTTGTTGGAAACTACTCTGCATTAGGCCTACAAATTGGGTATGGGGTGTAGAGAGATGGTGTGTTCCACTCCAAGGTGTTCTCCAGGTTGCCTTTCCTGAGCTTCTATCTTCAGGCTCTCGTTTAGTAGTTGTTGGAAACTACACTGCATTAGGCCTACAAATTGGGTATGGGGTGTAGAGAGATGGTGTGTTCCACTCCAAGGTGTTCTCCAGGTTGCCTTTCCTGAGCTTCTATCTTCAGGCTCTCGTTTAGTAGTTGTTGGAAACTACACTGCATTAGGCATACAAAATGGGTATGGGGTGTAGAGAGATGGTGTGTTGCACTCCAAGGTGTTCCCCAGGTTTCCTCTCCATTGCTTCGATCTTCATGCTCTCGTTTAGTAGTTGTTGGAAACTACGCTGCATTACGCCTACAAATTGGGTATGGGGTGTAGAGAGATGGTGTGTTCCACTCAAAGGTGTTCTCCAGGTTGCCTTTCCTGAGCTTCTATCTTCAGGCTCTCGTTTAGTAGTTGTTGGAAACTACACTGCATTAGGCCTACAAAATGGGTATGGGGTGTAGAGAGATGGTGTGTTCCATTCCAAGGTGTTCCCCAGGTTTCCTCGCCATTGCTTCGATCTTAATGCTCTCGTTTAGTAGTTGTTGGAAACTACACTGCATTAGGCCTACAAATTGGTTATGGGGTGTAGAGACGGTGTGTTCCACTCCAAGGTGTTCTCCAGGTTGCCTTTCCTGAGCTTCTATCTTCAGGCTCTTGTTAAATAGTGGTTAAATGGAACAACTGCATTTGACGTACTAGTTGGTTTGGGGCCTACTAACAGTGTCTGCCTCTCCTTGCTGTTCTCCTGGTTTCCTGTCCTGAAATTCCATATTAAGGCTCTCGTTAAGTAGTTGTTAATGTTAGACTGCATTTGGCCTACTAGTTGGGTTGGGGCCTACTATCGGTGTCTGCCACTCCTTGCTGTTCTCCTCCACTGAACAAAGCTGTGCCGCCTGTTTACTACGGTTGCCAATTTTGAACTGCATTTCGACTACTTACTGATTTGGGCCTACTCTCTGTGTCAGCCTCTCATTCCAGTTGTCCTCCACTGCAATGCCCCCTGGTTAGTCCTGTGTTACCAATTTTGAACTGCATTTAGCCCACTTTATTCTTTGGGCCTATATCTGTGTTTCCTCCTCATCCTGCCCATTGCCCAGCCAGTGATAGATGAGTCTGCTGGTACATTGACCCATAACGCAAAATTCCCCGTGCATGCTACACAGCAAGATTGTGACCCTGCTGAAAGTCAGGTTCCTCTTCCCGCATACCATACCACCTTACACGGGGACAAAGAGGAAGGTGCAGATGAAAGTGCAGGTTCCTTCATCAGGTGGGGGGAGGAATACTAGTTGGCGACGTCACTGGCACAGGGCCTTTCATAGTACGCAAAAGTGTTGCTGCCGGTGGGAGGCGCCCCCGCCGTGCAAACACACCGCTGTACTTTGAGGGGCCCTGTGCCAGTGCCAATGCCAACGAGTGGGCCCCCCCTGCTTGCTCAGGATCTCAGCACTTGCAAAGTTGAAATACTTACCTCTCCCTGCTCCACTGCCGTGACGTGTTCCAGATTTCCTGGGCCCACTAATTACTTGAACCAGCCCTACCCCCCACAACTTTAGCCAAATGACCCCCAATTTCAAATGCCTTCCAATTATTATAAGGTAAATTACGATTGACAAGCTTCTGTAACAAGAATGGATGTTTTTGCCATTAAAATGGGCAGTGTAGGTGTTTTCCTGGCCTCCACTCACTGCCGACTATGCTCCCCCATTGACTTGCATTGGGTTTCGTGTTTCGGGCGATACCCGACTTTTCGCGATAATCGGCCGATTCCACTCGACTCGACTTCTAAGATAGTCGGGTTTCACGAAACACGGCTCGACTCTAAAAAGGTCAAGGTCGCTCAACTCTATTTAAAGGTAAAAGTTATAAGACCAACTCCAAGCAGCTTGATGTTCCTGTTGACTAGAGTTGCACATGTTATTCAGAAATTTAAGATACATGGGACTGTAGTCAATCTCCCTACACATGGCTGCAGGAGGAAAATTGATGACAAACCAATGAAACGGATAATATATATAGTAACAAAAGAGCCCAGAACAACTTCTAAACCGATTAAAGGTGAACTTCAAGCTCAAGGAACATCAGTGTTAGATCGCACCATCCGTCATTGTATGAGCCAAAGTGGACTTCATGGGAGACGACAAAGGAGGACACCATTGTTGAAAAAAGTCATAAAAAGCCAGACTGGAATTTTCCAATCTACACGGGTTAGGCATCGGGATTCTCCCGCTGTGCAGGATAGATCCCAAGCATTATCTGCTTCTGTGGTCTCTCATTCAGGTCCGGCCGATGAGATTGCTAATCAGCACAGACGTTGGTCCCAGCGTCTTGCTCAGGCTCATGGTATACATTTGGTTACTGCTGGCTCTCCAGTCAAGTCTATGGTAACCAATCTTATGCGAATGCAGCCTTGTGCTCTGGAGTCTAAAGGTACCGTCACACTAAGCGACGCTGCAGCGATACCGACAACGATCCGGATCGCTGCAGCGTCGCTGTTTGGTCGCTGGAGAGCTGTCACACAGACAGCTCTCCAGCGACCAACGATCCCGAGGTCCCCGGTAACCAGGGTAAACATCGGGTAACTAAGCGCAGGGCCGCGCTTAGTAACCCGATGTTTACCCTGGTTACCATCGTTAAAGTAAAAAAAACAAACGTTACATACTTACCTACCGCTGTCTGTCCCCGGCGCTTTACTTCTCTGCTCTGGCTGTGAGCGCCGGGCAGCCGGAAAGCAGAGCGGTGACATCACCGCTCTGCTTTCCGGCCGCTGTGCTCACCGCCAGAGCAGAGAAGCACAGCGCCGGGGACAGACATCGGTAGGTAAGTATGTAACGTTTGTTTTTTTTACTTTTAGGATGGTAACCAGGGTAAACATCGGGTTACTAAGCGCGGCCCTGCGCTTTGTTACCCGATGTTTACCCTGGTTACCAGTGAAGACATCGCTGAATCGGTGTCACACACACCGATTCAGCGATGTCTGCGGGGAGTCCAGCGATGAAACAAAGTTCTGGACTTTCTTCCCCGACCAGCGACAGCACAGCAGGGGCCTGATCGCTGCTGCCTGTCACACTGGACGATATCGCTAGCGAGGACGCTGCAACGTCACGGATCGCTAGCGATATCGTCTAGTGTGACGGTACCTTAAGTCCAGAGATCACCTTACTGAGCATGTCCCTGAGGTGGTGCCTTCTCAATGGTGGTCGGATGATAGCTGCTCTGAGGATGTGACAGCTCTGGATTACCCAATGGGCAATATCTCAGCCAACTGGACGTGAGTGTTTGGGGTGGAGTCTAGCATATAAAATGCTCTCAGTAGTGCACACGGGCGCACTAGTGTCATTTATATTTGGTGTGTGTGGGTGGATACTCTACCACTCTGTCTGCACTTGTGTGTGAGTGGCTTTGCTCAGAGACTGTACTCGTTGGCAGGCTGGTTGCAGACTTATGTGGTTTCATTCCCTTGGCTCAACGCCTGAGTCTAAAGTCTGCTACATGCTTCGGATGCTGGTCAGGCACAGGTTCAGTAGTGCAGGACTGGGGTAACTAGCCGCTTGGCTTTGCATCTGTTTCGTTCATTTGCATGATTGGCACAGTTCAGCTACAGATCAAGCTCAACCCTTATGCTATTCTTCTTGGTGTAAGAGATAGGGTATTGTAACTAGCATCAAAGAGCTCTCCTCTCTTGGCTCAGCATCTGCTTCATTCAGGTGTGCGGTTAGCACCATTTAGTTGCAGAGCTAGACCAAGCCATGTGCTAATATCTCTGTGATGTTAACAGGGTATAGCACTTTGCATATTTCTGCCCTACCTCTCGGTGAAGTAACTGAGTTTGGTATTCGGTGTTCCATTCAAACTGAGTGGCGTTAATTCAGTGTGTTCATGGTAACGTGTGCCATTTTGTTCTGTCATTGTTCACACTAGCAGCAGTTATACGTCTCTGCACGGTGGACCCCGGGTTGCGATTGCAGTTTAATTTATATTTTATTTAATGCAGTCCGCCAACCCTAACAACATGTTGACGAGCCACAAAGCTTGGAAGTCTAGTATGCGCATGTTTAAAAAATGTTATATGAAAGTAGAAAAGAGATTGGCGCATGCCTAAAAACTGAATCTGGCAAAGATCTATGAATAACATTGGGTACTTAGTAAACACAGTGTTTTTTATAAAAAAAAGGCAGAAAAGCCATCCCACCAATGTCAAGGTATACCCAAGTTTGGGATGGTCCTAACCTCTAATATTAAAGCCCTACCCTGCGTCATAGTGATGTCCTGTACGAGTAAGAGCTGAGCAGGATGGGTTCCCAAACATGAACACACAGCTATTGGAGAGCTTTTTAAATGTAAATTTCAACTCAAAGGAAAGATGGCCATACCTATACCTGCTCTAAATGCAGAAACCTAAAACTAAACCAAAAAAAAAAATGAACTGGACTACACGTTGGTATTCATGGAAAAAAGGAGCATGTTCACACTGGCCTTTAAACAGACAAAATCCAAGACAGAAACAAAATGAAAAATACCCTGCTTTAAGAAAATAAGTAAAAGCAATAGTGCTTATAAATAACATCAGGTACCTAGTAAAAACCTTTTATGATTGAAAAAAGAGCAAAAGCCATCCCAACGTCAAGGTGTACCCAAATTCAGGATGGTCCTAACCTCTAATATTAAAACCTAACCATGCGTCATAGTGACATACTGTGTGAATGAAATCTGAGCAGGATTGGGTTCCAAACATGGGCACACAGCTGGAGAAGAGCTTGGGTTGTGTCTGTTTTATGGCCAGTGTGAACTTGTTCTTACTTTGCATGCATACTATCTTGTACTCCAGTTCAAGATCTAATTAAAGGGAATCTGTCACCCCCAAAGTTGTATATGAGCTGCGGCCTCCGGCATCAGGGGCTTATCTACAGCATTCTGTAATGCTGCAAATAAGCCCTCGATGTAATCTGAAAGATGAGAAATAAAGGTTATATTATACTAAGCCAGGGGTGGTCCCGCTGCGTTCTGGGTCCGATGGGTGTCACGGTCCGGTCCAGCACCTCCTATCTTCATACGATGACATCCTCTTCTTGTGCAAAGTACTGCAGTGTGCAGTCGCCGGGAAAAGTCAGAGAGGCCCGGCGCCTGCACACTGCAGTACTTTGCTCTGCCCTTAACAGGGCAGACAAAGTACGCCTGCGCCGGAGCTGCAGCAAAAAGACAAGAAGAGGACGTCATCGTGTGAAGATAGGAGGCCACAGACCGGACCACGATGCCCATCGGACCTAGACCTCAGCGGGACCGCTCCTAGGTGTGTATAATATAACCTTTATTTCTCATCTTTCAGGTTACATCTGGGGCTTATCTACAGCATTACAGAATGCTGTAGATAAGCCCCTGATGCCGGTGGCCGCAGCTCATATACAATTTTGGGGGTGACAGACTCCCTTTAAATAAGACTTCTAATATAGTTCAACTGTAATTCTTATTGGCCAGTCAACACATGTATATATTCCAAATATTTTAAAGGGGTAGGAGAGAGAGAACTCCACTGGTAATAAGAGCTTACACTCAACAGGAGAGAGAGGACCCTGCTAACCATAAAGGCTTATATGCTACAGGAGAGAGAGATAAGAACCTGCTGACCACAAGAGCTTAGACTTTACAGGAGATAGACTACTTCACTGACCTAAAGAATACACTATAAAATAGAAGCAAAGAGAGGACCCAGTTATCCATAAGAGCTTTCACGCTACAGAAGAGTGAGCCTTACCTATTTCCATTGGAGATGAAAAAACCTTTGTCATGAAAACTGTGCTCTACTGGGAACTGATGATTTGTGATGTACCAGGTACTAGCGACCACTGTACAAGGTATGATAATCCATAAGAAAGCTGCAGGTTATTATGGGGAGGCAAGCACAGCAACATAAAGTGACGTTCACTTACTCTCTGATGCTTCAGCGGTATAGGAAATTATGCCGGGTAAGTTTTTTTGTCAACCGCAAATCAAATCTCAAAATGTTTGAATTCATGTGAACCTTGAATTTTAAGAAATTTGACACTAATTTGATTTTCCATAGATCAATTCACTAATCTCTAGCAAATATGAAATAAAATATAGACAAAGTTTGCTCAGTGCTAATCTATATATCCTACATTGCAAGAATTATAATGAGATTAGTTTATTTTCAGGGCATATGTGACACCCCAGGAGTCCAGTTGCCACAATGGCATTGCCTTCCCCACAGGGAGGTGATGTCATGCATTGTGGTAAGAAGGGATCAACTTAGCAGGTAAAACACGCATAAAACACCTTCCTAACTCCAGACCAGAAGGGGGAGCTCTAAAGCCGTTTTCAGGGTAGCTTCCCTATAAGTTCTGGCGGGGAAGCGGGGTTATTGAGTTTAGTGTGAGAAAGTTAAAGGAGAGGAAGTGAGTGAGGAGAGAGACTGGGAGTAGAGCTGTGACTGAGCTCTTCCCAGGATTAAGCGCACAAGAAACCGGACACTGGAGTCCGTGGTTACACAGGTACTAAAGACCCGGCAACTAGAGCCGGAGGCCAGGAGATTGCAGGTCTCCAGACCCATCTGACACCTGGAGGCACCACAGCAAGTCAGTAGCTTGGGACTGCCAGTGAGAAGACAGTGCCCATGCAAGGCTCATGCTCTCAACCATACAGGTTAACAGAAACAGACACTAAGAGGAACTTGTATAAAGCTTCAAGCAGCAAGGGACAGAGAATACAGTGCAAAAGGAAGGCTTTTGAACTCACCTGGCTATGTGGATCCCAAGTTACCCCCAGGACGCCAGGACCCCATCCATACCTGTCACCTGTGCCCCAGACCGCACCTGCAATTTCACCAGAAAAGGGTTAAGGAAACTGAAATACTTGTATCCTCCAATTATTTCCTGCACCCTCAGTCCTGCACCCCACCATCTATCATCCCTTACAAACTGCACCAGTAGCCCTGGGGACTACCTGTGTGGAGCTATACCAACTCTGCTGCAACACTATCCCCCGTGTTGTCTCCTTTAAGCAGCATCTGCCATCTCTGGCCGAGTACCACAGGTGGCATCACGAACATTTCTCCATAGACTTTATTTGCCACTGCACTTCATCCCCTTTAACTGGACACCAGGCCCACGGACCGGGTCACCGCTGCCATGACCTTCCCCTTTAAGTACCGCTGGACCCGGTCTGAGTACCCCACGGTCCTAGCGGGCGCTTCACATACAAAGGCATTACAAATGTATTTGAGAAGAGGACACAGCTATAGACGTTGCAGCAATTCTGATAGGGTGGCTTCCTATGCAGTAAGATATTCTTTCGTGATTTAATATCCAGATCTGTCAATATGTAATACTGTAATGTTTAGAATTATCACACATTTTTGGAAAGCATTTGCGATTATGCTTTATTTGTTCCTTGCTTGTTATTATGTACGGTAGTTTACTTTTAGATCTTTTTCACTAACATTGAATGTAATGATTCCTGGACCTGTATTTGTCGTTGTAGAATGTAATGACACTCATTTTCATAGTACATTGCTGTTAGAAAGTAAACAAGGATTCATAATCAATGGGAAGAAAAAAAAGGCAAATGCCTCCTAATTACTAACATAAAACCCTTGAGTATTTTGCATCGATTTTAATGTTGCTGGCTCATTTTATTTGACGTATGGATCATTTCACATTGCAGAATCTATATGGCCTGTGACATAATTTCCCCCCTTCTTCAATATGTCACCTTTGTTTAATTTTTCTTTTTTCATTTTTATCCCCTGTGCGGTCCTTTCATTTTAGACCATTGCTTGTCTGTTTTTCACACACTTTGTACATTCATTTCTAACTCAATGAGATAACATATGGTGTAAATCTGAAACTACCATGAGACCTCATAATGTAGTGGTTTTGTGCTTGATTTTGTGCCTGCGTTTGGTGTTAAATTTCTCCATCTGCTTTCATGTAAAGTAGTAGAACTTGATGTTTTTTTTTCCCTTTCGATAAATTGTGAGTGACTTGCACATTAAATTGCCATTAGGATCCCAGCTTGCTTCCCCCTAGCGAACGACTCCTATTGGAACATTAGCGGATAAGGTACCTCGCTAATTGCCAATTGCAATACTATTTAAAGGAAAATCATTGTGATTATACCTTACATTTCTTCCATAAACTGCATATGCCACTTGAAAGGAAAAATTACTTATGATTCAAAGGAAAATTACAGCACATGTTCCAGGTGAATCATGCAGCTTTCACTTTTAAGTTGACAGGTCATCCTGAAACACTTGACAAAGAAAATTATGAAGTCTAAGGTGTAAAAATAATGTTGTAAAAAGTAATGGCTTCATGTTGTGCTTTCTGTTGGATTTTTAGCAAATGTAAAAGTGACCACTGTCATCAAGTAAGGCAAAGTATTTGACATGCATTCCGTTATTATTTGTAGGCAGAAATTGAAAGCATTTATGTTGTTACCATTTTTATTGCTAATATTCAGGGTGCTATTATTTACCAAGAAAAAAATTCTGCATTTACCCCCTTCACCGCGAAGCCTGTTTTCAACTTCCTGACCAGGACAGTTTTTTTCAATTCTGACCACTGTCACTTTATGAGGTCATAACTCTGAAACGCTTCAACGGATCCTGGTGATTCTGAGAATGTTTTCTCGGGACATATTGTACTTTATGATAGTGGTAAAATTTCTTCGATTTGACGTGTTTATTGGTGAAAAAAATGGAAATTTGGTGAAACTTTAGAAAATTTTGCAATTTTTAAAATTTTAGTTTGTATGCCCTTAAATTAGAGTCATATCATACAAAATAGTTAATGAATAACATTAATCACATGTCTGCTTTACATTAGCACAATTTTGGAAACATAATTTTTTCTGTTAAAAAGTTATAAGGGTTAAAATTTGACCAGAGATTTCTCATTTTTACAACAAAATTTGCAGAACCATTTTTTTAGGGACCACCTCACACTTAAAGTGACTTTGAGGGGTCTATATGACAGAAAATGCCCAAAAGTGACACCATTCTAAAAACTTCACCCCTCAAGATACTCAAAACCACATTCAAAAAGTTTATTAACCCTTCACGTGCTTCACAGGAATGTTTGGAATGTTTTAAAAAAATTGAACATTTAACTTTTTACACAAAATTTTTACTTCAGATCCAATTTGTTTTATGTTACCAAGAGTAACAGGAGAAATTGGACCACAAAAATAGTTGTACAATTTGTCCTGAGTACGTCGATTCCCCATATGTGGGGGTAAACCACTGTTTGGGCACATGGCAGAGTTCAGAAGGGAAGGAGCGCCATTTGACTTTTCAATGTAAAATTAGCTGGAATTGAGATCGGACACCATGTTACATTTGGAGAGCCTCTGATGTGCCTAAACAGTGGAAACCCCCCACAAGTGACACCATTTTGGAACATAGACCTCATAAGGAACTAATCTAGGTGTGTGGTGAGCAGTTTGAACCTCCAAGTGCTTCACAGAAGTTTATAATGTAGAGCCGTAAAAAAAAATCATATTTTTTTCACAAAAAATGATCTTTTTGCCCCCAATTTTTTATTTTCCCAAGGGTAACAGGACAAATTGGACCCAAAAGTTGTTTTTCAATTTGTCCTGAGTATGTTTATACCCCATATATGGTGGTAAACCACTGTTTGAGCGCATGACAGAGCTCGGAAGGGAAGGAGCGCCGTTTGACTTTTCAATGCAAAATTGGCTGGAATTGAGATCGGAACCCATGACGCATTTGGAGAGCCCCTGATGTGCCTAAACAGTGGAAACCCCCCACAAGTGACACCATTTTGCAAAGAAGATCCACTAAGGAACTTATCTAGATGTGTGGTGAGCACTTTTAACCCCCAATTGTTTCACTAAAGTTTAGAAAGTAGAGCCGTGAAAATAAAAAAATATATATTTTTCCACGAAATTGAAATTTTAGCCCCAAATTTTTATTTTCCCAAGGGTAACAGGACAAATTGGACCCCAAAAGTTGTTGTCCAATATGTCCTGAGTATGCTGATACCCCATATGTGGGGGGAACCACTGTTTTGGCGCACGGCAGAGCTCGGAAGGGAAGGAGCGCCATTTGTAATGCAGACTTAGATGGATTGGTGAGCAGGGGTCACGTTGCATTTGCAGAGCCCCTGATGTAGTTAAACAGTAAAAAAAAACCCACATGTGACCCCATATTGGAAACTAGACCCCCCAAGGAACTTATCTAGATGTGTTCTGAGAACTTTGAACCCCCAATTGTTTCACTACAGTTTATAACGCAGAGCCGTGAAAATAACTCTTTTTTTCCACAAAAATTATATTTTAGCCACCGGTTTTGTATTTTCCCAGGGGTAACAGGAGAAATTAGACCCCAAAATTAAACCCTTGTTTGGGCACATGGGATAGCTCGGAAGGGAAGGAGCACTGTTTTAGTTTTTCAATGCAGAATTGGCTGGAATTGAGATCGGACGCCATGTCACATTTGGAGAGCCCCAGATGTGCCTAAACAGTGGAAACCCCCAGTTCTAACTGAAACCCTAACCCAAACACACCCCTAACCCTAATCCCAACCATAACCCTAACCACACCCCTAACCCTAATCCCAACCCTAATCCCAACTGTAAATGTAATCCAAACCCTGACTTTAGACCCAACCCTAACCCCAACCCTAACCCCAACCCTAACCCCAACCCTAACTTTAGCCCCAACCCTAACCCTAACCACAACCCTAATCACAACCCTTACTCCAACCCTAAGCCCAACCCTAACTTTAGCCCGAACCCTAACCCTAACCCAACTCTAACCCTAACCCCAACCCCAACTTTAGCCCCAACACTAACCCCAACCCTAAGTTTTGCCCCAACCATAACCCTAACCCCAACCATAACCACAACCCTAACTTTAGTCCCAACCCTAACACTAACTCCAACCCTAACCCCAACCCTAACCCTATCCCTAATGGGAAAATGGAAATAAATACATTTTTTTAATTTTATTATTTTTCTCTAAATAAGGGGGTGATGAAGGGGGGTTTGATTTACTTTTATAGTGTTTTTTGATGGATTTTTATGATTGGCAGCCGTCAAACACTAAAAGACGCTTTTTAGTGCAAAAAAATAGCTTTTGCATCACCACATTTTGAGAGCTATAATTTATCCATATTTTGGTCCACAGAGTCATGTGAGGACTTGTTTTTTGCGGGACAAGTTGACGTTTTTATTGGTACCATTTTCGGGCACATGACATATTTTGATCGCTTTTTATTCCGATTTTTGAAAGGCAGAATAAACAAAAACCAGCAATTCCTGAAAGTCTTTTAGGGGGGTTTATACCGTTCCACTTGTGGTAAAATTGATAAAGCAGCTTTATTCTTCAGGTCAGTACGATTACAGCGATACCTCATTTATATCATTTTTTTGCATCGCTTTATTCTGAGAGCTATAACTGTTTTATTTTTCTGCTGATGATGCTGTATAGCAGCTTTTTTTTGCCGGACAAGATGACGTTTTCAGCGGTACCATGTTAATTTATATCAGTCTTTTTGATTGTGTGCTTTTCCACTTTTTTTTCGCCGGTATGATAATAAAGCGTTTTTTGCCTCGTTTTTTATTTATTTTTTTTGCGGTGTTCACTGAAGGGGTTAACTATTGGGACAGTTTTATAGAGCGGGTCATCACAGATGCCATGATACCAAAATACATTCAAAGTGAAAAAAAGTTAATGAATTGGGGGGAAAAAACAGCATAAATAAATGGATTTATTGGGATTTTTTTTATTTTTTATTTGGGGATATTTTTTTTTTTTATACATTCAATTTTTTTTTTTTTACTTTCTAACATTGTGGGACATCACTATATTACATCAGATCGCTGATCTGACACTTTGCAGTGCAGGAGGCTTTCCGGCGCCTGCTCTGAGCAAGTACTGGCAAGCCACCTCACTTCAGGGCCCTGAAGAAGCCTTGTGGCCACTTTGGATCTGGGGACTCCTTCCAGAACACCAGAACCACGCGATCGCATCATGTTGTTCTGGTGGGAGAGCGCAGGGAGCCCCCATCCCTCTGCTATGCCCTTCTATGTCGCTGTCACTACTGACAGCGGCATCAGAGGAGTTAAATGCCCACGATCGGCACGAGCGCCGATCGTGGGCATTGCTACAGGGTGTCAGCTGTCATATACAGCTGACACCCGCTTGCGATCGCTGCAGTGCTCAGCGTGAGGCTGCGCGATTGTGCCACCGTACTAGTGCTGCGGTTTGCGGGAACTCAGTTCCCGCAGAGCAGTACTAGTACGGCGCGTGTCAGGAAGGGGTTAAAATAATGTATATTTTTTTAAACTGGAGCACATTAATTTGTAGGAAAATTAACCAAGGTCAGTGTTAGGAGTCGAGTTTCCTCTGCTGCACAGGGGGAATCTCGATCCGTGTCTGCTGCAGTCTCCCATTCGGTATCGGCCGCAGTGGGCTCTGTTCAGCGGAGACGTCGCTCCCAGCGTCTTGCTGAGGCTGATTCGGTGCATAGGGTCACTACTGCCTTTTCTGGCTTTCCTATGGTACCCTGCACTGATCTGCGGCGAGCAAGCCTTAAGTCCTTATTTACTCACACTGAGCATGCCCAGGGCAGGGTCTCCCATTGGAGGTCGAGGGCCACATGTTCGGTCACATGCTCAGGTGCTGCAGTACATTCCATTTGTCCTCCTGGAAGGTCCTGAAAGGGAAAAACATGCTCAGGTACTGCATCACTTCCCATTGGTCCTCCTGGAAGGTCCTGAAAGGGCAAAAACTTCAGTAGCAGCTTCCTGTGCTGCAACTATATAAACTGCGCATGACCGCACGGTCATGCGCTAGTATTGTCTTGTAAATATGTGTGTGTGTTGTGAGTGAAAGTCGCTATTTAAATAACCCTCCCTATTGAATGTCTGTTCGCGGAAGGTGTATGTTTGCTATCTAGCGCCCGACTTATCCAACAACACGTAACACACATCACAGCGTCCAGTTGCTGTGTCCGCCAGTTCGGCGCCGTGCGCTTCCTCTGCGCTTTCCTTACCCAAGCCTGGGTGGTTAGTGGCGTCCGTCAGTGCGGCACCGCACGCACTCTCGTGCCTTCAT
Source organism: Ranitomeya imitator (assembly GCF_032444005.1). Classification (NCBI taxonomy): domain Eukaryota; kingdom Metazoa; phylum Chordata; class Amphibia; order Anura; family Dendrobatidae; genus Ranitomeya; species Ranitomeya imitator. Next base: position 455,794,168 of record NC_091282.1, on the reverse strand, counting down.
TTACTATTTCAATAGTTTCCTTACACACCCAGTTGCGGTGTTGTGCCAGCAGTGGTCTAATCGGACTTCAATCCTAGTTGGGGTTGTGTTCGCTGACTTATTGCTCGCGCTCTATGTGCGGTACCGCGGTCCTGTGACGCAACAGGATCGCCTCCTTCACGCATGGTGAAGTTAACCCTTGTATGTATACTTATAGTACCGCCATATAGTCCGTCTTACTTAGCAGCAGGTACTTTCCTGCACAGTGGATCCCGGGTTGCGAACGCACCAATTCCATTTAATAAACTATATATTTGGTGCGTTCCGCCAACCCTAACAGAATACTAGTGCCAGGATCTGGCTAAGTAATGGCGGATGAACAGCGATTGCAGGGGTACATCCAGCTGCTGGAGGGCCGGTTGGCGTCTCTTGAGCGTGCAACCTCGGCGGTGGATGTTACCGCAATAGCTGTTCAGGCTGCTAGCATGGCTGCAGCAGCTTTACCCACTGCCACCTCTGTTCCGACCCTATCTCACCTTCCTTTGCCTGAGAGATACTCTGGGGACAGTAAGTCCTGTAGGGGTTTCGTGAGCCAATGTGGTATACACCTCGAGCTCCTGGCTGCACCTTTCCCTACTGAGCGGGCAAAGGTGGGATTCATAATCTCCCTCTTGTCGGACAGAGCGTTGGAGTGGGCTACACCGCTGTGGGAGCGCAACGATCATGTGGTGCGGAGTGTTCCTTGGTTTCTGGACTCTCTGAAACAGGTCTTTTTAGGACCTCAAGTCACCCATGATACAGTGCTCCAGCTGCTGGCTTTGACTCAGGGTTCAACCATGGTCAGCCATTTTGCTGTTCTCTTCCGGACATTAGCGTCTGAGTTGGAATGGTCAGATAAAACCCTCATTCCCGTATTTTGGAGGGGGCTGGCTGACCTTTGGCCACTAGGGAGATTCCCGCCACACTGGAGGAGCTCATAGCCATATCTGCTTGCATAGACCTTCGTTTTCACGAGCGAAGGTTGGAGCGAGCCCAGTGTAGGCAGAGGTTTCGGCTGGCTCTCACCTTCGCCAAACCTTTGGAATCTCCAGTCCAGGCGTCCGAGTCACATGAGGCCTTAGAGGTGACACGAGCGGGATCCAAGTCTCAGTCCGCCCGTGCACATAAGGTCCGTCATGTTTACCGGCAGTCAGGACATCTTGCCTCCAAGGGTCCTCAGCGGTCGGGGAAACGTCAGCGTTTAGTGGCAGTTGGAGGAGGTACACTAGACACGGCGACGTTTGCCTCAAGTTGTCCTTCAAGGGGACAATTACCATAGGCCCATCCACTCTTATGGTCGAGCTATGCGTGGATTCTGGGGCAGAGGGTAATTTTATGTCTTCCTCTTTTGCCCAGCGTCATGCAATACCCTTGGTGAGATAATCTCCCTATTAGTCATTCCTGAGGGAATTGATGAGGTCCTGTTGGGGATACCATGGCTACCATTCTCCTCATATTGAGTGGTCCTCTGGGAGAATTTTGGGATGGAGTAAATCCTGCGAGGGTAGATGTCAGAGGGAGTGCGTTCAGGTTGCTACTACACAGGTACCCGCAGATCTTTCCTCTCTCCCCAAGCACTATTGGCCCTATGCAGACGTGTTCTCCAAAAGAGCTGCGGAGACCCTTCCGCCTCACCGCCCCTATGACTGTCCTATTGACCTCTTGCCTGGTGCTGAGCCTCCCCGGGGTCGAGTCTATCCGTTATCTCTCCCGGAGACGGAGACAATGTCTCAGTACATCCAAGAGAATCTGACAAGAGGATTCATTAGGAAGTCAGTGTCACCGGCAGGGGCTGGGTTCTTCTTCATACAGAAGAAGACTGGAGACTTACGTCCATGCATAGACTACAGGGGTCTTAACACCATCACCGTTAAGAACAAGTACCCATTACCCCTGATATCTGAGCTGTTTGATAGGCTACGGGGAGCGAGGGTATTTACGAAGTTAGATCTGCGGGGTGCCTACAACCTGATTCGCATCCGTGAGGGGGATGAATGGAAAACGGCTTTTAACACCAGGGATGGGCACTATGAATATCTGGTGATGCCCTTTGGGCTCTGTAATGCCCCAGCCGTTTTCCAAGACTTTGTGAACGACATCTTCCGGGATATGCTCACCACCTCGGTCGTAGTCTATCTGGATGATATTCTCATCTTCTCTCCAGATATTGACTCCCATCGGAGAGATGTTCGCAAAGTCTTCGACCTCTTACGGGCAAACTCCCTCTACGCCAAGTTGGAGAAGTGTGTGTTTGAGCAGGAGTCCTTGCCTTTCCTTGGTTATATCATCTCTGCCCAGGGTTTGGCTATGGATCCTGCCAAGCTACAGGCTGTAATGGATTGGCAGGAACCCCATTCTCTTAAAGCGGTGCAGCGCTTTATGGGGTTCATTAATTATTATCGCCAGTTCATTCCACACTTCTCAACTTTGGTAGCTCCCTTGGTTGCCCTCACCAAGAAGGGAGCAAATCCCAAGTTGTGGTCAGAGGAGGTCTCCAAAGCCTTTCTCTCGATCAAGTCACACTTCGCTAGCGCTCCCATCCTACATCGCCCCGATGTTGATAAGCCATTTATCTTGGAGGTGGATGCCTCATCCGTTGGTGCTGGAGCAGTCCTTTTCCAAAAGGATGCTCAAGGTCGGAAGCATCCTTGCTTCTTCTTCTCCAAGACCTTCACACCAGCGGAGAGGAATTATTCCATCGGGGACAGGGAGTTGCTGGCCATGAAGTTGGCTTTTTCGGAGTGGAGACATCTCTTGGAGGGAGCTCGCTTTCCCTTCCAAGTCTTCACTGACCACAAGAACTTGGTGTATCTGCAAACGGCCCAGCGGCTGAATTTTCGCCAGGCTAGATGGTCCCTGTTATTCTCCCGGTTCCATTTTACTCTCCATTTCCTCTCCGGGGAGAAGAACGTTCGTGCTGACGCTCTCTCCCGCTCCGTAGTGTCATCGGAGGAGGAGGAGGAGGAGCCTCGGCTTATTGTCCCTTCTGAGAGCCTGAGAACTGTAGCTCCAGTTTCGCTAGAGTCTGTGCCCCCGGGCAAGACTTTCGTACCAGCTAACTTGCGACCGGAGGTTCTCTCTTGGGCTCACTCCTCCAGAGTGGGTGGGCATTTTGGGACCAAGAGGACATCTGAGCTTTTGGCGAGAACATACTGTTGGCCGCATATGGCCCGAGATGTCAGGGACTATATTCAGGCGTGAATTTCTTGCGCCCAGAATCGGTCTCCTCGGCAATGGCCTGCTGGGTTGCTTTACCCTCTACCGGTGGCAGACAGGCCCTGGGAGATGGTCGGGATGGACTTTGTGGTGGGCCTTCCCAAGTCACGTGGCTGCTCCATTATTTGGGTTGTCACCGACCATTTCTCTAAAATGGTGCATTTGGTGCCGCTTCCTCGGTTACCCTCAGCACGGGCCTTGGCGGTGTTGTTCATTAAGCACGTTTTCCGATTGCATGGTATGCCTGATAAGATTGTCAGCGATCGGGGTCCCCAGTTCGCGTCTCGGTTTTGGAGAGAGCTCTGCCATTTACTCAGCATAGAGTTAAACCTCTCCTCTGCATACCATCCCGAGACGAATGGGTTGGTGGAGAGAACCAACCAGACTCTGGTGACATATTTGCGACATTTCATCTCTGCTAGGCAGGATGACTGGGCATCTTTGCTACCTTGGGCGGAATTTGCCTTGAACAACGCCGTAGCCGATTCCACTGGCCAAACTCCTTTTCTCCTTAATTACGGCCAGCATCCGCTTGTCCCTGTGCCCATGCCCGTGTCATCCACCGATTCTAGGGTGGCAGACTTGGGCGGTGGAGGCACGTGACATCTGGGACCGCACACAGGATGCCATCCGGGCCTCCAAGGAGAGAATGAGGGTTTCGGCTGATACACACCGGCGCCCCGCTCCGGTCTTTGCTCCTGGCGGCTTAGTGTGGCTCTCTGCCCGTAACATCAGGCTGCGAGTTGAGTCCACTAAGTTTGCTCCTCTCTACATTGGCCCGTTTAAGGTTCTGGAACAGGTCAACCCTGTGGTCTACCGTTTGGCTATTCCTCCACGCCTTGGTATCACCGATACTTTTCACGTTTCCCTCTTAAAGCCCGTTCATTTGTCCCGGTTTTCTGAGTCATCTGCTGGGACATCGGGTTCATCCACGGATGAGTTTGAGGTGAATGCTATTGTGGGGTGCAAGGTGGTAAGTGGCAAAAAATTTTATCTGGTGGACTGGAAGGGTCACGGCCCAGAGGATAGAACCTGGGAGCCTGTGGAGCACATTCGGGCTCTGCTGCTTATCGCAGCTTTTGAGCGTAGTGAGGCTCAAGGAGTGGGGGGCCCTAGGAGGGGGGGTAATGTTAGGAGTCGAGTTTCCTCTGCTGCACAGGGAGAATCTCGATCTGCTGCGGTCTCCCATTTGGTATCGGCCGCAGTGGGCTCTGCTCAGTGGAGACGTCGCTCCCAGCGTCTCGCTGAGGCTGATTCGGTGCATAGGGTCACTACTGCCTTTTCTGGCTTTCCTATGGTACCCTGCACTGATCTGCGGCGAGCAAGCCTCTCTGGGACTAAGTCCTTATTTACTCACACTGAGCATGCCCAGGGCAGGGTCTCCCATTGGAGGTCGAGGGCCACATGTTCGGTCACATGCTCAGGTACTGCAGTACATTCCATTGGTCCTCCTGGAAGGTCCTGAAAGGGCAAAACATGCTCAGGTACTGCAGCACTTCCCATTGGTCCTCCTGGAAGGTCCTGAAAGGGCAAAAACTTCAGTAGCAGCTTCCTGTGCTGCAACTATATAAACTGCGCATGACCGCACGGCCATGCGCTAGTATTGTCTTGTAAATATGTGTGTGTGTTGTGAGTGAAAGTCGCTCTTTAAATAACCCTCCCTATTGAATGTCTGTTCGCGGAAGGTGTATGTTTGCTATCTAGCGCCCGACTTATCCAACAACACGTAACACACATCACAGCGTCCAGTTGCTGTGTCCGCCAGTACGGCGCCGTGAGCTTCCTCTGCGCTTTCCTTACCCAAGCCTGGGTGGTTAGTGGCGTCCGTCAGTGCGGCACCGCACGCACTCTCGTGCCTTAATTTACTATTTCAATAGTTTCCTTACACACCCAGTTGCGGTGTTGTGCCAGCAGTGGTCTAATTGGACTTCAATCCTAGTTGGGGTTGTGTTCGCTGACTTATTGCTCGCACTCTATGTGCGGTACCGCGGTCCTGTGACGCAACATGATCGCTTCCTTCACGCAGGGTGAAGTTAACCCTTGTATATATACTTATAGTACCGCCATATAGTCCGTCTTACTTAGCAGCAGGTACTTTCCTGCACAGTGGATCCCGGGTTGCGAACGCACCAATTCCATTTAATAAACTATATATTTGGTGCGTTCCGCCAACCCTAACAGTCAGCACCAGGCAAACCAGGATATATGAAAGGGCCCACTGGACTTGGAGATCTTTGACAACAAACCAGGGATTCAAGCTTGAGGAGGCTAATTTGCAAATTCCAGGGGCTTTCTGGGAAAAGCGAAGAGTCTCCCTAAGCTAGAAGATCGTTGGGTACAGCCGGGACCAGCTGCTTGGAAAGAATCACCAAACCAGGGATTCAAGCTTGAGGAGGCTAATTTGCATATTCCAGGTGCTTTCTGGGAAAAGCGAAGAGTCTCCCTAAGCTAGAAGATCGTTGGGTACAGCCGGGACCAGCTGCTTGGAAAGAATCACCAAACCAGGGATTCAAGCTTGAGGAGGCTAATTTGCATATTCCAGGTGCCTTCTGGGAAAAGCGAAGAGTCTCCCTAAGCTAGAAGATCGTTGGGTACAGCTGGGACCAGCTGCTTGGAAAGAATCACCAAACCGCGCGCCTTACGGCGTGCAAATTTTTGCCTGTAGGATATTATTGCAAGAGAGCTTGGCTGAGTAGATTACACAAGAAGGAAAGCACACAGCAAGTCAGCAGGATCTAGGAGCAACATGGCAGATGTGACAACCTACATGGTGAGCTGCAGCATGTGCGACATGTTCACAGATCGACCAGAAGAAGAATCAAATTTCACCTGTCAGAAGTGTAGACTAGTGGCCCTTTTAGAAGAAAAGGTGCGGGGTCTGGAAGAAAGAATAGCAACTTTGAAACTCATCAAAGAGAATGAAGACTTTCTAGACAGAACAGAAGCATCTCTACTGGTCACAGAAGGTGAAAAAAGTGTCAGAGAACCTCCAAAAGCAGATGAGTGGAAGCATGTGACCAAAAGAAGCAAGAAGACCATGGAGAAATCACCAACCACACAACTGAAGAACCGATATCAAACCTTTGTAGAGGATGAAGATGGCACACCTAAGGATGAAACAATACCAGCAAGCAAAAAAGAAAAGGGCACACAGCAACAAGTGACAGCAAAAAGTACAGCCAAGAAGCAACAAAGAGTGGTGGTGGTGGGAGACTCACTACTGAGAGGCACAGAAGCAGCCATCTGCAGACCGGACATAACTGCAAGAGAAGTATGCTGCCTTCCAGGTGCGATGATCAAAGATGTGACCGATAGGATACCAAAGCTCTTCAGCTCCAAGGACGTCCACCCATTTCTTCTGATACATGTTGGCACCAATGACACGGCAAGGAAGGACCTACCGACAATCTGCAAAGACTTTGAAGAGTTGGGGAAGAAAGTAAAGGAACTGGATGCACAGGTAGTTTTTTCTTCTATCCTTCCAGTAGACGGGCATGGCACCAGGAGATGGAACAGGATCCTTGATGCAAACAACTGGCTAAGACGATGGTGCAGACAACAAGGATTCGGATTCCTGGACCACGGTGTGAATTACTTGTACGATGGACTCCTCGCCAGAGACGGACTACACCTCAACAAACCTGGGAAACACACATTCGCCAGAAGACTCGCTACACTCATCAGGAGGGCGTTAAACTAGAAGAAGAGGGGACGGGAAGAAAAACATTAGACTTGAACAAAGAAGATCCAGGAAAACATACTCAGAAGGGAGGTAAGAACATTTCTAAAACAATCCACAGCGAGGAGATTGGAACAAAACAAAATCCTCTAAACTGCATGCTCGCAAACGCCAGAAGCCTGACAAACAAGATGGAAGAACTAGAAGCAGAAATATCTACAGGTAACTTTGACATAGTGGGAATAACCGAAACATGGTTAGATGAAAGCTATGACTGGGCAGTTAACTTACAGGGTTACAGTCTGTTTAGAAAGGATCGTAAAAATCGGAGAGGAGGAGGGGTTTGTCTCTATGTAAAGTCTTGTCTAAAGTCCACTTTAAGGGAGGATATTAGCGAAGGAAATGAGGATGTCGAGTCCATATGGGTCGAAATTCATGGAGGGAAAAATGGTAACAAAATTCTCATTGGGGTCTGTTACAAACCCCCAAATATAACAGAAACCATGGAAAGTCTACTTCTAAAGCAGATAGATGAAGCTGCAACCCATAATGAGGTCCTGGTTATGGGGGACTTTAACTACCCGGATATTAACTGGGAAACAGAAACCTGTGAAACCCATAAAGGCAACAGGTTTCTGCTAATAACCAAGAAAAATTATCTTTCACAATTGGTGCAGAATCCAACCAGAGGAGCAGCACTTTTAGACCTAATACTATCTAATAGACCTGACAGAATAACAAATCTGCAGGTGGTCGGGCATCTAGGAAATAGCGACCACAATATTGTACAGTTTCACCTGTCTTTCACTAGGGGGACTTGTCAGGGAGTCACAAAAACACTGAACTTTAGGAAGGCAAAGTTTGACCAGCTTAGAGATGCCCTTAATCTGGTAGACTGGGACAATATCCTCAGAAATAAGAATACAGATAATAAATGGGAAATGTTTAAGAACATCCTAAATAGGCAGTGTAAGCGGTTTATACCTTGTGGGAATAAAAGGACTATAAATAGGAAAAACCCAATGTGGCTAAACAAAGAAGTAAGACAGGCAATTAACAGTAAAAAGAAAGCATTTGCACTACTAAAGCAGGATGGCACCATTGAAGCTCTAAAAAACTATAGGGAGAAAAATACTTTATCTAAAAAACTAATTAAAGCTGCCAAAAAGGAAACAGAGAAGCACATTGCTAAGGAGAGTAAAACTAATCCCAAACTGTTCTTCAACTATATCAATAGTAAAAGAATAAAAACTGGAAATGTAGGCCCCTTAAAAAATAGTGAGGAAAGAATGGTTGTAGATGACGAGGAAAAAGCTAACATATTAAACACCTTCTTCTCCACGGTATTCACGGTGGAAAATGAAATGCTAGGTGAAATCCCAAGAAACAATGAAAACCCTATATTAAGGGTCACCAATCTAACCCAAGAAGAGGTGCGAAACCGGCTAAATAAGATTAAAATAGATAAATCTCCGGGTCCGGATGGCATACACCCACGAGTACTAAGAGAACTAAGTAATGTAATAGATAAACCATTATTTCTTATTTTTAGGGACTCTATAGCGACGGGGTCTGTTCCGCAGGATTGGCGCATAGCAAATGTGGTGCCAATATTCAAAAAGGGCTCTAAAAGTGAACCTGGAAATTATAGGCCAGTAAGTCTAACCTCTATAGTTGGTAAAATATTTGAAGGGTTTCTGAGGGATGTTATTCTGGATTATCTCAATGAGAATAACTGTTTAACTCCATATCAGCATGGGTTTATGAGAAATCGCTCCTGTCAAACCAATCTAATCAGTTTTTATGAAGAGGTAAGCTATAGGCTGGACAACGGTGAGTCATTGGACGTGGTATATCTCGATTTTTCCAAAGCGTTTGATACCGTGCCGCACAAGAGGTTGGTACACAAAATGAGAATGCTTGGTCTGGGGGAAAATGTGTGTAAATGGGTTAGTAACTGGCTTAGTGATAGAAAGCAGAGGGTGGTTATAAATGGTATAGTCTCTAACTGGGTCGCTGTGACCAGTGGGGTACCGCAGGGGTCGGTATTGGGACCTGTTCTCTTCAACATATTCATTAATGATCTGGTAGAAGGTTTACACAGTAAAATATCGATATTTGCAGATGATACAAAACTATGTAAAGCAGTTAATACAAGAGAAGATAGTATTCTGCTACAGATGGATCTGGATAAGTTGGAAACTTGGGCTGAAAGGTGGCAGATGAGGTTTAACAATGATAAATGTAAGGTTATACACATGGGAAGAAGGAATCAATGTCACCATTACACACTGAATGGGAAACCACTGGGTAAATCTGACAGGGAGAAGGACTTGGGGATCCTAGTTAATGATAAACTTACCTGGAGCAGCCAGTGCCAGGCAGCAGCTGCCAAGGCAAACAGGATCATGGGGTGCATTAAAAGAGGTCTGGATACACATGATGAGAGCATTATACTGCCTCTGTACAAATCCCTAGTTAGACCGCACATGGAGTACTGTGTCCAGTTTTGGGCACCGGTGCTCAGGAAGGATATAATGGAACTAGAGAGAGTAAAAAGGAGGGCAACAAAATTAATAAAGGGGATGGGAGAACTACAATACCCAGATAGATTAGCGAAATTAGGATTATTTAGTCTAGAAAAAAGACGACTGAGGGGCGATCTAATAACCATGTATAAGTATATAAGGGGACAATACAAATATCTCGCTGAGGATCTGTTTATACCAAGGAAGGTGACGGGCACAAGGGGGCATTCTTTGCGTCTGGAGGAGAGAAGGTTTTTCCACCAACATAGAAGAGGATTCTTTACTGTTAGGGCAGTGAGAATCTGGAATTGCTTGCCTGAGGAGGTGGTGATGGCGAACTCAGTCGAGGGGTTCAAGAGAGGCCTGGATGTCTTCCTGGAGCAGAACAATATTGTATCATACAATTATTAGGTTCTGTAGAAGGACGTAGATCTGGGGATTTATTATGATGGAATATAGGCTGAACTGGATGGACAAATGTCTTTTTTTGGCCTTACTAACTATGTTACTATGTTACTATATGTTACTATGAGTAAGGTTACCTTGCATTTATCATTTTCACAATCGATGTGAATACTTTTCTGCCCAATGATGAGAGAAGTATTCTAGGAGTGATACCTTTATTGGCTAACCAGAAAATAATATGTTTGCAAGCTTTCAGAGCACAGTGGCTCCTTCTTCAGGCGAGATTACAAATAGATTAATAAGAAACAAGCACAACATTTAGAGAATACCACAGCAGGACATTTGTTTAGGGGGGTGGGAAAGTGTGGTGCCTCTTAAAAATAAGACAAGGTAATTAAATAAGGCATTTTCCTACAAATGGAGAGACAGTGGGAATAATTTTCTCAGTTATCCTGAGTTCATCTGGTGGAGGTGTGAATTGTATCCATGTAGTGACTCATAAATCCAGGTGTTAAATTGAGTCCTAGTGTTATCAAAATGAAAATCTTCATTAGTTTAAATTCCCAAATTTTTCCTCCCTGTGGTCCTTAAAATGACCTTTTAGTACTAAGATGTTTAAGTCTGTCATACTGTGTCCACGTCCAGAGAAATGTTTTCCCACAGGCGTGTCCATTTCATTCCTGATTGTGTGTCTGTGTAGATTCATCCTAGTTTGTAGTTTTTGCATAGTTTCCCCAATATAAATATTTCCAGGGCACCTGGAGTCACTACATGGATACAATTCACATCTCCACCAGATGGACTCAGGATAACTAAAGGTACCGTCACACTCAGCGACGCTGCAGCGATATAGACAACGAGCCGATCGCTGCAGCGTCGCTGTTTAGGTCGCTGTAGAGACGTCAAACACAGCAGCTCCAGAGCGATGCAGGAGCGATCCAGTGACGTAACGGCGACTCACTTATCGTTGTAGCTGGTTGTTCGCTCCATGTAAAATGTTGCTGGCATCGCTGCTTTTGCTGTCAAACACGACGATACATGCCGACCTGACGACCAAATAAAGTTCGGGACTTCTAGCTCCGACCAGCGATATCACAGCGTGATCCAGATCGCTGCTGCGTGTCAAACACAACGAGATCGCTATCCAGGACGCTGCAATGTCACGGATCGTTGTCGTTCTCGTTGCAAAGTTGCTGAGTGTGACGGTACCTTAAGAACCTTTTTCCCATTGCCTCTCTATTTGTAAGAAAATGCCTAATTTGATTACTTTGGCTTATCTTTAGGAGGCATCACACTTCCCATCCCCTTGAACAAATGTCATGCTGTAGTATTCTCTAACTGTTTTGCTTGTTTCTTATTAATCTATTTGTCATCTTGCCTGAAAAAGTGCTCTGACAGCTTGCAAACATATTATTTTCTGGTTAGCCTATAAAGGTATCACTCCTAGAATACTTCTGTCATCATTGGGCAGAAAAGTATTCACATCGATTTTTCTGGCTAACACGGTACCACAATACAATTTGTTATTGTACATCATGATCATGTACACAATAAACTTACTGTGACCCACTGTTGTTTAAAGGTTGTCCACTACTTGGACAGCCTCTTCTCAATCCCTATGTTTACCCCAAGTTAAATAATAACACATAATCTCCCCTCCAGTGCCAGCGCCATTTCGGAAGTGTAGGCACTGACTATCACAGGAATCGCTTGACATTGTTATGTGACCAGTCAGCACTGTCTTCACTCTCTTCTCCTACAGACGCGATTGACCTCTGGAAAAAGTAAGAGAACAGCAGCAGCTCTCACTTCCTCCAGATGTCTTGATTTGTCCAAGGAAGAGATGCGTGAAATCAGTGCTAATTGGCATTCCGACACCACTGGAATGGTGCCAGCACAGGAGGTGTTATTATTTTATGGGGAACAAATCAGTACCCAGTAGGATTTGTCTGAGCAATGGACAACACCTATAAGGAACCTGTTTAAACCCAGAGCTGGCCTTGGGATCACTACATTTTCTGGTATGAGTTATCATAATTCCACGCTGCACACCCAAACTGTGCACCACAAAAATGGATGGAGTACAGTTTCTACATGACCACTACGGGACAGGGCAGGATTATAATGGAATCAGCAAGGGATCAGTCACAATAATGGCGATCATAAGTGCTTCTTCAATGACCTATATGAGATATGACATCCACTGATCAGCGGTAATTTATTTCTGAATTAAGTACCAAACAAATAAGAATTACTCCTCATTTTGGGTGATCAGTGGGTGTCATATCGCATATAGGTCATTGAAGAAGCAGCTATGATCACCATTATTGTGACTGATCACTTGCTGAGTCCATTATAATCCTGCCCAGTCCTGTACTGATCATGTGGAAACTGAAGTCCATCATGTGTCATTGTTGTTATTGATGAGGCAGGCAGTAGATACCTGAGCGGGATCTGGCAACATTGGAAGAGGAGTCGCGAGATGAGTATATCTTTTTAAATCTCATACATTTTTTACATGCTATTTTGAGATTTTAGTTTGCTTAGTGGTCAAACCCTTTATTTTTCATTTTAAGATTGCTAATTGAGGATCCCTTATATTTAGTCTTCTCTCATGCGAGAGAATCAAGTGTGAGCCTAGTGCCCTCTTACTGTCTGTGATCCAATTCTTTTGGTTGAGAACATCGCAGCACAGGTGTGGAGAAAGTGAAGAAGTTAATTATTTTCTCCATATTTTCTATTGACTCTATGCGAGTACATCAGACTGAACACGATGTTATCCGAGTGCAGTCCGATGTTTCCCACATTTATGTATAGACTTGTATGCATATCGAAGGCATTCACAGCATGCTGCGATTGTTTTCTCATGCCGAATCAGCATGAGAAAATAATCACAGATCTGCATTGTCCCATAGTATAACATTGGGCCTAGTGCTATCTGATCAAACATCAGAGCGGACTCGGCTGTGTAATACGTCAGTGTGAGCGAGCCCTAATACCAATAACGTTTACCTGCTCTGGGGCAGTTTACATACCTGAACCCCATGATGCCCTGTTGTACAATACCAAGCGTTTTGCAGTGTTGATTATATGTATGACATACATAATTTCCCATGAAGTCAGGCATAACAAACAAGAAGGTTTTCTTTGAATTCTAATTAATATTTTATTGTTAATCTGCATTTGACTTTCTGGTTCTTCTTCTGGCCTTGTAATCAATCACAGCCTTTGCTTACTCTGCAAAAAGGAGATAAATAAATGGATGCAGCCTTTACCAGGTAAAACACTTAGCGATTTGTTGCAGAAGGCAGCTGGCAGAGAGACACTTTTTGATCATGTTAATTTCTAGACACACCAATTGTTCTGATTTATGGTTGCCATCTGCATTTCACGGATGTTTGATTCAGCCTTAATTAATGGATATTTTTAGCTTTTACAAATTTAATTGTCCCTAAGTTTGAAAAAAGGACAGGAGTCATTAAAGCTCTTGGTAAAGTGATAAACTGTTGTTTAGAAAAATGCAAACGTTCCTTAAAATTTTTCAGGTTAAAAGTAAGGTCAAATAGATAAGAACAATAAATAATGCTGTAAAGAATTACACTACTACACTATTTTTTGTTTGCATAAAATAAAAATGTAATAAAATGTACCAATGTTCAATTATAAACTACTTACAAGTATTTTATGGTAATAGCACATCACTGTAATACAATTAAAGGCCGGGGTCACACTTGCGAGTGCGAAGCAAGAAACTCACGTGGGTCTCTCGCATCAATTCCTGGCACAGCCGCCGGCACTCGGGATCGGAGCATGCGGCGGCATAGAAATATATGCAGCCGCAAACTACTGTCCCGAGTGGCGGCATTGATGGGAGAGTTTCTCGCATCACAATCTCAAGTGTGACCCCGACCTAATATTCATATCCTCAGAAGTTTACTTAAATACAATATGCCTATGTTTCTGAAGAAATACCCCTGCCCTTACATGAACTATTCTTAATAAAATTTATTTTGCAGGCAAACCATTGTGGATTGGTGACCTAACATTAGCGTCCACCATTAATGTCTATTACCATATTTGTGCTCTCATGTTCAGACTATTTATTTACTATGTACTCCTATGTTCTCCTGCTTATAGTGTCAAGTTATTCCACAAATACTATAGTTGTGCATCATTTGCATCTCTGTCATCAAGGGAACTTACAATCTTGTTATTTTCACACAATGCAGTTTATTTTACTCTTTGGAGTGTGTAAGGAAACTCATGCTAACATAGTGAGTTATACATAGATTCCATATACAGTACATGCCGCAGCAAAGTGAAGGACAGCATCCAATCAGGTGAAGTATAAAAAGTCCTTTATTGTGCCAAATGCAACGTTTCAACCATATAGGTCTTTTTCTTTTTCAAGTATGCAATACAATAAAAATGGTGGTCTTATATAGGAAGTAAATTCACAACCTCCAATCAGCATCTCATGACCGCCTACGTTATTAACATATTAGCAAACACAAAATATACAATATAAAATATACATAATACATATACATTTAATAGCGACCCATAACACATCTAGTATATATAAAGGAAAGCAAAGAAATAAACCTCATTAACACATATATAGAGATGTGACCACCACCCCAAAAATAAGGCAAATATTGGTTACCATGGTTTCATTCACCAATCTGTGCATCTGTTTCTTGTGCATGCACATTACTAACCAATAAAACACCATGTCTCAGCCAGTTTACCCACATGACTAAAACCCACCAATACACTATTTATCTATCACAACCAATCACCAACTCCCAAACATGTCGTCAAATGCAAAGGCCAATCATCTCACAGCTCTCATAAGGTGTTTAGTAATATTCATATCAAGCCCCAAACTAAATGAATAAATGGCTGAATCTAAGTGCCATAATACCGTATGTCTCACCACTATTGGCTATATAGCTAGGTAAAAGACTTTGTATACTGATCATCAAAACATACCCATAAATATCGGCGCAACTCCAAAAGATAAACAATTCCACGTGACCAACCATATAGGCAGTACCGCCTCCTCAGTATGTAAGATCATGAAGCATACTGCTAGGTCACCGGTGCATTGCGTAGGCACGCCGAACTCACCCACCACAACAGTAAACAACATCGCACGGATAACCATGCGGTGACATCACCGGAGCAGGGAGACTGCACACGCCCACTGCCACGCCCACAGCACCCGCACGCAAGCGTGCCAGCATCAGAACATACAGTGTATAAGGCCGTGTGCGCACACTGCTAAGTCTCCGGTACACGTGCGCAGGCGCGCCGAACTCACCCACCACAATAGTAAACAAGATACTTGAAAGGATAAAGAGCTAGCACTCGACAGATAGGTAGAGTTTCTTGATGGTGCTAGTGCACGGGATCCAGAGACCCTCAATAACTGGAAAAAAGTAAAACACTGCACTCATCCAGTTCAATTTTGCTAAAGTGAAAAAAGTTTATTGCAGACGTGAAGGCAGAAAACAGTGAGGCAACAAGTTTGACGTTTCGGCCACTCAGTGGCCTTGTTCATAAATGGTGCTGTAACAAAGAGATAAGCAACAGTGTATGAACATAACATATACATAGTAATAAAAATATATATACAAAACTATTTACACAGAAGATATAGGTACTGGAACCCATGTCATAACCTGTAGAAGGAGGAAAACGGTTCTAGTGATCCTGTAACCAATAGTAAACCCGGAGGATAAGAAGAAAGGAGGTAGGGTTTAAAGAGGATAAGATCTCTACAAGCGGGAGGATCTGGTAAGAGATTTATAAACATACCCTTTAGGAACTGTTTGTGACACGTCAAGTAAGAACAAGGATAAAGTAATATGTAGCCAAGTAAGGGTAGTCCGGCTGTGGCCTATATGGAATGAACACAAGAGGCTGTCGACAAAGAAGTAGATGGTGCAATCAAACAACAATCAGTAAAATAAAAATGTATAGAGCCATATGAGGTTGGAATAATGTATATATGTATATATATAGGAGAGAGTAATTACCCAAATGGCAGATAAAGCTTGTCTTATTATTCAATAGTCGGAAGCTGTAGTGCAGTCCAGCGATAAATTTGAGACATCTGTCAAAAGGTCAGGTTGGCTGTAATATATATAGTATAGGGATGTATACTCTATATAAGTTCAAAGATAGACCAGTAAAACAAGTAAATCAGCCAAGTTGCTACCTGGATTGTTAAGTTGGCTCATATGTGGCCCTGCAGACTCGAGGGTTCCAGCAAAGAGAATAGGGTGAGGCAGGGAATATTAGAATCCCTTCATGCCGTGTCAGTCATCTTAGTAAGCACCTACGTGCCTATAGAGGGTATGAGCAGGGATACAAAGCGTCATGTAAAGTCTAGAGTCCGACCCAGGGTACTTATCTTAAAAGTCCAGATGTAGTCTCACAGTCATTGGTGGTGCAATGGAGGCGCGGTCCGGGGTTGCAATGTCCGCAGTTGGAGGTACCGTGGGAAGCGCCGACACAGGCAGTGTCTAGGCGGTGAGAGCGGCGGTAACTGGACTCCAGGGCGTGGAGTTTTAAGCTGGCCACAGCCGGTCACGTGACCGGAAAGGGAAGAGCCCGCCCGCACCTGTGCACTAGCCTAAACGAGGACTATGTTACAGGCGCCTGCGTGTGAGGCTTGTGTTGCCGGCGTCTGCGCGTTGATAGGGAGAACCGGCGCCTGCGCAGAGCGTTGTCCTAGAGGGCACAGCGCAGAGGGATGTACTTGTTTTACTGGTCTATCCTTGAACTTATATAGAGTATACATCCCTATACTATATATATTACAGCCAACCTGACCTTTTGACAGATGTCTCAAATTTATCGCTGGACTGCACTACAGCTTCCGACTATTGAATAATAAGACAAGCTTTATCTGCCATTTGGGTAATTACTCTCTCATATATATACATATATACATTATTCCAACCTCATATGGCTCTATACATTTTTATTTTACTGATTGTTGTTTGATTGCACCATCTACTTCTTTGTCGACAGCCTCTTGTGTTCATTCCATATAGGCCACAGCCGGACTACCCTTACTTGGCTACATATTACTTTATCCTTGTTCTTACTTGACGTGTCACAAACAGTTCCTAAAGGGTATGTTTATAAATCTCTTACCAGATCCTCCCGCTTGTAGAGATCTTATCCTCTTTAAACCCTACCTCCTTTCTTCTTATCCTCCGGTTTTACTAT
Source organism: Ranitomeya imitator (assembly GCF_032444005.1). Classification (NCBI taxonomy): domain Eukaryota; kingdom Metazoa; phylum Chordata; class Amphibia; order Anura; family Dendrobatidae; genus Ranitomeya; species Ranitomeya imitator. The sequence goes on along the minus strand of NC_091282.1, from coordinate 455,777,077 downwards.
TGGTTACAGGATCACTAGAACCGTTTTCCTCCTTCTACAGGTTATGACATGGGTTCCAGTACCTATATCTTCTGTGTAAATAGTTTTGTATATATATTTTTATTACTATGTATATGTTATGTTCATACACTGTTGTTTATCTCTTTGTTACAGCACCATTTGTGAACAAGGCCACTGAGTGGCCGAAACGTCAAACTTGTTGCCTCACTGTTTTCTGCCTTCACGTCTGCAATAAACTTTTTTCACTTTAGCAAAATTGAACTGGATGAGTGCAGTGTTTTACTTTTTTCCTACAATAGTAAACAACACCGCATGGATAACCAAGTGGTGATGTCACCAGAGCAGGGTGACCACACACGCCCACTGCCACGCCCTCAACACCCGTGCGCAAGCGTGTTAGCATCCAGCCCTCACAAAGGAGACGGGTTCATCTGTCAAAAAGCACCATATCAGTATACAGAGGGCTTCAACTAATCAGCAAAACATTTAGCAATTAGAAAAATCAAGCCATATCCATGGCAACTCCTGTCTAATAGTCCTACATCTATATTGATCATAAATACAGAGACCTAGCTAGCGCTATAAAGAAACATGTAGCATCAGCACTCATGATATCAGCATATCGGCAAGGGTATAGTAACTCGTCATATTAACCATTTAATGACATGTATGAGAGAAAGGAGAAATCCAATATGGGCAAGCAGGGGCAGGAGGGGCCAAACCATCTCAAAGGTAATTCAGGACACACAGTCCCCTTATCCCTTGGTCGTCCATATATTAAAACGTACAATCAAAAAATTAAATTAAAAACATGTTAAAAACAATCCAACACGTTATATGAACCACACAGAGAATCCCAATAACCTTCAAGAAGCACATATCTGCAGGCTATAATCCACATTTAGACCCCTTGGGTAAAGTGAGCCCAACTTGGATATCCACCTAAGTTCCTTCTGCTTTAGCAACTTAATCCTATCTCCTCCCCTTCTATGACTTGGTACACTATCAATCACTCTGAACCTCAATTGGCTTACAGAATGTCCACTATCATTAAAGTGTTTAGGGACTGGAAATTCCACCAGTTTAGTCCTGATGGTGCTTTTGTGCACGCAAGGGCATACTATCATATATATTATGAAACTAGAGGTGCATGTATATTTGTCTTTAATATAAATCTTTTTCCCGGTGTGTGGATGATGAAAAGAATCACTCTTCAGCATATTACTACAACAGGCACACCCCAGACAGGGAAAAGTTCCCAATCTCGGGGGGCCCAATGTCCTTTGTATAGAAACCTTTTTGGGGCCTATGTCTGATTTCACAAGTCTATCTTTTAGATTACATCCCCTTTTAAATGAAAAGATAGAAGGCCTAAATTCATCATGTCTGGGAGACCCTGATGTAGTAAATGCCAATGCTTGGCAAGAATGCCCTTAATTCGATCACCAGCTGTACTATATGTATAAACGAAGGTAATACGTCCCTCATTACTCTTAAACTTCTTTTGCCTAACATCCAATCTTGTCAAGCCCTTTACCTTACTCTTATGGTCCAACACTCCAATGTCAGGGTAACTTCTGTTGGTAAATTTTTTACACATCTCATCCAATCTAGGATCGAGTAGTGAATCATCTGTTATTATTCTTCGGACCCTCAGCATTTGGCTCCAAGGCAATGATTCAACCAGCCTCCTCCGGTGGTGACTCCTAAAATGCAACAAGCTGTTTCTGTCAGTACTTTTAACAAATAAGTCCATTTTCAATTATGTCCCCTCTTTGCAAACCATAGTGTCCAAAAATTGGACACGTTCACTAGAATATGTCACTGTAAAATCCAATTCGGGGAAAATCCCATTGAGCTCCTGATGGAACTCAAGGAGCTCCCTTACTTACCCTTCCCACACTACAAATATATCATCGATGTAGCGCATCCAGGCCCAGACACGGGACCAAAAATGAGAGCTGTACATGTACTGGTCCTCAAATACTGCCATGTAGATGTTTGCATAAGTGGGGGCCACATTAGACCCTATGGCGGTACCTCTCAACTGCAAGTAGCAGTCATCCCCAAAGAGGAAATAATTCCTCCTGAGTACTCAGACTGATGTTTATTTTCTGAGTATCCCTTCATGTGATATGTTGAAGAGGAAATATGAGAATGAAACAAGGAGACTGATTTCATCCTAATTGCATATAACAACTTTGACTGAGTATTACAGAGTGCACAGAATACCTCGGGGTTTGCGGCCCCATTTATGGTCTACATTACTGGCTGATAATACACAGTTTTGTGCGAAATTTTAGTCCATCACTAATAAGTATTGTTTTGACTTGATGCTTCTGAATATTGAATTTTTAAGAATTGAAGAACATTATTGATCTTGAACAGCAACTTATTTAACAGCTGACAGCACATGATATGAGTTCCTATACAACTCGACTTGATGATAATTTTCAGAAATTTCGTAAAGACATTGAAAGTACAAAATGAACTAAATGGTTTCATGACACTGAGGATTATAAGAACGGTCGTGTCTTTTCTTGGCACATGGGACAACAATCATCTTTTTTCAGGAACAAGAAAAACAAGAATTTCCATCCGCGGAGGCGAAGGAGAGCGCAGGAGAGAAAGCAGCAATTTGGCTTCACAACAGGAGAGTCTGATTCCACCGATGATTCCAACATGGGTGCCTTGGGTCCACTCATTTTTTAGTGAGGGATGCCCTAGGAGAAACTTCCCAGCAAGGAGGTGCCGCAGAGGCGTCAGGAAACACAAAAGGAAAAAGGCCGATACAGGAGCAGAGAATAACGCGCAACACTACGATGAAGATGAAGAACATGGAAGAGAAACAGAGGATTTGTACTGTAAATTTATTTGCCATGTTCAATAAATGGTAACGCTGACCTGGTAATATGATTATCCAGGTCTGTACGAGAATGCAGATACCAAATATGAATGGTTTTTTTTATTTAAGTGGCAAAAAATGTGGACATTTGTAAGAAAAACATATGTTGCTTTGGTCAACGTTTTCCGAGATGTGGAACGTTTTCATTTGTCGAGATATAGAGCTTATTTTTTGCGCCCTGAGCTGATGTTTTTACTGACACCCATTGTGAGGTTGATGCAATGTTTTGATATCCTCTTATTACATTCTATTGCAAAGGTGCGGGGGGGGGGTCAAAAATAATAATTCTAGCATTTTGATAGATTGGAATTTTACAAATACAATGATGTCAAATACAATATGTGTATTTTTTATTATTTTAATTTTAATGGGGCAAAACAGGGTTCTTTTAACTTTTGTGTTTTTTATTTTGTTTCTCATTTTTAAAAACTTTTTTTTCACTTTGGACTGTATTTAGTAGTCCTCTTAGGGGACTTGAAAGTGCGATCGTCTGAATGCTTGTGGTGTGCATAAGAGTGCATCAGCACTGCAATGTATAGTGAAAATCACAATTTCCTATAAATGCCAGCTATGATCTGGCTTTCATAGAAGTATCGTAATGAAAGGCACAGGGGATTTCAGCAGACCCCCAGTTGTCATGTCAGCGGGTGTTAACTCCCACTATAGGAGATTAACAGCTGGATTTATTCCGTGAACAGCTACATTCTTGGCTGTAAGAGGCACATGATGGCTGATTAATTCAGTGGTCCTTCATTTCCTCCAGCCTCATGTCATCCTAGTACAAATGTCACATCAGATATATCAGATGGAAGAAGTGATTTAGAAATATCTTCACCATTCTCTAGAATGCTGTGTGATAGGGGACTAAGGGGCTGAATGAATAGAGGTGTAATTGATGGAATTGAAAGTTTGCTATGTGAAAGGTTAGCAGTTATGGTGGCAGAGGTGGCAGACTGTATGAAACACTGACTCTAACTGACTGTGTCACCGACAAAGGAAACATCATCTAGCTGTGACTGAGATGAGTGATGTGTCATACATTACATTTGGTCCTTTGTTTCATCCCATAAATACACATTCTGGAGGCAAAGAAGACCAATTGTCTCAAGTACTGCTGATGCTGCTACTGCCTCCCTCATCTTTTACTTTCCTTTTGCCATAGTTTGATTTTTTTTTCTAACTCTACTAGTGATGAGCGAGTATGCTCGTTACTTGAGTTTCTCCGAGCACGCTCTGGTGGTCTACGAGTATTTCAGCATGCTCAGAGATTTAGTTTATGTCCGAGCAGTTGAATGATTTGCAGCTGCTGGACAGCCTGAACACATGCAGTGATTGCCTATTTGTTAGGCAATCTCCACATGTATTCAAGCTGTCTAGGAGCCACAAATCATGCAGCTGCGCCAACATAAGATAAATCTCCGAACATGCTGAAATACTCGTAGACCACCTGAATGTGCTCGGAGAAACTTGAGTGATGAGCATACTTGCTCATCACTAAACTCTGCATGTTCATTGTTAATGCCATATGGCATGCTAGGTGGCCAAAAATTCTAATGCAAGAACAGCATGTCACTAATATCAGTATGATGTGTATGTCTCACCAATTGGCAAGCTTAAACAGATGTGCCAAAGCTGATCTGCACATTTTTTATTCCCCAAAAAGGATAATGTAGACAAAAGGTGCAAATCCACGTCGCAAAAGCAAACAACTTCAACAGGCCACTGTTTTTGAATATCATGTGTAGGTATAATATTAAACTACTACAAGTGTAGAAAAGAAGAATACATTTAAAAAACACTTACTTTGTGATGTAAACAACTGCATTAAGTTTCTGGAATGTTGAGATTGGTTTTTTTTTTAAGAAAAAAAAAATCAAACACCCTGCCTTTACAAGCACAATATTCAAAAGACATGCAAAAAATATTTCTTATGGCTGCTGCCTCACACTTTTTCTGTAAAAAACCTTGGCTTCAGTTTTTTTCTTTAGTAGATGAATTAGGATTGAAGAGACTTAAGCTTCCCTTTTTTCTTATAGTGCATCAAAAATAAAAAAAAATAATGGTGTTGTACTTAAATATATAAAAAATCAATCAATTCAGATTCACACAGACTGTGCAGGTCCAGCACCTCCCTCTCACTTGAATCTGCGTATTAATATTTACAGACATAGGCCGGGGTCATACTTGCGAGTGTGATGGAAGAAACTCGCGCATCAATACCCAGCCACCAGTGATCAGTAACCATAGAGGTCTCTAGGACCTCTATGGTTACCATCCTGACGCATCGCCGACCCCTGATCATGTGACGGGGGTCGGCGATGACGTCATTTCCGGCCGCCCGGCCGGAAGCGGTAATTAAATGCCGCTGTCTGCGTTTGACAGCGGCATTTAACTAGTTAATAGGTGCGGGCAGATCGCGATTCTGCCCGCGCCTATTACGGGCACATGTCAGCTGTTCAAAACAGCTGACATGTCCCGGCTTTGATGCGGGCTCACCACGGAGCCCTGCATCAAAGCAGGGGATCTGACCTCGGACGTACTATCCCGTCCGAGGTCAGATAGGGGTTAATGAGCCTTGTCACATTGCGATTGTGATCCTCTTCAAATTGAGATGCACATTTTTTTAATTGCTCAGGTCATTTTTAGGAAATTTGAGTTGATGTCTATTTGCCGAATGATTGATTTGATTTTCTGTATTTTCATGATATATTCAACTGCACTACATGAGTAAGGAGTAAAATGTACACATTAGCTAAGAACCACTCTGAGAAATCTTTAATGACCAAAACGCTAAAAGTCTCCTCATCTTGGCATGCTTAACATGTCAGTCTCCGTAAGGAAAAACATAGCTTCTTGGAACCCAGTCAGATGCCTCTGACACAGCCAAACCAGATCTCAACACTTTGCCCTGCCAAGCGGCAGTACCCCGAAACACAGTGTCTGCAAACTGAGATTCTGGTTTTTGCTTTTATCCTAAGTAATGTGACAAGGCTTGTTAAAAGGTCGACATTGACTTGTAGGATTGCTACTTCCAATAGGTGGCACTAGAGTTCTAGTCCTATATATATAAAAATAAAGATTTTTATTATTAAAGATTATTATAGTCCTCTTCCTCTCTGAAGAGAAAATTTGTAAATTAGGCACATCATTGCATATTCTTTCCTAATGTCAATGTACTGAGGCTAAACTAGGGAAAAAGATCATAGTTGTAAGTAGCAATTTATTTTTTAAATAAATATTTTTTTTTATATGTCAATGTGTTTTAATATGGAGGCCTGTAAAGTCTGGATCTCTTACCATCATGAAATGCATATTGGAGAAGAAAATCTTGATGGAAAATAAACCATTATTATGCATTGCTGCTTCTAACTAGTACATTTCTGGGTTTTAATTTGTCATTAAAAATTGCTGGGAAATCATGACCAGAAGCTCTAAGAGCCAAAGTGCTAATGCAAAGCATGTTCCTGGCAACCTCTTTTACTATGGAATCCAGATAACTGTAAAATGCTCTCATATTTGGTGAACTTTTACAGCAATCTCTTGGTTGTGTATTTGAGCTTATACTTGAATCATCTCTATTATAAGCCATTTTCAATAACAAAATTGCAGATGTACCATTTACATCTCATTGGCACAAGTATTGTTTATTTCTAGAATATATGAGTGTTATATACCACAGACTCAGGACTTGGTAATAGAAATGAGTGGATATATTTGACTTTCTAAAATTCACAGGTCACTGTCAATTCAAACATTCTGCAATTTGATTTGTAGAGACCACCAAAAAAAAAACAAATGCTACTGAAGACTCAGTGATTGGGCTGATGACATCAAGTCTGGCCTCGAGCGCCATAGTGCCCTGCAGTTATTATATCACATGGTCTAACTCATACAATCAGGGAGGGCTATTATAGCCATTATAAAAGTTGGGGGCCAGCCAAGCAATGGCATTTTAGATTTTTCAAGGGTAAGTATAGGAGATTAAATCACATAGCTCATTCCTCCTAGTGATGAATAAGACCTTAGCTGATTGCGATGTACTACTTCAGGGCTAAATCACATAAAATGGGAGTGTTAGTCTCATTCTGTGAATAATAAACCAAATATTAAAATAATAGAGGGAAGTGCTGTACCACATAGTGCTCAGGGTAACTGTGAATTGATTGATCTGTGATATAGTGCAGCAATGGCACCTTAATTATAGGTTTTTTAATTCTTTACACACTGCAAAAAATGAGGGCAGTATTAAACCCCACTGTGCTAATTTTGCTACTAAAACAAAATCTGTGCATCTCAGAATGTGTGCTTCCTGCATTGTGAGATGGGCAAGCCATTATTCATTTTTTTAAAAGTCAAAAGAAAATCTCCACAATCCTGAAATTTAAACACAACTGTCTACCTCACAAAGAGCAGCTTGAACAATTTATGAGTCAATTAATTGTCAATCCATTCAACATTAAATTGACCTACAAAAATGAATAATAATGCCTGTTTACAAACTGATGTATTTAATTATTGTTAACCCCTTAGGGTGGTTTCACACTTGCGTTTTTGTCTGCAGCGTTTTTTTTCTCAAAAAAACGCATGCGTTTTTTTTCAAATATTTTAACATTGAAAACGCATGCGTTTTTGTTTGTACGCGTTTGGTCGCGTTTTGAAACGCATGCGTTTTTTTACTGCATGCGTTCATTTTCAGAAATGCAACTTGTAGTATTTTTGAGAGGCGTTTTTTGGACCAAAAAAAACGCATGCGTTTTCATGCGGTTTTTTTGGGTCAAAACATGCGTTTTTTGTGCATGCGTTTTTTTGCGTTAAAAACGCATGCGTTTTTCTATTAAAAAAACAGAAAACACACTGATATGCCACCCCCCAACATAAAGGTGATAAAGGGATCCTAACCCTAACCCTACCCCTAACCCTAACCCTACCCCTAACCCTAACCCTACCCCTAACCCTAACCCTACCCCTAACCCTAACCTTACCCCTAACCCTAAACCCTAAGGGATCCTAACCCTAACCCTACCCCTACCCCTAACCCTAAGGGATCCTAACCATAACCCTACCCCTAACCCTAACCCTACCCCTAACCTTAAGGGATCCTAACCCTACCCCTACCCCTAACCCTACCCCTACCCCTAACCCTACCCCTAACCCTAACCCTAAGGGATCCTAACCCTAACCCTACCCCTAACCCTAACCCTACCCCTAACCCTACCCCTAACCCTAACCCTAACCCTAATCCCTTTAGGGTTAGGGTTAGGGGTAGGGTTAGGGGTAGGGTTAGGGTTAGGATCCCTTAGGGTTAGAGGTAGGGTTAAGGTTAGGGGTAGGGTTAGGGTTAGGATCCCTTAGGGTTAGGGTTAGCGGTAGGGTTAGGGTTAGGATCCCTTTAGGGTTAGGGTTAGGGTTATGATCCCTACCCCTACCCCAACCCCTAACCCTAACCCTAACTATTTCTGTTTATAGTGGGTTTTTTACCTTAATTTTATGATTGGCAGCTGTCACACATTTCTCAGCATGCGTTTAAAAAACGCAAACGCATGAAAAAATGCATGTAAACGTGTCAAAACGCCGCGTTTTTTTCACCACATGCAAAAACGCATGCGTCAAAAAAACGCAGCGTTTGCACGCATTTACATGCATTTTTTCACCATGCGTTTTTTGCGTTTTTTACCGCAAAAACGCACCCAAAAAAACGCAAATGTGAAACCAGCCTCAGTGACAGAGCCAATTTGGTACTTATTGACCAAGCCAATTTTTACAATTCTGTCACTTTATGAAGTTATAGTAACATAGTAACATAGTTAGTAAGGCCGAAAAAAGACATTTGTCCATCCAGTTCAGCCTATATTCCATCATAATAAATACCCAGATCTACGTCCTTCTACAGAACCTAATAATTGTATATAGTAACATAGTTAGTAAGGCCGAAGCTCTGGAACGCTTCAACGTATCCCACTGATTCTGAGAATGTATTTTTGTGACATATTGTACTTCATGTTAGTGGTAAAATTTATTCAATACATCTTGTGTTTACTTATGAAAAAATCGAAATTGGCAAAAATGTTGAAAATATAGCAATTTTCAAACTTTTAATTTTTATACCCTTAAGAGAGTGGTATCACACAAAATAGTTATTAAATCACATTTCTTACATGTCAACTTTACATCAGCACAATGTTGGAAACATTATTTCTTTTTGTTAGGACGTTATAAGTGTTAAAATGTGACCAGCGTTTTCTCATTATTTTGTTCAGTGTGATAGGGTCTATCATAGTGATTAAAATGAACCAATAGGAAAAATTTCCTATTGTTGCTGTGTGCCGGCCAGCAGGTCTTGGCGGGCACACTGAGAATGAATCCGCCCATCATTTTCTTCCCAAAAGTAGGCGCCGATGGCTGGGGGACACTGGAGGTACCGGGGAGGGGCTCGGGGGACCCCATTTCTCTCTCCTCTGATGAGCTAGATCATATCAGAGGAAAAAAAAAATTAAATGGGAAACTGGACTTTTTTTGTAGTTACCATTTTTCCATGAATAACAGTGATTTCAACACTGGGGTCGGTAAAAACCGAACCAAATCACGTTCTCTGGGGTCTCAGCTACCCCCAGTAGCTGAGACCCAGGAGAATTTCTGACACTGGGGGATGCTATAATCTTATTTCTCAGCACTGTTAAAAAACTGCGCTGAGGCATAAGTACCCTTAACTGTCACCGTTAAAAGGTGTATCGGTGGTCATTAACCCCTTCCCGACCCATGACGCCACGTAGGCGTCATGAAAGTAGGTGCCAATCCGACCCATGACGCCTATGTGGCGTCATGGAAAGATCACGTCCCTGCAGATCGGGTGAAAGGGTTAACTCCCATTTCATCCGATCTGCAGGGAGAGGGGGAGTGGTAGTTTAGCCCAGGGGGGCTTCACCCCCCCCATGGCTACGATCGCTCTGATTGGCTGTTGAAAGTGAAACTGCCAATCAGAGCGATTTGTAATATTTCACCTATTATAACTGGTGAAATATTACAATCCAGCCATGGCCGATGCTGCAATATCATCGGCCATGGCTGGAAACACTAATGTGCCCCCACCCCACCGATTGCCCCCCCAGCCCCCCGATCTGTCCGGTACACTGCTCCGGCTCCCCTCCGTCCTGTGCTCCGCTCCCCCCTGCTCTTGTCTGCTCCCCCCCTTGCTCCAATCACCCTCCCGTGCTCCAATCACCCCCCTGCACTCCGATCCACCCCCCCATTCTCCGTTCCACCCCCCGTGCTCCGTTCCACCCCTGCCACGCTCCGATCCACCCCCCCATGCTCCGATCCCCCCCGTGCTCCCCCCCACCCCATCATACTTACCGATCCTGCCGGGGTCCGTCCGTCTTCTCCCTGGGCGCCGCCATCTTCCAAAATGGCGGGCGCATGCGCAGTGCGCCCGCCGAATCTGCCGGCCGGCAAATTCGTTCCAAAGTGCATTTTGATCACTGAGATAGATTATATCTCAGTGATCAAAATAAAAAAAATAATAAATGACCCCCCCCCTTTGTCACCCCCATAGGTAGGGACAATAAAAAAATAAAGAATTTTTTTTCCACTAATGTTAGAATAGGGTTAGGGTTAGGGTTAGGGCTAGGGGTAGGGTTAGGGGTAGGGTTAGGGGTAGGGTTAGGGGTAGGGGTAGGGTTAGGGGTAGGGTTAGGGCTAGGGTTTGGGTTAGGGTTAGGGGTAGGGGTAGGGTTAGGGTTAGGGGTAGGGTTAGGAGTAGGGCTAGGGTTAGTGTTAGGGTTTCGGTATGTGCACACGTATTCTGTTCCTCTGCAGATTTTTCCACTGCGGATTTGATAAATCCGCAGTGCTAAACCGCTGCGGATTTATGGCGGATTTACCGCGTTTTTTCTGCGCATTTCACTGCGGTTTTACAACTGCGATTTTCTATTTGAGCAGTTGTAAAACCGCTGCGGAATCCGCACAAAGAAGTGACATGCTGCGGAATGTAAACCGCTGCGTTTCCATGCAGTTTTTCCGCATGTGTACAGTGATTTTTGTTTTCCATAGGTTTACATTGAACTGTAAACTCATGGGAAACTGCTGCGGATCCGCAGCGTTTTCCGCAGCGTGTGCACATACCTTTAGAATTAGGCTATGTGCACATTTGGCTGCGGATCCGCAGCGGATTGGCTGCTGCGGATTCGCAGCAGTGTTCCATCAGGTTTACAGTACCATGTAAACCTATGGAAAACCAAATCCGCTGTGCCCATGGTGCGGAAAATACCGCGCGGAAACACTGCGTTGTATTTTCCGTAGCATGTCAATTCTTTGTGCGGATTCCGCAGCGTTTTACACCTGTTCCTCAATAGGAATCCGCAGGTGAAATCCGCACAAAAAACACTGGAAATCCGCGGAAAATCCGCAGGTAAAATGCAGTGCCTTTTACCCGCGGATTTTTCAAAAATGATGCTGAAAAATCTCACACAAATCCGCAACGTGGGCACATAGCCTTAGAGTTAGGGTTGGAATTAGGGTTGTGGTTAGGGTTAGGGGTATGTTGGGGTTAGGGTTGTTGTTAGGGGTGTGTTGGGGTTAGGGTTGTGATTAGGGTTATGGCTACAGTTGGGATTAGAGTTAGGGGTGTGTTGGGGTTAGTGTTGGAGGTAGAATTGAGGGGTTACCACTGTTTAGGCACATCAGGGGTCTCCAAACGCAACATGGCGCCACCATTGATTCCAGCCAATCTCGTATTCAAAAAGTCAAATGGTGCTCCCTCAATTCCGAGCCCCGACGTGTGCCCAAACAGTGGTTTACCCCCACATATGGGGTACCAGCATACTCAGGATAAACTGCGCAACAATTACTGGGGTCCAATTTCTCCTGTTACCCTTGTGAAAAAAAAAATTGCTTGCTAAAACATCATTTTTGAGGAAAGAAAAATGATTTTTTTATTTTCACGGCTCTGCGTTGTAAACGTCTGTGAAGCACTTGGGGGTTCAAAGTGCTCTCCACATATCTAGATAAGTTCTTTGGGGGGTCTAGTTTCCAAAATGGGGTCACTTGTGGGGGGTTTCTACTGTTTAGGCACACCAGGGGCTCTGCAAACGCAACGTGACGCCCGCAGACCATTCCATCAAAGTCTGCATTTCAAAAGTCACTACTTCCCTTCTGAGCCCCGACGTGTGCCCAAACAGTGGTTTACCTCCACACATGGGGTATCAGCGTACTCAGGAGAAACTGGACAACAACTTTTGGGGTCCAATTCTCCTGTAACCCTTGGGAAAATAAAAAATTCTGGGCTAAATAATTATTTTTGAGGAAAGAAAACATATTTATTATTTTCACGGCTCTGCGTTGTAAACTTCTATGAGGCACTTGGGGGTTCAAAGTGCTCACCACACATCTAGATAAGTTCCTTTCGGGGTCTAGTTTCCAAAATAGGGTCACTTGTGGGGGGTGTCTACTGTTTAGCCACATCAGGGGCTCTGCAAACGCAACGTGAAGCCCGCAGAGCATTCCATCAAAGTCTGCATTTCAAAACGTCACTACTTCAATTCCGAGCCCCGGCATGTGCCCAAACAGTAGTTTACCCCCACATATGGGGTATCACCATACTCAGAAGAAACTAGACAACAAATATTGGGGTCAAATTTCTCCTGTTACCCTTGGGAAAATTAAAAAATTCTGGGCTAAATAATTATTTTTGAGGAAAGAAAACGTATTTATTATTTTCACGGCTCTGCATTAGAAAACTTCTGTGAAGCACTTGGGGGTTCAAAGTGCTCACCACACATCTAGATAAGTTCCTTTCGGGGTCTAGTTTCCAAAATGGGGTCAATTGTGGGGGGTTTCTACTGTTAAGCCACATCAGGGGCTCTTCAAACGCAACGTGACGCCCACAGAGCATTCCATCAAAGTCTGCATTTCAAAACGTCACTACTTCACTTCCGAGCCCCGGCATGTGCCCAAACATTGGTTTACCCCCACATATGGGGTATCAGCGTACTCAGGAGAAACTGGACACAACTTTTGGGGTCAAATTTCTCCGGTTACCCTTGGGAAAATAAAAAAAAGCAGGCTAAAAGATCATTTTTGAGAAAATATTTTTTTTTTTTCATGGCTCTGCGTTATAAACTTCTGTGAAGCACTTGGGGGTTCAAAGTCCTCACCACACATCTAGATTAGTTCCTTTGGGGGTCTAGTTTCCAAAATGGGGTCACTTGTGGGGGGTTTCTACTGTTTAGGCACACCAGGGGCTCTGCAAACGCAATGTGACGCCCGCAGACCATTCCATCAAAGTCTGCATTTCAAAAGTCACTACTTCCCTTCTGAGCCCTGCCGTGCGCCCAAACAGTGGTTTACCCCCACATATGGGGTATCAGCATACTCAGGAAAAACTGGACAACAACATTTGCGGTCCAATTTCTCCTATTACCCTTGGCAAAATAGGAAATTCCAGGCTAAAAAATCATTTTTGAGGAAAGAAAAATTATTTTTTATTTTCATGGCTCTGCGTTATAAACTTCTGTGAAGCACCTGGGGGTTTAAAGTGCTCAATATGCATCTACATAAGTTCCTTGGGGGGTCTAGTTTCCAAAATGGGGTCACTTGTGGGGGAGCTCCAATGTTTAGGCACACAGGGGCTCTCCAAACGCGACATGATGTCCGCTAACAATTGGAGCTAATTTTCCATTCAAAAAGTCAAATGGCGCGCCTTCCCTTCTGAGCCCTGCCGTGTGCCCAAACAGTGGTTTACCCCCACATATGAGGTATCGGCGTACTCGGGAGAAATTGCCCAACAAATTTTATGATCCATTTTATCCTATTGCCCATGTGAAAATGAAAAAATTGAGGCGAAAAGAATTTTTTTGTGAAAAAAAAGTACTTTTTCATTTTTACAGATCAATTTGTGAAGCACCTGAGGGTTTAAAGTGCTCACTAGGCATCTAGATAAGTTTCTTGGGGGGTCTAGTTTCCAAAATGGGGTCACTTGTGGGGGAGCGCCAATGTTTAGGCACACAGGGTCTCTCCAAACGCGACATGGTGTCTGCTAATGATGGAGATAATTTTTCATTCAAAAAGTCAAATGGCGCTCCTTCCCTTCCGAGCCTTACCATGTGCCCAAACAGTGGTTTACCCCCACATGTGAGGTATTGGTGTACTCAGGAGAAATTGCCCAACAAATTTTAAGATCCATTTTATCCTGTTGCCCATGTGAAAATGAAAAAATTGAGGCGAAAATAATTTTTTTGTGAAAAAAAAGTACTTTTTCATTTTTACAGATCAATTTGTGAAGCACCTGAGGGTTTAAAGTGCTCACTAGGCATCTAGATAAGTTTCTTGGGGGGTCTAGTTTCCAAAATGGGGTCACTTGTGGGGGAGCGCCAATGTTTAGGCACACAGGGTCTCTCCAAACGCGACATGGTGTCCGCTAACGATGGAGATAATTTTTCATTCAAAAAGTCAAATGGCGCTCCTTCCCTTCCGAGCCTTACCATGTGCCCAAACAGTGGTTTACCCCCACATGTGAGGTATTGGTGTACTCAGGAGAAATTGCCCAACAAATTTTAGGATCCATTTTATCCTGTTGCCCATGTGAAAATGAAAAAATTGAGGCTAAAATAATTTTTTTGTGAAAAAAAAGTACTTTTTCATTTTTACGGATCAATTTGTGAAGCACCTGGGGGTTCAAAGTGCTCACTATGCATCTAGATAAGTTCCTTGGGGCGTCTAGTTTCCAAAATGGGGTCACTTGTGGGGGAGCTCCAATTTTTAGGCACACGGGGGCTCTCCAAACGTGACATGGTGTCCGCTAAAGAGTGGAGCCAATTTTTCATTCAAAAAGTCAAATGGCACTCCTTCCCTTCCAAGCCCTGCCGTGCGCCCAAACAGTGGTTTACCCCCACATATGAGGTATCAGCGTACTCAGGACAAATTGGACAACAACTTTCGTGGTTCAGTTTCTCCTTTTACCATTGGGAAAATAAAAAAATTGTTGCTACAAGATAATTTTTGTGACTAAAAAGTTAAATGTTAATTTTTTCCTTCCATGTTGCTTCTGCTGCTGTGAAGCACCTGAAGGGTTAATAAACTTCTTGAATGTGGTTTTGAGTACCTTGAGGGGTGCAGTTTTTAGAATGGTGTCACTTTTGGGTATTTTCAGCCATATAGACCCCTCAAACTGACTTCAAATGTGAGGTGGTCCCTAAAAAAAATGGTTTTGTAAATTTCGTTGTAAAAATGAGAAATCGCTGGTCAAATTTTAACCCTTATAACTTCCTAGCAAAAAAAAAATTTTGTTTCCAAAATTGTGCTGATGTAAAGTAGACATGTGGGAAATGTTATTTAATAACTATTTTGTGTCACATATCTCTCTAGTTTAACAGAATAAAAATTCAAAATGTGAAAATTGCGAAATTTTCAAAATTTTCGCCAAATTTCCGTTTTTATCACAAATAAACGCAGAATTTATTGACCTAAATTTACCACTAACATGAAGCCCAATATGTCACGAAAAAACAATCTCAGAACCGCTAGGATCCGTTGAAGCGTTCCTGAGTTATTACCTCATAAAGGGACACTGGTCAGAATTGCAAAAAACGGCAAGGTCTTTTAGGTCAAAATAGGCTGGGTCATGAAGGGGTTAAAGGGTTAATTCATGGCACATTCGCCCTTAGTGTGGTGACTATTATGGCTGTCCCAGTTAGTTAGTTCCTCATGATGAAGCGAATTTGTTCATCCAAGGAAAGATTTGAAATGCAGGCTAGTGACTTAAGGTCTGGACTTGAGGAAAGGGGCTACAAAAAATGTATTAAGTCTGGCTACAGGAGAGAGAAATAGACATCATGCAATTCATTCTTATACTCATCATCTAAGTGTATGAAACAGGATGGGAGGGTGCAATTTATTTCCACCTACTGTATAATCATGAGTAGCAAAACATGAAAGCAATTTTGATCAAATAGTGGTCAATTCTTAAAACTAAACCGTCATTAAGATCTTGCTTATCTATTGCCCCTCACATAACTTCTAGATGTTCTAATAATTTTCTTTCCTGCACCAATGTCCTTCGCAGCACCACTTTCAACTCTGCTGATGAACTGCAACATTTTTCCATCAACTATTACAGCACCAATGTAGTTTATTGTGCCACATGTGGCTGCCCCAAAATCTATGTGGGGCTAACGACAAGGGAATTGAGGATTAGAGGGCATGAGCATGTGAAGGACATTGGTGCAGCCTGGACAGTGGCTGATATTATGAATTTAAAAACAATTTCTCAGCATTTTAGAACCCACCAGGAACCTCAAAAACTTCAAAGTGTGAAGTAGTGACGTCATCCACACTGGTATAAGGAGAGGAGATGTAAAGAAACCTTTGGTGTAATGTGAGGCAAGCTGAATTGTTTCCCTTGGTACCCTCCCCACTTCTGGGCAAAATGGAACACTGAGTTTTTCATCTTTCTTGTAATAAGATATTTACACCACCTTTCTGTCTTTTCAATTTTGTTATTTTTTTGTGTGTCTTTTCTGTATGTACAGTATGTTTCTGATTTTGGTATTTTTGTTTACCTGTAGTTCTGCA
The DNA here is from genome assembly GCF_032444005.1 of Ranitomeya imitator. Classification (NCBI taxonomy): domain Eukaryota; kingdom Metazoa; phylum Chordata; class Amphibia; order Anura; family Dendrobatidae; genus Ranitomeya; species Ranitomeya imitator. The sequence continues at coordinate 455,760,609 of NC_091282.1, read as the reverse complement.
TCAGATCTGATATACCCGCTATTGCCTCTTTGGACTAATTCATATCCATTTATTAGTATTTAGGAGGAAAAGCCTTAAAAAATCTATGACATCTTTGGATCATGCTACACATGACTCAACTGATAATCAAGATTTACTGTCATATTTTAAGAAACCAGAGATAATGTTAGATATAAGTGTAGTAATTGCGTGATATATTGTTTGGCTTTTTCCTTTGTGCTTCATCCAGGTACCCTGTACCCTGGAAGGAGAATGATTGATTTGCATCCATCTTTTTGTACCTGTTCCTTTTGGGATCAGTGTGCGCCATTCTACGCTATGCTTTCTCATCTATGTCCCGACATCTTTGGGCTGTTCTGCGCATGTCAAGGAGCCTTATTAATGCATCCTCGCTACCGGATATGTGCACTGGTGGTTTGATGGCTGGGGGTGGATGAGCGGCGCATGTGGCAATCGGAGCGAGCATGTGCCATGAGTCCAATCCATTGGTTGGCCATCTGATCAGGGTCACGGGATTATGAGGTCTTGCAGGGCACTTTCCTCTTAAGAAATCAATGAGATAAGAAGTCAAATGCGTGTTGGGGATTCTCTCACATATTATTTGTGGAACAATCTAGCAGAATGGGTAAGAACTGGCAATAATTTTATGGCCATATTTGAATGAGTGGGGATGGTGTTGGGAGGATATATAATTGCCACAGTGATATATATAGATATCTCATTTTTGTTTCTCTCCTCCTTTTCTATCCACACTTAGGACCATTCTGCTAATAACTCTCTCTTTTTGGTTACCTGTTTAATTTTATAACCAATTTGTTTTTTTTGCAATGTAAAAAGCTATATTTGTTTTTGCTGCACACTTTCTTGATGTAACAGTCCAATAGCAGACCTCTACACGCCATCCAAATACTGCTATTGTTTACCACTGGTTGCCATTTTATTTTCCCTAGCTAGATAGACTGAGGTCAGTGGGACATTAGTAAGGCTGCCTTTGCATTAAAGAGCTCAAATGGGCTCAATTGAGTCCTATGAGAACTGATAGTCTCATGCACTTACAGTATGTCCCATTCAATGATGGGCTTTTCAGTGTAGTGATTTTTTGGGGGAAAATTCAGCGGAACTAAATTGTCTGCTGAAGACATCTGGTAGGCACAGAGGCTTTCAGTGGATCACGGACTGTAATGGCAAGCTATCAATACCCCATGATCGTGTTTTAGGGGAGTTCGATATGTGCTTGGAATGTCACACTATCAGGGACATGTGCTGTAAATTCCACTTTCATAGATTGACAGTGGCATCTATGGCATTAATAATTGTTTGTGGATTTCATTTCCATTTCCACCTTTTAGAGGGAAGCCAAGGCTGAATAACACAGCCATCATCTGTCAACAAAAATGTAGGCTATGTCTCGAAGACTGAAACCCAACATACAATGAAATAGAACGTCATTTGTCAGGAGGGGCTTAAAAGATTGACACATGGTATACATATATAGCTAAGAAAAATGCGCCCTCTATAATTTTCCCAAACAAGTTGCATCTTTCACCTTATCTAGTCATCTGCATTGGCCAATCTCAACCTCACATTCCTAATTCCCTATACCAGTAACTGTTATCGATCCATTTATTTCAAGGATGTGCCAGGAAGAGTTTCCTCCTCCAGATGTACGCTTTGTTAAACTAAGAAAGATATCATGATGCACAAATTTAACTCTTAACCCTTCAATTCCAATGAAAATGTCTAGAAAGATGAGGAGCTACACTTTTCAGTATGGTGATAAGTTTCTATATCCTTCTGATATCTTTGTCACTTTAAGAAAGGCTACATCAGCATCCACTGGGCAAATGCCACATGCCTTTAATGTCTAATGCAGGAACAGATAACTTTCCAGACCACTAAAGATATTTCCGGTTACTTTCATTCTTAAATACTTTTATAGTTTAAGCCTCTGTGTGTGACTGATGATCCATGGATCTTTAAGACAGTAATATACCAGCATTCTTTTCGTGACACAAGCTGCATCTCTCTGGTCATCAGTGCTACTAAGATTATTCAACATATTTTGATAAACTGTGTGCCGCAATGGATCATATCACAGTATTGCCGTTGTTCCAGGTGCAGGAGCACAAAATTTGGCAGCTCAAGCAGATTTTCAAATCTGTCTGTCATTAGTGAGCGGAAGAGACTAATCAGGAGGAAAAAGTTCAAGGTGATTTCCTTATAGAGCATCGGAATACTAACAATGTGTACATATAATTATGCATATGAATTATTCTTTTATAAAGCTTGCAAATGTTTTTAACAATGCTTTTGGAAGAGATGTCTATGTGCTGTGATAAATCTGTCTGTGTTTTGTATAACAAGATCAACACAAGAGCTTGTCATTCACATTGATGAGCTTAACTCCTTCATATACTTTCCAAACTATACAGAGAAACATACTGTGCTTGTGAGATATTAAAGCTGATTGTGAGCTCAATCGGTAATAGAGACTCATGTGATATACAGCGCTGGAGAAAATTGAGAGACCACTGCACAATGTTCAGTTTTTCTTTTATTCTATAAACTACTGACAACATGTCTCCGAATTTAAAAGCAATAAATTTTGTATTTTTTTTCTGAAAAGGAGAAATGGTCAAAATTAAAAAACAAACAGTGCTTTCAGACCTCAAATAATGCAAAGAAAACAAGTTCATAATCATTTAGAAACAACAATACTAATGTTTTAACTTACGAAGGGTTCAGAAATCAGTATTTTGTGGAATAGCCATGATTTTTAATCACAGCTTTCATGCGTCTTGGCATGCTTTCCACCAGTCTTTTACACTGCTTCCTGTGCATAAATGTAAGCAATTCTTTGTTTGATGGCTTGTGACTATCCATCATCCTCTTGATTACATTCCAGAGGTATTCAATGGGGTTCAGGTCTGGAGATTGGGCTGCCCATGACAGGGTTTTGATATGGTGGTCTCTTAAATTTTGCCAAAGCTGTAAATATATATACACCGTCAAACCCCATTGAAACCAATGGCAGGCAAACACATACAAACACATGGAAAACACATAGAAAACACCTTAAAATGTGTCCAAAAGCTGACAAACTGCTCAGAAGACACAACAAACATGGAAAAGTCACAACTACATATAGTCATGCGAAAAGAAAAGAGGTGGAGGAGTAAAAGGAGGAGGAGACACAGATATAGGCATGTCATACCCTTCTATAATCAAGAAAGGCTGGAGTAAAAATCTAAACTCACTCTACCAACACCAAGACATCTTGGCAAAAAAAAGAAAAAAAGAAATAACTTTAGGTATAATGGCGGTGGGTCCATTCAGAACACTTTCCTTAGAAGATGTAGTGGTACCCCAATTTGGAGTTGTGCCAAAAAATGAACCCAATACTTTCAGACTAATCCACCATTTGTCAAATCCAAAGGGCAGGTCAGCAAGCAACAACATCGACGTGGAACCAAGTACAGTCCTCCTTTGACGAGGCAATCAGGCGGGTCAAGAAGTTGGTAAGGGGCACCCTAATGGCCAAAACAGATATTGAGGGGGCATTCCGGTTACTACCTGTGCCTCCAAATAGTGTCCTCCCATTGGGCTGCTTCTGTGAAGGAGGAATAGCTATGGAGGATATCCACTAAATTAAAACATAACCTTTAATAAATGTTACTAAAAACTCGGATCCTAATAAGACACATACAACAACAAAAAACAAAAAGTGCTCAGGTGAACCAGTGCGATACGGCCTGATACGCATACGGATGTATGGACCTTTTTGGATCGTCCTTCTGGGACTACGGAGGGGACCCACTGGTACCTTCTTCGGACTATTTAACTCCCCTGATGATGCTCCCTCATCAGAGTTGAAACGCATAGGGAGAAGAAATACTTTTAGGGCTACACTTTGGTTGGTGGATTCCCATAGCAGGGCTCACTTGGGGCCTGTCCTTGTTAGGACAGGAGTCCTTTTAAGGGATTACAGGGAAGATAGCTGCGGTGTGGCCCTTATTAATCTGGAACCACCACCCTCATGGACTATGAGTGCTTCTGTGAAGGAGCATACTACATAGATCGCTGTTTGCCCATGGGGTGCTCCATATCCTGATCACTATTTGAGGCGTTTAGTTGCTTCCTCGAATGTGTCGTCATGGACATTTGTAAGGCGGCACTTATTATCCATTACCTCGACGACTTCTTATGCCTGGCCCCAAAAGATTTGCCACAGTGTGAAAACAGAGCCGAGGGGTTCGATTAAGAAAGAAAGAAGACGGTGTAGCTTGCTTCATGGGTGGGGTACTCTGCTGAGTAGCAGAAATTGCAGTTGGGCACAAAAGGATTTCCTGGGCCAAATGCCGTTAAAAAATAGTACTTAGGTAAACAGGCGGTGTAGCTTGCTTCATGGGTGGGATACACTGCTGAGTAGCACCAAATTCTACTAGGCCCAAAAGGATCTCCTGGGTCAGATGTCATTACAAAATAGTAGTTAGGTAAACAGTGGTGTAGCGGTGTAGCTTGCTTCATGGGTGGGGTACGCTGCTGAGTAGCACCAAATTCTATTAGGCCCAAAAGGATTTCCTGGGCCAGATGTCATTACAAAATAGTAGTTAGGTAAACAGGCGGTGTAGCTTGCTTCATGGGTGGGGTACTCTGCTGAGTAGCACAAAATGCTATTAGGTACAAAACAATATCCTGGGCTAGATGCAGTTAAAAATTAGTAATTAGATCAGCAGGCGGTGTAGCTTGCTTCATGGGTGGGGTATGCTGCTGAGTATCACTACATTCTACTAGGCCCAAACGGATTTCCTGGGCTAGATGCCATTACAAAATAGTAGTTAGTTAAACAGGCAGTGTAGCTTGCTTCATGGGTGGGATACGCTGCTGAGTATCACTAAATTCTACTAGGCCCAAACAGATTTCCTGGACTAGATGGCATTAAAAAATACTACTTAGGTAAACAGGCGGTGTAGCTTGCTTCATGGGCGGGGTACTCTGCTGAGTAGCACAACATGCTATTAGGTACAAAACGATTTCCTGGGCTAGATGCCATTAAAAAATAGTACTTAGGTAAACAGGCAGTGAGTGGCTGGGCTACTCTGCTGACTAGCAGACACTGAAGCTTTGGAGCAGACCTCTGTATCCCAGGCCATAGTATGAGGAAACAACTCTACAGACGACCCCACCCACCTGGAATTGACGATGGCAACGTCTTGTAAAACTCAGCAAGGGGACTAAATAAAAGAGTCTCCATTTTTTCCAAAAATTCGGCCACAGACACCACTTAAGTGGCATCAATTTCGGAAGAGTTTTTTAAACCGGTTGGTGAGGTGATTTTCAAAAAACATCAAGCTTTTGGTCTCCCCAAGATGACACAGGGGTAGAAAAGTCCTTGCAGATCCAGGATTTGTTCATCTTGATGAACGTTAGTCTGTCTACATTGTCACTGGACAGCCGCGTGCGCTTATCTGTCAGCACACCACCAGCAGCGCTGAACACACGTTCAGAGAGAATGCTGGCTGCGGGGCACGACAAGATCTCCAAGGCGTGGATGGCGAGCTCATGCCATTTTTAAAGATTGGAAGCCCAAAATGAGCAAGGGTCCAGTTCTACAGTCATGGCATCGATGTTAACTTGGAAATACTCTTGTATCATCCTCTCTAGGCGTTGGCTGTGCATCAGGATTTCTTGTCTCCTGTGGCCTTACAAAGGATGGTCTAAAAAAATCTTGAAACGATTGGAAAAAATTGCTGTTACCACCAGATACGATGTTACTGTTACGGGTTGAGTGATGACTCAACAGTCCCACGGTTGGCAAGTTAGAACTCAGAGATTGACTATGTGCACCACTGGTGTTTTGTGGAAAAGCAGATGTTAGATTCTGTAACAGTCTCTGCTGATACTCCTGCATGCGTGAATCCCTTTCTATGGCAGGAATTATTTCGCCAAATTTGCTTTTGTACCGGGGATCTAAGTGTGGCAACCCAGTAGTCAGCATTACTTCGGATTCTGACAATCTGAGGGTCATGTTGCAGGTAGTGCAGCAAGAAGGCACTCATGCGTCTTGCGCATCCAGGAGGACCAAGTCCTTGTTTTCTTGGTGGTGGTGAGGTGAGAATCATGCTTCCTTCGTCTGCCCTCTCCCCCCAACCTCGCACAACAGAAATTTGATCAAGGTCTCCCTCATCTGATGAGTCTTCCATGCCCAGCGCCAGTTCGTCCTCCACTTCTTCCTCGCATCCTGCACCTTCCTCAACAGTTTGGCTGCTACCATGCGCCCTCGGTAACCCCTCTCCCCCAGCCTCCAATGCCTCCCGCCTTGGTGCTGCCAACCTTCTTGACCTTGGAGATATGATCCCTTCCACATATTACTCCTCCTGTTCCTCCTCCTCCTCCTCTTAATCCGCCACCTGACTCCGAACACTGTGTAGGGTGTTCTCCAGCATGTAAATCACCGGAATGGTCATGCTGATAATGGCATCGTCAGCACTAAACATCGTCGTTGCTATTTCAAAACTGTGCAGAAGGGTGCATAGGTCCCTGATCTGAGACCACTCCTGCAGCGTGATTTGCCCCACCTCTTGATCTCGTTGGTCTAGGCTATACATCATAACGTATTGCACCAGGGCTCATCAGTGCTGCCACAGTCACTGCAACATGTGCAGAGTTGAATTCTACTGTGTGGGCACATCGCATTTCAGCCAGTGAACTGGCAGGCCCAATGACTTCTATAGAGATGCAAGTCGTCGAGCTGCGGGATGCGAACGGCGGAAGTGAGCACACAGCAACCGTGCCCTCTGCAGAAGCCCATCTAGTTCGGGATAGTGGGATAAAAATTGCTAGACAACAGGTTCAAAATATGAGCCATACAAGGTACGTGTGTGACATTGCCCCGGCGAACGGCCACACCCAGGTTTACAGCATTGTCGCACACATCCTTCCCTGGCTGCAGGTTGAGTGGAGACAACTAGGGTTGAGCGAAACGGGTCGTTCATTTTCAAAAGTCGCCGACTTTTGGCAAAGTCGGGTTTCATGAAACCCGATCCGACCCCTGTGCGGGGTCGGCCATGCGGTACGCGACTTTCGCGCCAAAGTCGCATTTCAATGACGCGAAAAGCGCCATTTCTCAGCCAATGAAGGTAAACGCAGAGTGTGGGCAGCGTGATGACATAGGTCCTGGTCCCCACCATCTTAGAGAAGGGCATTGCAGTGATTGGCTTGCTGTCTGCGGCATCACAGGGGCTATAAAGGGGCGTTCCCGCCGACCGCCATGTTACTGCTGCTGATCTGAGCTTAGGGAGAGGTTGCTGCCACTTCGTCAGAAGCAGGGATAGCGTTAGGCAGGGTCCATTAACCACCAAACCGCTTGTGCTGTAGCGATTTCCACTGCCCAACACCACCTTCGGTGTGCAGGGACAGTGGAAGCTACATTTTTTTTTTTTTTCCCTCAGCGCTGTAGCTCATTGGGCTGCCCTAGAAGGCTCCCTGATAGCTGCATTGCTGTGTGTACGCCGCTGTGCAAACCAACTGCTTTTTTCAAAGCACAAATCCTCTTGTTCCTTCCTTTCTGCACAGCTATCTTTTTGGTTTGTACACACTTTTTATTTAATTTGTGCATCAGTCCACTCCTTATTGCTGCCTGCCATACCTGGCTGAGATTACAGCAGGGAGATAGTAATTGAAGGACACTCCCTGTTTTTTTTGTTTTTTTTGTGGGAGATTAAGATTGACATTTCTGCTAGAGTGCCATCCCTGTCTGTGTCATCTCTCACTCAGTGGGCCATAGAAAGCCTATTTATTTTTTTGCTTGATTTGGGTTATAAAATCTACCTGAAAAAATCACTACATCAATCAGTGGGAGAAAAATATTGGCCTCAGGGCTTGTGTGCCACTCTTGACTCCTGTGTGCATCATCACTCACTCAGTGGGCCATAGAAAGCCTATTTATTTTTTTGCTTGATTTGGGTTATAAAATCTACCTGAAAAAATCACTACATCAATCAGTGGGAGAAAAATATTGGCCTCAGGGCTTGTGTGCCACTCTTGACTCCTGTGTGCATCATCACTCACTCAGTGGGCCATAGAAAGCCTATTTATTTTTTTGCTTGATTTGGGTTATAAAATCTACCTGAAAAAATCACTACATCAATCAGTGGGAGATTAATATTGGCCTTTGGGCTTGTGTGCCAGTCCTAAGCGTGCCATCTCTCTCTCTCAGATAGTGGGCCATAGAAAGCCTATTTATTTATTTTTTTTTTTAATGGGTTTATAAATTTTCCCTGGAAAAAAAAAAAAAAGTGGGAGATTAATATTGGCCTCTGGGCTTGTGTGCCAGTCCTGAGCGTGCCATCTCTCTCACAAATAGTGGGCCATAGAAAGCCTATTTATTTATTTTTTTTTTGTTTTATAAATTCTCCCTTAAAAAAAAAGGGAGATTAATATTGGCCTTTGGGCTTGTGTGCCAGTCCTAAGCGTGCCATCTCTCTCTCTCAGATAGTGGGCCATAGAAAGCCTATTTATTTATTTTTTTTTTTAATGGGTTTATAAATTTTCCCTGGAAAAAAAAAAAAAGTGGGAGATTAATATTGGCCTCTGGGCTTGTGTGCCAGTCCTGAGCGTGCCATCTCTCTCACAAATAGTGGGCCATAGAAAGCCTATTTATTTTTTTTTTTTGGTTTTATAAATTCTCCCTTAAAAAAAAAGGGAGATTAATATTGGCCTTTGGGCTTGTGTGCCAGTCCTAAGCGTGCCATCTCTCTCTGTCTCTCAGATAGTGGGCCATAGAAAGCCTATTTATCATTTTTTTTATTGGGTTTATAAATTTTCCCTGGAACAAAAAAAAAAAAGTGGGAGATAAATATTGGCCTCTGGGCTTGTGTGCTACTCCTGACTCCTGTGTGCGTCATCTCTCACTCAGTGGGCCATAGAAAGCCTTTTTTTGTTTTATTTGTTTTCTAAATTCTCCCTGAAAAAATCATTTTATTTTATTTGGTTTCTAAATTCTTCCTCAAAAAATCATTTTATTCTATTTTTTTTTTCCTAAAGTCTCCCTGAAAAAAAACAAAAAAAAAACAAATCAGTGGGAGATTAATATTGCCCTTTCTGCTTGTGTGCCAGTCTTGGCTCCTGGGTGTGCCATCTCTCTCTCTCTCTCCAGTTGTGGGCCATAGAAAGCCTATTATTTTTTTTAGCTTGATTTGGGTTCCAAAATCTACCTGAAAAAATCACTACATCAATCAATGGGAGATAAATATTGGCCTCTGGGCTTGTGTGCCACTCCTGACTCCTGTGTGCGTCATCTCTCACTCAGTGGGCCATAGAAAGCCTTTTTTGTTTTATTTGTTTTCTAAATTCTCCCTGAAAAAATCATTTTATTTTATTTGGTTTCTAAATTCTTCCTGAAAAAATCATTTTATTCTATTATTTTTTTTTCCTAAAGTCTCCCTTAAAAAAAAAAAAAATCAAATCAGTGGGAGATTAATATTTACATTTGTGCTTCAGTGACAGTCCTGCGTGTGTGGCATCTCTCTCATTTGTTGCCACCAACAACAGAGTGTGTAACATTGTGCCTGATTTTCGTTGTGGTCTCACTCACCTGTAAAGGGGTAGCTAAATCATACTGAAGTTATAGCTCACCGTGTAATTTGTGTGACAGCAACAAATACCGTTAGTTTGTTTACGTTTTTAAAACAATGAGGAAGTATGGTGGAAGAGGTCGTGGCCGGGGGCGTTCATTGTCAGCTGGTAATGAGGGTAGTGGTAGTGGTGGAGCATCAGCTGGTCGTGGGAAAAAAAATATTGCACCTAAGTCTGGAGCTGTGGAGCCAGGTTCGTCGTCTGGCTACACAAGGCCTCGAACGCTCCCTTTTCTGGGAGTAGGAAAACCGCTTTTAAAGCCGGAGCAGCAAGAGCAAGTTTTGGCTTATCTTGCTGACTCAGCCTCTAGCTCTTTTGCCTCCTCTCGTGAAACTGGTAAATGTCAAAGCAGCGCGTCGTTAGTGGATGTTCACGGTCAGGGACAAGTTGCTTCTTTGTCCTCTTCAGCAAAAACAACAACAGAGAAGAATGCAGCAGACGACACAACGGGTTACTCCATGGAGCCCTTTACACATACCGTCCCTGGCTTAGAAAGTGAAGCAGTTAACAGTCCATGCCCATTACAAGTTGAATCTGACATGGAGTGCACTGATGCACAGCCACAGCCAGACTACTATGCTGGTCCTTTGACTCAGACCACAACATTGCCCTCGCAGGGTGCTGATCAAGAATCAGACCCTGATGAGACTATGTTGCCCCATCACGAACGCTATACCACCGACCGACACGGTGACACAGACGAAGTTGCACACGAGCTACAAGAAGAGGTAATAGATGACCCAGTTCTTGACCCCGATTGGCAGCCATTGGGGGAACAGGGTGCAGGCGGCAGCAGTTCTGAAGCGGAGGAGGAGGGGCCGCAGCAGGCATCAACATCGCAACAGGTTCCATCTGCCGGGCCCGTATCTTGCCCAAAACGCGTGGCAAAGCCAAAACCTGTTGGAGGACAGCGTGGCCATCCGGTTAAAGCTCAGTCTGCAATGCCTGAAAAGGTATCCGATGCTAGAAAGAGTGCAGTCTGGCATTTTTTTAAACAACATCCAATTGATCAGCGCAAAGTCATCTGTCAAAAATGTTCAACTACCTTAAGCAGAGGACAGAATCTGAAAAGTCTCAATACAAGTTGCATGCATAGACATTTAACCACCATGCATTTGCAAGCCTGGACTAACTACCAAACGTCCCTTAAGGTTGTAGCACCCTCGGCCAATGAAGCTAGTCAGCAACGCAACATCCCTTCCGGCAGTGTAGGGCCACCATTTTCCGCACCACCGGCAGTATCTGTGCAGGTTTCTTTGCCAGGCCAAAGCAGTCAGGGTCAGGGAATCACCAGTTTCGTAGTAGGAAACACTGCATCTAGGGCACCGGTGGCAACAATACCATCTCCCACCGTCTCTCAGTCTGCCATGTCCACCGGCACCCCCGCTAGTTCCACGATCTCCAGCTCTCCAGTCCAGCTCACCCTACATGAGACTATGGTTAGAAAAAGGAAGTAGTTAGCCTCGCATCCGCCTACACAGGGTTTGAACGCACACATAGCTAGACTAATCTCGTTAGAGATGATGCCCTACCGGTTAGTTGAAAGCGAAGCTTTCAAAGCCCTGATGGACTACGCTGTACCACGCTACGAGCTACCCAGTCGACACTTTTTTTCCAGAAAAGCCATCCCAGCCCTCCACCAGCATGTTAAAGAGCGCATCGTCCATGCACTCAGGCAATCTGTGAGCACAAAGGTGCACCTGACAACAGATGCATGGACCAGTAGGCATGGCCAGGGACGTTACGTGTCCATCACGGCACACTGGGTAAATGTGGTGGATGCAGGGTCCACAGGGGACAGCAAGTTTGGGACAGTTCTGCCTAGCCCACGGTCTAGGAAACAATTGGCTGTAGCCGTTCGCACCCCCTCCTCCTCCTCTTCGTCCTCCTGCAGAAGCGAGAGCTCGTCCACAGACCGCAGTCGCACAACCACTCCATCCGCAGCTGCCACTGTTGCACACCAGGTCTCCCATTATGGGGCAGCTACTAGCAAACGTCAGCAGGCTGTATTGGCTATGAAGTGTTTGGGCGACAACAGACACACCGCGGAAGTTCTGTCCGAGTTCTTGCAGAAAGAAACGCAGTCGTGGCTGGGCACTGTAGATCTTGAGGCAGGCAAGGTAGTGAGTGATAACGGAAGGAATTTCATGGCTGCCATCTCCCTTTCCCAACTGAAACACATTCCTTGCCTGGCTCACACCTTAAACCTGGTGGTGCAGTGCTTCCTGAAAAGTTATCCGGGGTTATCCGACCTGCTCCTCAAAGTGCGTGGACTTTGCTCACATATCCGCCGTTCGCCCGTACACTCCAGCCGTATGCAGACCTATCAGCGTTCTTTGAACCTTCCCCAGCATCGCCTAATCATAGACGTTGCAACAAGGTGGAACTCAACACTGCACATGCTTCAGAGACTGTGTGAACAGAGGCGGGCTGTTATGTTTTTGTGGGAGGATACACATACACGGGCAGGCAGTAGGATGGCAGACATGGAGTTGTCAGGTGTGCAGTGGTCGAAGATTCAAGACATGTGCCAAGTCCTTCAGTGTTTTGAGGAATGCACACGGCTGGTTAGTGCAGACAACGCCATAATAAGCATGAGCATCCTCCTAATGCGTCTGCTGATGCAAAGTTTGACGCACATAAAGGATCAGGCGTCTGCAGCTGAGGAAGAGGAAAGCCTTGATGACAGTCAGCCATTGTCTGGCCAGGGCAGTGTACAGGACGAGGTAGCGGGCGAAGAGGAGGAGGAGGACGAGGAGGATGATGGGGATGATTATATTTTTAATGAGGAAGCTTTTCCGGGGCCACTGGAAATTGGTGGCGCGGCAAGGCCGGGTTCTGGTTTTTTGAGGGACACCAGTGACGTGGATTTGCCTGAAACTGCCCCTCAACCAAGCACAACCGCAGATTTGAGAACTGGAACTTTGGCCCACATGGCGGATTATGCCTTACGTATCCTCAAAAGGGACACACGCATAACTAAAATGATGAATGATGACGATTACTGGTTGGCCTGCCTCCTTGATCCTCGCTATAAAGGCAAATTGCAAAATATAATGCCACATGAGAACTTGGAACTAATATTAGCAACCAAACAATCAACTCTTGTTGACCATTTGCTTCTGGCATTCCCTGCACACAGCGCCCGTGATCGTTCTCACACGAGCTGCAGGGGCCAGCAGACCAGAGGAGTTAGAGGGGCAGAAATCAGAAGTGGCGTTGGCCAGAGGGGTTTTCTGACCAGGTTTGCTATGACCGCAGACAGGACAGGTACTGCAGCATCAATTCAAAGTGACAGGAGACAACATTTGTCCAGTATTGTTACAAACTATTTTTCATCCCTTATCGATGTTCTCCCTCAACCGTCATTCCCATTTGATTACTGGGCATCAAAATTAGACACCTGGCCAGAATTGGCAGAAAATGCATTGCAGGAGCTTGCTTGCCCGGCAGCTAGTGTCCTATCAGAAAGAGTATTCAGTGCTGCAGGTTCAATACTAACAGAAAAAAGGACTCGTCTGGCTACCCAAAATGTAGATGATCTAACCTTCATTAAAATGAACCACAACTGGAATTCGAAATCTTTTGCCCCACCTTGCCCGGCTGACACCTAGCTTTCCTATGAAAAGGTCTTGCCTGTGGACTATTCTGAATGCCTTTTCCAATCTCGTAATTTTCTGCACCTGATTGTCCAGCATACGACATGTTTACACCTCACTAAATGGCCAAACTTCCCACACGGGGCCGTGGTATCGACACTTGGCGACAGCACCCGTGAGAGTGCAGTTTGTCTGAAGAGGTGGGTGAGCCCGCTTTTGGTCGACGGCACTGCCACTGGGTCCCTCCTAGTACAATAAAGTGTCTGCGCACCCAACGTCAGACACACCGTTGTAATATGAGGGGCCCTGGGCCTGTACCACCGGCCACAAGACAGTTTCCCCCCACCCCAGCTCAAACAGTGCTCTACCACTTGCAAAATTATCTCACAGCTCCACCAATGTTTAGTCTATGCGCTGACATCCTTCAATGCATGCCACTGACAATACCATTGTATTGACATTTTTGTTATGTTAGGCCTTCGATGCCTGTCTGTGGTCACTCCTTCCACTAGGCCTCCACTGACCACACCACTGCTGCCCGTGTACCCCTGGAACCAATTTAAAATTGCCTACAGCCATGTGTTATTATTTTAGGCCTTCGATGCCTGTCTGCGGTCACTCCTTCCACTAGGCCTCCACTGACCACACCACTGCTGCCCGTGTACCCCTGGAACCAATTTAAAATTGCCTACAGCCATGTGTTATTATTTTAGGCCTTCGATGCCTGTCTGCGGTCACTCCTTCCACTAGGCCTCCACTGACCACACCACTGCTGCCCGTGTACCCCTGGAACCAATTTAAAATTGCCTACAGCCATGTGTTATTATTTTAGGCCTTCGATGCCTGTCTGCGGTCACTCCTTCCACTAGGCCTCCACTGACCACACCACTGCTACCCGTGTACCCCTGGAACCAATTTAAAATTGCCTACAGCCATGTGTTATTATTTTAGGCCTTCGATGCCTGTCTGCGGTCACTCCTTCCACTAGGCCTCCACTGACCACACCACTGCTGCCCGTGTACCCCTGGAACCAATTTAAAATTGCCTACAGCCATGTGTTATTATTTTAGGCCTTCGATGCCTGTCTGCGGTGACTCTTTCCACTAGGCCTCCACTGACCACACCACTGCTGCCCGTGTACCCCTGGAACCAATTTAAAATTGCCTACAGCCATGTGTTATTATTTTAGGCCTTCGATGCCTGTCTGCGGTCACTCCTTCCACTAGGCCTCCACTGACCACACCACTGCTGCCCGTATACCCCTGGAACCAATTTAAAATTGCCTACAGCCATGTGTTATTATTTTAGGCCTTCGATGCCTGTCTGCGGTGACTCCTTCCACTAGGCCTCCACTGACCACACCACTGCTGCCCGTGTACCCCTGGAACCAATTTAAAATTGCCTACAGCCATGTGTTATTATTTTAGGCCTTCGATGCCTGTCTGCGGTCACTCCTTCCACTAGGCCTCCACTGACCACACCACTGCTGCCCGTGTACCCCTGGAACCAACATCAGAAAATATAAAAATAAGTATTTTGCTTATAAAAAAGAAAATACTGGAGAGATATCAAATGCAGACATTTTAACATTAAAAACAAACACATACAACAAAAATCTGGTACAGTACTAAAAATGGCCACCAGCTACAATAACTTTCTCCTGCAAGTAGTTAACTGAAAGGTTTTTTCAATTTTAAACACAGATATGGCATCCACCGAGTGTTGTCCTGTCGCGTCTTCTTTATATTATTGCCAAGAAGATTCAAAACAATGAAAATAATAAAATCATTATTTACCAAAAAAATAGAGTAAGTCAAAACCACATTGCAAATAAACATTCATTACAAATAAAGAAGCAGGGCGCGTCCGAGGGTGAGTATATACCTAATAAGAATATAATCACCCTCGGACGCGCCCTGCTTCTTTCTGACAGCCTTCCTTCCTAAGAATCAGCCCTTCCGTGGTGTAGAGAGAGGGTTTGTTACACTCCAAGGTGTTCCCCAGGTTGCCTTTCCTGAGCTTCGATCTTCCGGCTCTCGTTTAGTAGTTGTTGGAAACTACGCTGCATTAGGCCTACAAATTGGGTATGGGGTGTAGAGAGATGGTGTGTTACACTCCAAGGTGTTCCCCAGGTTTCCTCTCCATTGCTTCGATCTTCCGGCTCTCGTTTAGTAGTTGTTGGAAACTACGCTGCATTAGGCCTACAAATTGGGTATGGGGTGTAGTGTGATGGTGTGTTACACTCCAAGGTGTTCCCCAGGTTTCCTCTCCATTGCTTCGATCTTCCGGCTCTCGTTTAGTAGTTGTTGGAAACTACGCTGCATTAGGCCTACAAATTGGGTATGGGGTGTAGAGAGATGGTGTGTTACACTCCAAGGTGTTCCCCAGGTTTCCTCTCCATTGCTTCGATCTTCCGGCTCTCGTTTAGTAGTTGTTGGAAACTACGCTGGATTAGGCCTACAAATTGGGTATGGGGTGTAGAGAGATGGTGTGTTCCACTGTAGAGAGATGGTGTGTTCCACTCCAAGGTGTTCCCCAGGTTTCCTCGCCAATGCTTCGATCATCATGCTCTCGTTTAGTAGTTGTTGGAAACTACGCTGCATTAGACCTACAAATTGGGTATGGGGTGTAGAGAGATGGTGTGTTCCACTCCAAGGTGTTCTCCAGGTTGCCTTTCCTGAACTTCTATCTTCAGGCTCTCATTAAATTGTGGTTAAACGGAACAACTGCATTTGGCGTACTAGTTGGTTTGGGGCCTACTATCGGTGTCTGCCGCTCCGTGCTGTTCTCCTGGTTTCCTGTCCTGAAATTCCGTTTTCAGGCGCTCGTTAAGTAGTTGTTAATGTTAGACTGCATTTGGCCTACTAGTTGGGTTGGGGCCTACTATCGGTGTCTGCCACTCCTTGCTGTTCTCCTCCACTGAACAAAGCTGTGCCGCCTGTTTACTACTGTTGCCAATTTTGAACTGCATTTCGACTACTTACTGATTTGGGCCTACTCTCTGTGTCAGCCTCTCATTCCAGTTGTCCTCCACTGCAATGCCCCCTGATTAGTCCTGTGTTACCAATTTTGAACTGCATTTAGCCCACTTTATTCTTTGGGCCTATATCTGTGTTTCCTCCTCATCCTGCCCATTGCCCAGCCAGTGATAGATGAGTCTGCTGGTACATTGACCCATAACGCAACATTTCCCGTGCACGCTACACTGCAAGATTGTGACCCTGCTGAAAGTCAGGTCCCCCTTCCCGCATACCATACCACCTTACACGGGGACAAACAGGAAGGTGCAGATGAAAGTGCAGGTTCCTTCATCAGGTGGGGGGAGGAATACTAGTTGGCGACGTCACTGGCACAGGGCCTCTCATGGTACGCAAAAGTGTTGCTGCCGGTGGGAGGCGCCCCCGCCGTGCAAACACACCGCTGTACTTTGAGGGGCCCTGTGCCAGTGCCAATGCCAACGAGTGGGCCCCCCCTGCTTGCTCAGGTTCACAGCACTTGCAAAGTTGAAATAGTTTCCTCTCCCTGCTCCACTGCCGTGACGTGGTCCAGATTTCCTGGGCCCACTAATTACTTGAACCAGCCCTACCCACCACAACTTTAGCCAAATGACCCCCAATTTCAAATGCCTTCCAATTATTATAAGGTAAATTACGCTTGACAAGCTTCATTAAGAAGAATGGATGGTTTTGACATTAAAATGGGCACTCTAGGTGTTTTCCTGGCCCCCACTCACTGCCGACTATGCTGCCCCATTGACTTGCATTGGGTTTCGTGTTTCGGTCGATCCCGACTTTACGTCATAATCGGCCGATTTCACTCGACCCGACTTTTGAGATAGTCGGGTTTCGCGAAACCCGGCTCGACTCTAAAAAGGTCAAGGTCGCTCAACTCTAGAGACAACCATTGATGGAACTTGGTCTCCAGAGCTGACCACAACTCCTCTGCTGTGTGACTAACATTTCCCAGACATTTCAATGTAAACACTGCCTGATGCCGTTGAGCCCTGGTGACAGCATAGTGAGGAGGTGTACAGGATTCCTTCTGCGCAGTTACAATGAGGGTGGCATTACCAGACAGGCTTTTGGTGCAGGTGGAGGACCGAGAGGAGGTTGAGGAGGCAGAAGCAGTGGCGGAACTTCTAGATACAGAGGATCGACGAGCAACTCGTGGCGATGGCAAGACTTGGACAGCAGCCCCTTCTCCTGATGTCGCCGTAGTTACCCAGTGCCCAGTCACCGACATGTAACGCCCCTGTCCATGTCTACTTGTCCAAGTGTCTGTGGTGAAATGCACCCTGTCACACACAGAGTTTCTCAAGGAAGCTTTCTTTGAGAAGTAGTGGCGACTGGGCATCTGGTACTGGGGCACTGCGACGGACATAAGGTCTCGAAAATCCTCTGTGTCCACCATGCAGAAAGGCAGCATTTCTGTAGCCAACAGCTTGCTGATGGAGAAATTCAACCTCTTAACTTTGTCATGGCTATGAGGAAATGGTCTTTTACTTGTCCACATCTGAGGGACTGAGGGCTGGCTGCCGTGCTTAGACAGAGTGGAGTAGGGTGTCCCCGGCAAACCACTGGTCTGTGAGGAAGGTGCAGGCGGAGATGTTATGTTGCCTTGATCAAAATGTGGTGTCAATGTCGGAGAGTGCTCAACACCAGCAGATGTTTCCACTAGCAAATGTCCTGACGACCTGCCAATTACACTGGCTGTTGCGGGTAAAGATGTGTAAGGTCTGCATCCAAAACCATGTGCGACTGCTGTCCCCACAGTCACAGAGGATGAAGAGGACGTGGATGCACTTGATGGGGCAGACGGTGGTTGACCCGGCCCACTAGGCTGCATTGTAGCACAGTGAGCTTCCCACTGCAATTTATGCCTCATATCCATGTGACGGTTCATGCATGAAGTACTCAAGCTAGAGATTTTTTGGCCATCCTCCTCCTCCTCCTCTGCTGACCTCATGGACTGGTGGACTATGGGTTGACAGTAAGTGGGGTCTACAACCTCATCATCATCATCCTGTGTGTTCTCACACCCGTCATCCTCAGAGCCAACCTCTTCCTGCCCCGACCGAAAAGTCAAGTTTTCGTTCCAATCAGGTATCTCAGTCTCATCATCATCTTCCTCATTGTCTCCACCAACAGGAGTTACAGTTTGGGAACGACGGTCTACATTATGCTCAGAACCTTCTTCATCTGGGCCTGGATCCGCCTCACAAAGATTCTGGGCATCAGTGCAGATCATTTCCTCATCTGGATTCACAGAAGCTCTGGAGCAAACCTCTGATTCCCAGTCTATAGTATGCGTAAACAGCTCTACAGACTCAACCATGTGTTTTACCCCATGCTCAGACGGGCAGCTGGAGACTTGGGAGCTGTGAGGAAGCAAGTGTTATTGGAGTGACAAATCTGAGGACTGGAGTAGTTGTGATGTTGAAGTTGACATGGAGGAGAGCCCACTTGAACGAGCACTTGATATCCATTCAAGCACCTGCTGTTTTTGTGCCTCATCTGGAATTTTTGGTGATGCTTGTAGCGATGGTCGTAAGAAAGGGATCATATCAGATTGTCCACGAAAAGAAGTAGACATCTTAATTTCGCTGGAATATGGTCTTTCTTCTGCAGATGTTATTGTTGCTTTACCACCTAACCCACGGACACAACCTTTTTTTCCCTTTCCAACATGCCTATTCCCCTTTCCACCAGCAGCAGGCCTTTTGCCACTCATTTTAGTGCTTAATTGGCAACTAATTGGTATCTTTAGTTGTTGGCACAACAACCAATGGATGAAAACCGAGCAGAACTGAGTGGCCAAACTGTGGTACTAGGCCAAAAACTAATAACTGGATTAGATTCAGTGAAAATTGAGATACACAGGCGGTATAGTTTGTTTCACAGGCGGGCTACTCTGCTGACGTGCAGACACTGCTCCTAGGCCCTAAACTAATAACTGGATTAGATGCAGTGAAAATTGAGATACACAGGCAGTATAGTTTGTTTCCCAGGCGGACTACTCTGCTGATGTGCAGACACTGCTCCTGATGTTCGTCCTTCGTTTTCGAAGATGACCATGACTTCAGGGTTAGAAGAGAATTAATAGTTATGGGTCCGGAGGTGGCTGATGAGTCCAATCCGGGCCCTGAAGGTTCGCCCACATACTTGACATACAAAAGCAGATGTGGTCAGTACACCAGATTCTGCTTGTGCCTTGCGTACAGCACGCTTTCTTTTTGCGTCACAGATTTTCCTATCTTCAGCTGCACGTGCTCCTGAGGTGATCCTGCCCCGCCAACCTGGACGATCCAGGGCAAGCTCTTCCCATTCATTGGTGTTGACTTCCAGGTTTTTGAGAGACACCTTAAGGCAGTCTTTATAGCGCTTCTTCTGCCCCCCAACTGCTCGCTTTCCTTGGCACAGTTCTCCGTACAGCAGTTGTTTCGGTAGTCGGCTGTCCGGCATTCAGACCACGTGTCCAGCCCACCTGGCTTGGACTTTCAGCAGGAGAGTGTAAACGCTGCAGAGCCCAGTTTGTTCCAGAATTGCCGTGTCTGGGACATTGTCTTGCCACCTGATGTGGAGGAGTCTGCGGAGGCAACTCATGTGGAAATGATTAAGCTGTTTAGCATGCCGGCTGTACACTGTCCAGGTCTCGCTAGCATAGAGAAGTGTGGTGAGGACCACCGCGCAGTAGACCTTCAGCTTGGTGGTAAGGCTGAGTCCCCTTCGTTCCCAGACATTCTTACGCAGTCTCCCGAAGGCGACACTGGCTTTGGTGATTCTGTTGTTAACCTCAGCGTCTATGGTTACTTCACGGGAAAGTGTGCTGCCTAAGTAGGTGAAGTTATCGACTGCTTTGAGGTTTTGCTCATTCACCGTGATACGTGGCTCCTTGTACAGTTTTCCTGGAGCCGGTTGATACATAACTTCGGTTTTTCTAATGTTGATCTCGAGACCAAAACTGTCGCAGGCTTGCGAAAAACTGTCCATTTCATGCTGCATCTGCTGTTCCGTGCTAGCGTTAAGTGCACAGTCATCAGCAAATAGTAATTCACGGATAACAGTCTCATGCACTTTCGTAACCGCCTTCAGGCGTTTTGGGTTGAATAGCTTGCCATCAGTCCTGTACCTAACCTGGATTCCATCTTCACAGTTGTTAAAGGCATCACTTAACATTGCAGAGAACAGCATACTGAACAGGGTTGGAGCCAGCACACAGCCTTGTTTTACGCCATTTGTTACTGGCAAAGCCTCAGATACGTCTCCATCGTTCAGAACCTTCACCATCATGCCATCATGGAACTGCCGGATGACTGAGATGAACTTGCTCGGGCAGCCAAATTTTGCCATGATCTTCCACAATTACGCAGTGGTTGAAGTCATGACTTGCGCTTGACTTGGATTAAAGTGAGGAGGAGTTGCGCAGTCGTCAACCTCACTCTCTCGCCCGTACCTAACTAGCCCCAGTGGCAAGAGCTAAGTGAGACAACTGGAGATAGGTCAGGGTGCAGTGGATGGCCAGCAGTGTCCTATATGTGCCTTGCTGCGCCCTCTCAGCGCTCCACAACACTGCTGGAAATCGCTTGTCTGTCCGTTGAACCTTGGTTTCTTCCGCACAGTCTGCCATATCCAGTCTTCACATACAAGGGTAGGCAAACCCTTGAAAATCACTGTAGGTCTCAAAGAAACGCAACAGCTACCCTCACGTAGTTTGGCCCGCCTGCCGAGGCGGTGTTCCAGGGTGTACCCGCTGCCGCATGCTAGCAGCTACTTGGAGGTACAGGTGAGAGTTGAACATCAGATGAGGACCAAAGATGGAAGAGCTGTCCAAAGAGGACACGGCAAGCACTCCACCAGAGGTGCTACCTATATCTAGATACCCCATATACCCCAGACACTGCTCCTAGGCCATAAACTAATAACTGGATTAGATGCAGTGAAAATGGAGATACACAGGCGGTATAGTTTGTTTCACAGGCGGGCTACTGTGCTGACGTGCAGACACTGCTCCTAGGCCCTAAACTAATAACTGGATTAGATGCAGTGAAAATTGAGATACACAGGCGGTATAGTTTGTTTCCCAGGTGGACTACTCTGTTGACGTGCAGACACTGCTCCTAGGCCCTAAACTAATAACTGGATTAGATGCAGTGAAAAAAGATATACACAGGCGGTATAGTTTGTTTCACAGGTGGGCTACTCTGCTGACGTGCAGACACTGCTCCTAGGCCAAAAACTATTAACTGGATTAGATGCAGTGAAAATAGAGATACACAGGCGGTATAGTTTGTTTCACAGGCGGGCTACTCTGCTGACGTGCAGACACTGCTCCTAGGCCCTAAACTAATAACTGGATTAGATGCAGTGAAAATTGAGATACACAGGCGGTATAGTTTGTTTCACAGGTGGGCTACTCTGATGACATGCAGACACTGCTCCTAGGCCCTAAACTATTAACTGGATTAGATGCAGTGAAAATAGAGATACACAGGCAGTATAGTTTGTTTCCCAGGTGGACTACTCTGCTGATGTGCAGACACTGCTCCTAGGCCCTAAACTAATAACTGGATTAGATGCAGTGAAAAAAGAGATACACAGGCGGTATAGTTTGTTTCACAGGTGGGCTACTGTGCTGACGTGCAGACACTGCTCCTAGGCCAAAAACTATTAACTGGATTAGATGCAGTGAAAATAGAGATACATAGGCGGTATAGTTTGTTTCACAGGCCGGCTACTCTGCTGACGTGCAGACACTGCTCCTAGGCCCTAAACTATTAACTGGATTAGATGCAGTGAAAATAGAGATACACAGGCGGTGTAGTTAGTTTCACAGGTGGGCTACTCAGATGACTGTCAGACAATGCTACTAGCCCAAAAGGATTGGCTGAGCTAGATTACACCAAATGCTGAGACAAACACTTGCACAGCACTGGCACAGACCTGCCTGGCAAACAGTGCTATGAACTGCTGTAACCTACCCTGAAAAGGGCTGATATTACAACTAGTCCCGACTCCCTAAACCTATCTCTCTGACAATTTGCTCCAAAAAAACACTCATTGTCTGTATAGCGGCCACAGCAGCAGCGGTGCCGTCTAACACTAAGCTGCAGCAGTGAGGAAATGGTGGCGATGGGGCAAATGGCTGGTTCTTATAGGGCAAGGACATGTGACATACACAGCCAATGACACATGCCCTTGCTTGTGTGCATCACATGCACATTGCTGTGTGTGTGCACTGCTGATAGGCTGAGAGACTGCACCGCCCCACTGTAAATGCGGGAAAGAAAAAAAAATGGAGATTGGCGTTATTTCAGCACAGATCTATCCCCCCCCCCGCCCACTATACACTGAAACAGTCTATTAACAATGATAAACAGTTTCAATGTGCAAATCAAGTGAGGCTTTTGCTGAACGAACAGTTATCGAACAGAAACTCGAACAGCCGAATTTTAAGCAAATTGTTCGAGTTCGTCGAACGACTCGAACACCACTCAAAACAGCTCAAATTTGAGATTGGCGAACAGTTCGACTCGAACACCGCTCATCTCTATTAATAACCTGGTAGTTGATAAAGCCTTTGGGCAAATAATCCCAATAATATTTTTTTTAAGCTCAGAATGATTTTGGAAGTTCACAGTCCTACCAGATGTGTAAAATTGATGCAACTGGTTGAAGATTTTTGAGCATCGATTTTGCAAAAAATGAAATTCTTTGCATCCTCTTGCAACATATGTATATTGCTCTCCTATATTGTGAAAGTTAATAATGGGAAGTTATGGTGGTGAAAAAAAAAAGAAAGTCTGCTTTTAGAGATGGTGTGGCACACAGCTCATTAGCCAGTAATCTGTAGCCGCTGTCCAGGAGCCCTTATAACCTCCTGTCACATGTACATAATATGATGAGGCTTTAGGCAGCTAATCAAAAAGGAGCTGAAAATGCTGTCAGGTAAAAGGTGGTACTGAGGACTCCCATCCAGCGACCACAGAAATGTCCTGGTCCTGTGAAACAATTTGCACCAAGTCTACATACTTACCACCTGAATTGACTGACAATACAGTAGTGCCACTGTTCTTCTGATCTCACCAAACTATAAGCCATGATGTCACGAGTTCCAATGATCTGAGTGCTGCAGCCACTAATTGGTGATTGGAGCATCATTGCTTCTTGTTTTTTTTTCTTTCTTTTTCTCTCTTTCTTTCTTTCTTTCTTTCTTTCTTTCTTCCTTCCTTTCGTTATTTTTCTTGCTTTCTTTCTTTCTTGCTTCCTTTCATTATTTTTCTTTCTTTCTTTCTCTTTCTTTCTTTCTTTCTTTCTTTCTTTCTTTCTTTCTTTCTTTCTTTCTTTCTTTCTTTTTTTCTCATATAGTAACATAGATAGCAAGGCCGAAAAATATCCAGTTCAGTCAGAATAAATCCCCAGATCTACATCCTTCTAAAGAACCTAACAACTATAAGATACAATATTATTACATTCCAGGAAGACATTGAGGCCGCTCTTGAACCCCTCGACTGACTTCGCCATCACCACCTCCTCATGCATGCAATTCCAAATTCTCACTGCCCTAACAGTAAAGAATCATCTTCCTTTTTTTTCTTTCTTTCTATTTTTCTTTCTTCCTTCCTTTTGTTACTTTTCTTTCTCTTTCTTTCTGTCTTTCTTTCTATTTTTCTTTCTTCCATCCTTTCATTCTTTTTCTTTCTTACCCTTTATCTTTCTTTCTTTCTTTCTTTCTTTTTTTCTCATGATTAACTTTAACAATATAGCTGTGACGCCCAGGAGACCGGGGTACCCAGCACAGGACCAATGGGGTCTGTCTCTTGAGGGAGATGTCACGGGTGGCTTGACCGGGTGCTGTGGCCTCAGGCAATGCACAGTGTAAGGGGTATCATGAGGGAACAGGCACTTACTTGATCAGCAGCAGGTTCTCTCAGCGGTGATGATTCTGATCCTGGATAGATAGCTATTGTCCAAATGAAAGTCTGAGGCACTGAAACGTTGAACCAGTTTACTTCAACATAAAGGGATTTACAACCAGTCCTGTCACCGGAGTCTGTATGGGAACTCTGAGTTACTTTGACCCTGCTGGGGTCTTCGCCTCTTATTGTACGCAGTTTCTGTGTGGCCCTGCTGCTGTATGTGAACTGGCTGCCGGCCCAATCTGTCCCCTCCGGGTCCTGGTTCGACGGGCAACCCGAGTCCTTTTATCAGCTTACCCCCTCCAGGAGTACCGCTGAACTCTGTGTCTGTTGCTGCGTCCGGCCCTAGTGAAGCTGATATCACCTCACGTTTTTCCGGTTGCTGTATTATATATAATGAATACAGCCACGGATCCGGTATCCGTCTTTGCGCCTGTTCTGGGTAATGATTAATGCTACACGGTTCTCACAATGTCCTTTTTCTCTGTCCCTTTTCTCCTCAGGCCGGTGATTTGGGCCTGGAAACTGTCATAGGGCTGTTAGAAATTCAGCTGTATGACCTCTCACTTTCAGCTCCTTAGCCCAACTGCCAGTTCTTCTCTCAGACCAGAATGGATCAAGGGGAGTCTCTGGAGCTCCCCCTTCTGGCCGGAGGTGGTAGTGCAGTCTTGCTATTTTAGTATTTGTATTTAATGTCAGTAACTGTTTTTGTGGCAAATACCCCTAGGGGTGCCACATTCCCCCTTAGTTAAGAACAGTACTCCGGGACTGTGGGACGATAACATTTTGAAATAACAATTAATATGTACAGAGTCTTAAAAATGAAAAGTTACAAAAAACACTCAAGGAAACAAAAATAGAGTTCTGTAAAAAGTCACTTCAAATAGCGTCCATTAATACAGTTCTATCCTTGAAGGTACTAGGAAAGGCACTGCACTTTGTGTCCAAGAATTTAGTTCCATTTTTCCAACGGAGCTACCAATATAAAGTCTAAAGAAAGTTCAAAAAGAGCAAAAAGCAAAGTTTAAAAAGCAGTCTTTCCGGAGCTTTGATTTAGTGCCTCCGGGCTGATAAAAAGTTCAAGAATATGCAATAAGTTCATACAGACAAGTCTCTGTAGGTACTGGGCTTAAACGTTGCAGAAAGATAACAATGACTATAGTTTTATAGTTGGTAATCCGCATACCTGGCCGGTAATTGACTCTGGGTACTACGCTGTGATCTACGTAATAGCGGTGTCTCTTCATGTGGTGTACTACTGTCTACTGCGGATGTAGTATCTGCCCGCTCTGCTAAAGATAATTCCACGACTATGGAGTTGGCAAGTCCACCGTGAATGGGATTACTCTGATCAGGAATCTGTTCTTCCTGGCCTGGAACCTCCCGTAGTACGGGGTCATCCTCTTCCTGTCTTGGGACTTCTGGTATTGGGTTCGGTGTTGGGTAAAAGGCCACCATGGGAACCACTACTGCACCATGGTATGTTAGTAGGGTTTTGGGAAAGTCTCCTATACAGGTGTGATACATTTCCTCTTCTTTTTCCTTTACTGGTTGGACCTGCATGGGTTGAATAACTTCTGGTTCTGGCTGGACAACTTCTGGCTCTTTCAATGCTTCCAGACATAATTTAAGATTGTCTCTTGACACTAGTACAGATGTTAAGCCTCCGTTTTTGCTAATGAGACACATTTTAGGATTATCCATTCTTGTTGGTAAAACTGTGTAGGGTACGGCTTCCCACTGATTGTCTAGTTTATTGGTTCGACGATTTCTCTTGAGCACTTGGTCACCCGGTCTTAATGGGGTCGCTAGAGCATTCTGGTTGAAAGTTCGCTCTTGTCTTTCTCTAGTTTGCTGAAGGCTTCTTTCCACACTCTCTTGCACTTGGCGATACTGCTTTTGCCGTATGATATCCCAATTGGAGTCTTGAACTTCTGCGTCTGGTTTCAGAATTCCCATTTCTAGATCGATTGGTAATTGGCCGGGTCTTGCACACATAAGGTAAGCTGGGGTGCAGTTGGTGGAGCTCACCGGGACATGATTATACAGATCCACCAAGTCAGGCAATTTCTCTGGCCATTGATTCCTTTCTGTCTCAGGTAAAGTCTTTAGTAGGTCTATTACAATATGGTTCATCTTCTCGCATAAGCCGTTTGTTTGTGGATGATAGGCCGTCGTCCGGATCTTTTTGCAACCATACATATTACAGAATTCTCTGAAGATCTCTGATTCAAAGGCTGTACCTTGGTCGGTGAGAACCTGTTCCGGATATCCATGGGGTCTACAAAAGTACGTTTGGAACGCTTTGGCTGCTGTTTTTCCTGTCAGATCTTTTACGGGTACTACTACCAAGAAGCGTGAATAATGGTCCACGATGGTCAAGGCATAGACATAGCCGGACCGGCTTGTTGTCAACTTCATGTGGTCTATGGCTACAAGTTCAAGTGGTTGTTTGGTGATAATGGGCTGCAGTGGTGCTCTTTGGTTCTTTTGATCGTTTCTTCTGAGGTTGCATGGGCCACAGTTTCTGCACCACTGTTCGATTGATTTTCTCATCCCGACCCAATAAAATCTTTCTCTTAGAAGTACTTCTAACTTTTTCCAACCGAAGTGACCAGCACCATTATGGTAAGCTTCGAGGACCATCTTCACATCTTATTTAGGCACGATAATCTGCCAAACCAATTCATGTGTTTTCGGATTGGTGTACCTTCTACAGAGCTTCCCTTGATACAGGAACATTTTGCCTCTCTCTTTCCAGAGTTGATGCGTCTCTTCTGGGGCATCCTCATCGGGATATGCACTTTGCTCAGTCAGCAGTTCCTTCACCAACTTCACAGCCGGATTGCTGTCTTGGGTGTCAGCCCATCTATGGTGTGCTAACGGATAAAAATTCACCTCTTGTTGTTTCTGATAGGTACTTGACTGATGATGTTTTGCCTTGGGATGATGGAAGGCTGGTAGTTCAATTTCTTCAAGCTCCCCCGTTTCTTCTTCTACATCTCTCAAGTGTGGCATCCCGGGATAGGGCATCGGCATTGCCATTCTTGCGACCTGCTCAATACTTGATTATGAAGTTGTAATTAGATAACCGGGCTATCCATCGCTGTTCTAACGCACCTAATTTGGCTGTGTCCAGATGGGTCAACGGATTGTTGTCAGCATAGACAATAAATTCTGCAGCGGCCAGATAGTATTTGAAACGTTCAGTCACAGCCCAAACTACTGCCAGTAGTTCCAATTTGCAGGAGCTGTAATTTTCTGAATTCCTTTCAGTTGGCCGGAGCTTTCTACTTGCAAAGGCGATGACTTTCTCCTGACCTTCTTGCTTTTGTGACAGCACCGCTCCTAGTCCCACATTACTTGCATCGGTGTAGAGGATGAAAGGTTGATGGTAATCTGGGTATGCCAGAACCTCTTCTCCGGTTAGTGCCTTCTTTAGTTGTTCAAAGGAGTCTTCCCTTTCGTCGTTCCACTGAAAAGGAGGGTTTCGGTTTGAAGGTTTCTTCGTCTGCCCTACCAAGGCGTCTTGCAAGGGTGCTGCCAACTTGGTAAATCCTTTTATAAATCTGCGATAGTAACCCACCAATCCCAGGAATTGCCTCACTTCTTTTGCGTTGGTAGGTCTTGGCCAATCCCTTATGGCGCTTATTTTCTCAGGATCCGGTGCTACTCCATCCGAACTCACGATGTGTCCCAGGTACTGTACCTTTGGCTTGAGAAGGTGACATTTGGATGGCTTGATTTTCATGCCATACCTGGATAAGGCTTCGAACACTTCTGCCAGGTCTTTTAAGTGTTGTTCATAAGTCTTTGAGTAGACGATCACATCATCTAGGTACAGGAGGACGGTCTCGAAGTTCTTGTGTCCGAGGCAGCATTCCATCAGCCGCTGGAAGGTACCGGATGCGTTGCAGAGTCCGAATGGCATGCGATTAAATTCACATAGACCCATTGGTGTGGTGAATGCCGTCTATTCCTTATCTCTCTCAGCCACAGGGACTTGACAATACCCGCTTGTTAAGTCTAAGGTGGAAAAATAATTAGCAGATTTCAAAGCAGTCAAGGACTCTTCTATCCTAGACAAGGGGTAGGCGTCTTTATGGGTGATGTTATTAATCCGCCGGTAGTCTACGCACATTCTCATGGTTCCGTCCTTTTTTTTGACAATCACTAGAGGGGCCGCCCAGGGGCTACAGCTGTCTCTTATTACCCCGGCCTGTTTCATCTCCCTCAGCATATCTTTTGCACATTGATAGTGAGCGGGCGGTATGGGTCTATATCTTTCTTTTATTGGGGGATGGTCACCGGTGGGGATTGTGTGTTCTACCCCTTCTATCCGTCCGAAGTCCAATGGGTGTTTACTGAAGACTTGTTCATATTCCGTCACTAGCCTATACACCCCTTGTTTTTGATGGGTAGGTGTTGAATTTATGCCCACGTGTAGCTGTTGGCACCAATCCTCCAATTCTCCATCTGAGCCGTTGACTTCCACCTGACAGGTTGGTTCTAAGGGCTCAATGGTTGTGATGGCATTGTTGTCAACAGTATATAGCTTTGCCACTGTAGCATACCTTGGCAAAGTGACCTCTTCCTCTCCACAGTTCAAAAGTCGTACCGGCACTCGTCCCCGGTGTACCTCGACTACCCCTCGTGCTGTGAGTATAGTGGGCCTGCTGTCGGTGTACACTGGTTCTATTAAGGCTTGATAATCTCGTCCCTTAGTACCAATGGCTGCTCTACACCATACCAACATTTCTGTTTTTGGTGGGATTACAATAGACGTTGGATCACTTACCCTCACACTGCCGATTTCTCCACCTGCAACTTCTACCTGTTGCCTTAACATCAATAGTTTTATTTCCCTCCGGAGAACTCTCTGCTGGTAGGATTGGGCAGTTTCAGCAATTTGCTGTAAGACAGAAATAACTTCGGCAAAGCAGTTCTCTTACACATTCATTCCTATCAATACAGTTGGTTCACAGTGCCGCCGGTCAACATCAACAACAATTATACCCTGTTTCTTCAATTCTACTTTACCAATCTTTATGGTCATCTCCCTGAATCCTAGTTTCGGTACCAACTTACCATTACTGGCCCATATATCTAGTTCAATATCAGAGGGCCCTTTATCAATATCTGCATCAGCCCAGTACCTCTTATAAAGGATATACGGTATAGATGAAATCTGGGAACCTGTGTCCAGCAAAGCGTTGAGGGGAATTCCGTCCAGCACGATAGGGATAATGGGTCGTCCTCCGATGTACCTGTCGTGCCAGGGTGTTGGGCCTTGAAAGTTCATTCCTGTGAAGCGGCCCGCATTCCCAGAGGATTCCCGTTTAAATCACAATCTCGTGCAAAGTGGCCTGGCTGCTGGCAACGGCGGCAAATGGGCTGTCCATCCGGTTGGTAGCGGTCGCGGGGTCGTCCTCTCCATGTCGGGTATTTCCGGGGTCTCATCCATGGAACATCCTCTCAACTCCATCTTGGGTCCTCTCATCTCCTGCATGGTTTTAACCATTGAAGCAACAACATCAGTTAAAGAGTCAAGCTTTTGTTGAAGAGCCTCATTAGTACTGGGCCCCAGGGGCTTAGCAATGGCCCCGGACATAGCTGATGTCACTTGCACTCCCTGTTGTTGAGGTGCCTCTGCCATGGGTTGCGCAGGATCCTGATCCCGAGGTGCCTCTGCCAGCTGGAGACGTATATCGCTCTCCTTTAATTGGGCAAATGTCAATTCAGGGTTCTTAAAAACAAGCATACTCACATGCCCCTGGTGAGAAGGGGTGTAGAGTCCCTCAATAAATTGATCTCTTAGCAGTTTATCCGCTCTGGTGTTAAAAATGGGTTCAGCCAGTGTAAGTGATTTAAGGGCTTCCTGCAGGTTTAAGGCAAAGTCTCTCACGCCCTCATTAGCTTTTTGTTTGCAATTAAAGAATCGTACTTTAGCTTTGCTGCCGGCAGTGGTTTCAAATGTAGCTTTTAATCCAGCAAATATGCGTTCAACAGTACCTTTTAGATCAGCTGCCCATGCTGTGACTTCTCGCTTAGCATGGCCACTTAACTGCATCATCAGGAGACTAACACGCTGAACTTCACCCACGGGGAACATGTCAAAATGGGCCAGCATCTTTTCTCTGAAATCGTTAAGGGTATTAGGCTCACCTTCATACATTGGAAACCACGGGCCACCCGGGGTATATGGCATCAGCACCGGCATGATGGGCGCCACTCCTTGCACCGTTGTGCTACCGGCCTCTCTATCGACACTCTGTCTTTCAGCTGCATTAGCGTCGCCGGGTGCTGCGGCGTCTCTGTGCTGCGACATACTGTGCCCCCTTAGTTAATCCGGACCCTTCCGGTCCTCCGCTTCCGTCGGGATAGTGTGGATTCGTTCCGCTGTGCAGCAGGATTGGTTTTCCCCTTGCTCTGACGTCAGAGCGCTCAGCTTGGTGCTGCTGTTGTGAATTCTGTGGCTGAGTTCACTTCTGTGGTCAAAAGTGGTATTGCAGTCTCTGGGCTTCCTCCCTCAGGTGTTTTGGTGAGCTCGTTGGCTGCCTTGCTATTTAGCTCCACCTGAGTCTGTCTTCCTTGCTCCTTGTCAATGTTCCAGTGTTGGATCTGAGCTACTGCATCTTTCCTTGGGCCTGCTGCTCTGCTAGATAAGTGCTTCTAGTTTGTTTTCTGTTTTTTCTGTCCAGCTTGCTATTAACTTTTGCTGGAAGCTCTGAGAAGCAAAGGGGTGCACCGCCGTGCTGTTAGTTCGGCACGGTGGGTCTTTTTGCCCCTTTGCGTGGTTTTCGTTTTAGGGTTTTTTGTAGACTGCATAGTTCTCTTTGCTATCCTCGCTCTGTCTAGAATATCGGGCCTCACTTTGCTGAATCTATTTCATTCCTACGTTTGTCTTTTCATCTTGCTAACAGTCATTATATGTGGGGGGCTGCCTATTCCTTTGGGGTATTTCTCTGAGGTAAGTCAGGCTTGTATTTCTATCTTCAGGCTAGTCAGCTCCTCAGGCAGTGCCGAGTTGCATAGGTAGTGAGAGGCGCAATCCACTGCTGCTTATAGTTGTGTGAGGATAGATCAGGTACTGCAGTCTACAGAGATTCCACGTCTCAGAGCTCGTCCTATTGTTTTTGGTTATTGCCAGATCTCTGTATGTGCGCTGATTACTGCACGCTGTGTTGCCTGATTGCCAGCCATAACAGTACAAGGAGCCACACCAATGATTCCCAATAGAGGGAAAAAAGAAATCCTGACATCATTTTTTTTTCTTAGCTCTGTCTTCAGTCTTTTTTTTCCCCTAGACATTAGAGTGCTTCAGGACACAGCTGTGGACATGGATATTCAGGCTCTGTGCTCCTCAATGGATAATCTCGTTGTAAATGTACAAAAGATTCAAGATACTATTGATCAGAAATCGATGCTAGAACCAAGAATTCCGATTCCTGATTTGTTTTTTGGTGACAGAACTAAGTTCCTGAGCTTCAGAAATAATTGTAAGCTATTTTTGGCCTTGAAACCTCATTCTTCTGGTAATCCTATTCAACAGGTTTTGATTATTATTTCTTTTTTGCGCGGCGACCCACAGGACTGGGCGTTTTCTCTTGCACCAGGAGATTCTGCATTGAGTAATGTTGATGCAT
This sequence comes from Ranitomeya imitator, assembly GCF_032444005.1. NCBI lineage: Eukaryota > Metazoa > Chordata > Amphibia > Anura > Dendrobatidae > Ranitomeya > Ranitomeya imitator. The sequence continues at coordinate 455,728,813 of NC_091282.1, read as the reverse complement.
TTTTCCAGGCGCTGGGATTGCTTTACGATGAGCCTAATTCAGTGGATCAGGCTGAGAAAAATCTGCTGGCTTTATGCCAGGGTCAGGATGATGTAGAAGTATATTGTCAGAAATTTAGGAAGTGGTCAGTACTCACTCTGTGGAATGAATCTGCACTAGCGGCTTTGTTCAGAAAGGGTCTCTCTGAAGCTCTTAAGGATGTAATGGTGGGATTTCCTATGCCTGCTGGTTTGAATGAGTCTATGTCCTTGGCCATTCAGATCGGTCGTCGCTTGCGCGAGCGTAAATCTGTGCACCATCTGGCGGTATTGTCTGAGAGTAAACCTGAGCCTATGCAGTGCGACAGGACTATGACTAAAGTAGAACGGCTAGAACACAGACGTCTGAACAGACTGTGTTTCTATTGTGGTGATTCTACTCATGCTATTTCTAATTGTCCTAAACGCACTAGGCGGTTCGATAGCTCTGCCGTTATTGGTACTGTACAGTCCAAATTCCTTTTGTCCATTACCTTAATGTGCTCTTTGTCATCGTATTCTGTCATGGCGTTTGTGGATTCAGGCGCTGCCCTGAATCTGATGGATTTGGATTATGCTAAACGTTGTGGATTTTTCTTGGAGCCTTTGCGGTGTCCTATTCCGTTGAGAGGAATTGATGCTACACCTTTGGCCAAGAATAAGCCTCAGTACTGGGCCCAGCTGACCATGTGCATGGCTCCTGCACATCAGGAAGTTATTCGCTTTCTGGTACTGCATAATTTGCATGATGTGGTCGTGTTGGGGTTGCCATGGCTACAAACCCATAATCCAGTATTGGATTGGAACTCTATGTCTGTAACCAGCTGGGGTTGTCAGGGAGTACATGGTGATGTTCCATTTTTGTCTATTTCGTCATCCATTCCTTCTGACATCCCAGAGTTCTTGTCGGACTTTCAGGATGTATTTGAAGAGTCCAAGTCTGATGCCCTACCTCCGCATAGGAATTGTGATTGTGCTATCGATTTGATTCCTGGTAGTAAATTCCCTAAGGGTCGTTTATTTAATTTGTCCGTACCTGAACACACCGCTATGCGCAGTTATGTGAAGGAGTCCCTGGAGAAGGGACATATTCGCCCATCGTCGTCACCATTGGGAGCAGGGTTCTTTTTTGTAGCCAAGAAGGATGGTTCGCTAAGACCGTGTATTGATTACCGCCTTCTTAATAAGATCACTGTTAAGTTTCAGTATCCCTTGCCATTAATTTCTGACTTGTTTGCTCGGATTAAGGGGGCTAGTTGGTTTACTAAGATTGATCTTCGTGGTGCGTATAATCTGGTGAGAATCAGGCAGGGAGATGAATGGAAAACGGCATTTAATACGCCCGAGGGTCATTTTGAGTATCTGGTGATGCCGTTCGGACTTGCCAATGCTCCATCTGTTTTTCAGTCTTTTATGCATGACATTTTCCGTGAGTATCTGGATAAATTCTTGATTGTTTACTTGGATGACATTTTGATCTTCTCAGATGATTGGGAGTCTCATGTGAAGCAAGTCAGAATGGTTTTCCAGGTACTGCGTGCTAATTCCTTGTTCGTGAAGGGATCAAAGTGTCTCTTCGGTGTGCAGAAAGTTTCATTTTTGGGGTTCATCTTTTCCCCTTCTACTATCGAGATGGATCCGGTTAAGGTTCAGGCCATCCAGGATTGGACTCAGCCGACATCTCTAAAAAGTCTGCAGAAATTCCTGGGCTTTGCTAATTTTTATCGTCGCTTCATCTGTAATTTTTCTAGCATTGCCAGACCATTGACCGATTTGACCAAGAAGGGTGCTGATTTGGTTAATTGGTCTTCTGCTGCCGTGGAAGCTTTTCAGGAGTTGAAGCGTCGTTTTTGCTGTGCCCCTGTGTTGTGTCAACCTGATGTTTCTCTTCCGTTCCAGGTCGAGGTTGATGCTTCTGAGATTGGTGCAGGGGCGGTTTTGTCACAGAGAGGTTCTGGTTGCTCAGTGTTCAAACCATGTGCTTTCTTTTCCAGGAAATTTTCTGCTGCTGAGCGTAATTATGATGTGGGCAACCGAGAGTTGCTGGCCATGAAGTGGGCATTCGAGGAGTGGCGTCATTGGCTTGAGGGTGCTAAGCATCGCGTGGTGGTATTGACTGATCATAAGAACCTTACTTATCTTGAGTCTGCCAAGCGCTTGAATCCTAGACAGGCCCGTTGGTCGTTATTTTTTGCTCGTTTTGATTTTGTGATTTCATACCTTCCGGGCTCTAAAAATGTGAAGGCGGATGCTCTGTCTAGGAGTTTTGTGCCCGACTCTCCGGGGTTATCTGAGCCGGCGAGTATCCTCAAGGAAGGAGTCATTGTGTCTGCCATCTCCCCTGATTTGCGGAGAGTGTTGCAGAAATTTCAGGCTAATAAACCTGATCGTTGTCCGGCCGAGAAACTGTTCGTCCCTGATAGGTGGACTAGTAAAGTTATCTCTGAACTTCATTGTTCGGTGCTGGCCGGTCATCCAGGAATCTTTGGTACCAGGGAGTTGGTTGCTAGATCCTTCTGGTGGCCATCTCTGTCACGGGATGTGCGTGCTTTTGTGCAGTCCTGTGGAATTTGTGCTAGGGCTAAGCCCTGCTGTTCACGTGCCAGTGGGTTGCTTTTGCCCTTGCCGGTCCCGAAGAGGCCTTGGACACATATTTCGATGGATTTCATTTCTGACCTTCCCGTTTCTCAAAAAATGTCGGTCATTTGGGTGGTCTGTGATCGCTTTTCTAAAATGGTCCATCTGGTGCCCTTGGTTAAATTGCCTTCCTCCTCTGATTTGGTGCCTTTGTTCTTCCAGCATGTGGTTCGTTTACATGGCATTCCTGAGAATATTGTTTCTGACAGAGGTTCCCAGTTTGTCTCGAGGTTCTGGCGAGCCTTTTGTGGTAGGATGGGCATTGACCTATCTTTCTCCTCGGCCTTCCATCCTCAGACTAATGGCCAGACCGAACGAACCAATCAGACCTTGGAAACATATCTGAGATGTTTTGTTTCCGCTGACCAGGATGATTGGGTGTCATTTTTGCCGTTGGCTGAGTTCGCCCTTAATAATCGGGCCAGCTCGGCTACCTTGGTCTCTCCATTTTTCTGCAATTCTGGGTTCCATCCTCGTTTCTCTTCAGGACAGGTTGAGTCTTCGGACTGTCCTGGTGTGGATTCTGTGGTGGACAGGTTGCAGCAGATCTGGACTCAGGTAGTGGACAATTTGACCTTGTCCCAGGAGAAGGCTCAGCTTTTCGCTAATCGCAGACGCCGTGTGGGACCCCGACTTCGTGTTGGGGATCTGGTTTGGTTATCTTCTCGTCATATTCCTATGAAGGTTTCCTCTCCTAAATTTAAACCTCGTTTTATTGGTCCGTATAGGATTTCTGAGATTCTCAATCCGGTGTCTTTTCGTCTGACCCTCCCAGACTCCTTTTCCATACATAATGTATTCCATAGGTCGTTGTTGAGGAGATACGTGGCACCTATGGTTCCATCTGTGGAGCCTCCTGCCCCTGTTTTGGTGGAGGGGGAATTGGAGTATATTGTGGAGAAGATTTTGGATTCTCGTGTCTCTAGACGGAAACTCCAGTATCTGGTCAAATGGAAGGGTTATGCTCAGGAAGATAATTCCTGGGTTTTTGCCTCTGATGTCCATGCCCCAGATCTTGTTCGTGCCTTTCATGTGGCTCATCCTGGTCGGCCTGGGGGTTCTGGTGAGGGTTCGGTGACCCCTCCTCAAGGGGGGGGTACTGTTGTGAATTCTGTGGCTGAGTTCACTTCTGTGGTCACAAGTGGTATTGCAGTCTCTGGGCTTCCTCCCTCAGGTGTTTTGGTGAGCTCGTTGGCTGCCTTGCTATTTAGCTCCACCTGAGTCTGTCTTCCTTGCTCCTTGTCAATGTTCCAGTGTTGGATCTGAGCTACTGCATCGTTCCTTGGGCCTGCTGCTCTGCTAGATAAGTGCTTCTAGTTTGTTTTCTGTTTTTTCTGTCCAGCTTGCTATTAACTTTTGCTGGAAGCTCTGAGAAGCAAAGGGGTGCACCGCCGTGCTGTTAGTTCGGCACGGTGGGTCTTTTTGCCCCTTTGCGTGGTTTTCGTTTTAGGGTTTTTTGTAGACTGCATAGTTCTCTTTGCTATCCTCGCTCTGTCTAGAATATCGGGCCTCACTTTGCTGAATCTATTTCATTCCTACGTTTGTCTTTTCATCTTGCTAACAGTCATTATATGTGGGGGGCTGCCTATTCCTTTGCGGTATTTCTCTGAGGTAAGTCAGGCTTGTATTTCTATCTTCAGGCTAGTCAGCTCCTCAGGCAGTGCCGAGTTGCATAGGTAGTGATAGGCGCAATCCACTGCTGCTTATAGTTGTGTGAGGATAGATCAGGTACTGCAGTCTACAGAGATTCCACGTCTCAGAGCTCGTCCTATTGTTTTTGGTTATTGCCAGATCTCTGTATGTGCGCTGATTACTGCACGCTGTGTTGCCTGATTGCCAGCCATAACATGCCGCCCACAATGACACGCCCCCTGCTGCTCCCGCCCGCCGCGCGCTCTGTAATGGCGGATTCTGAAGTTTTTCAGTCAGACTGGGGCTCAGGTAATGGCGTAGTTCAATTAACAGTCTCGTGCCTAACGGTTATGAGGTGATGGCGGCCATCTTTACTCCATTATAACCAATGGGGAGAAGTCACTTTCAATAGTTTTTAATGGGAAATGGAATTTTCTTTAATAAAGTCAATTTTCAAGATTTTTCATCCAAGTTTTCACAGTTTTGGGCTCCAATCACGGCACACAATACCCGGTATACGGGCTGGCTGTATCCTGTTCGTGACGCCAATTGTGACGCCCAGGAGACCGGGGTACCCAGCACCGGACCAATGGGGTCTGTCTCTTGAGGGAGATGTCACGGGTGGCTTGACCCGGTGCTGTGGCCTCAGGCAATGCACAGTGTAAGGGGTATCATGAGGGAACAGGCACTTACTTGATCAGCAGCAGGTTCTCTCAGCGGTGATGATCCTGATCCTGGATAGATAGCTATTGTCCAAATGAAAGTCTGAGGCACTGAAACGTTGAACCAGTTTACTTCAACATAAAGGGATTTACAACCAGTCCTGTCACCGGAGTCTGTATGGGAACTCTGAGTTACTTTGACCCTGCCGGGGTCTTCGCCTCTTATTGTACGCAGTTTCTGTGTGGCCCTGCTGCTGTATGTGAACTGGCTGCCGGCCCAATCTGTCCCCTCCGGGTCCTGGTTCGACGGGCAACCCGAGTCCTTTTATCGGCTTACCCCCTCCAGGAGTACCGCTGAACTCTGTGTCTGTTGCTGCGTCCGGCCCTAGTGAAGCTGATATCACCTCACATTTTTCCGGTTGCTGTATTATATATAATGAATACAGCCACGGATCCGGTATCCGTCTTTGCGCCTGTTCTGGGTAATGATTAATGCTACCCGGTTCTCACAATGTCCTTTTTCTCTGTCCCTTTTCTCCTCAGGCCGGTGATTTGGGCCTGGAAACTGTCATAGGGCTGTTAGAAATTCAGCTGTATGACCTCTCACTTTCAGCTCCTTAGCCCAACTGCCAGTTCTTCTCTCAGACCAGAATGGATCAAGGGGAGTCTCTGGAGCTCCCCCTTCTGGCCGGAGGTGGTAGTGCAGTCTTGCTATTTTAGTATTTGTATTTAATGTCAGTAACTGTTTTTGTGGCAAATACCCCTAGGGGTGCCACATTGCCAAAAACTCCTGTAAAGTTGACTCGATGAGAGAGAAGGCAATTGTTTTTGTAAAACTGAGCCAGCCGTATTGAAATAAATTGAGTCTATAACCGTTTTCTCCAATGCTGATGGAAGTAACATAGCTGGTTCTTGGGAATAATTATTTTGTACACTTTAGATAAACCAACGATTGTCAAGCCTTCAATGTTCACAGTTGGTTCAATGCAAAATTAAAGGATTACCACACTGCTCAAAATGTGTACGCATACTACTATAATTCTATAACACTATGCATCGGTCAAGGTTATAACTGCTTTATGTGTACAATTATTAACAGACCTCCAATGCCCAATGAGGCTGCTGTACTAATTTTGGAATCCATTTCAAAATGTCATGTCCGTTATGACATGGATTACCAAAATAAGTAAAATGACCTCACCAAATATCATAGATCTAGTTAATAATAATAATATGCAGTTTATGTTGTGAAATTTGGTGACAGATCTGATTTATGTTTTGCTGATGTTATTATTTGTTTTAACTAGTTGAGCAATATATTATAAAGCATTAAACTTTATTTAAGAAAGCATGAAAATAAAAGACCCTGTGTTGTTCTCTTAACCATTCCTGATATAATATTGGTGCCCATCACAAGCAAAATAAATTGAATGAAAACTACTAGTTACACCACTATAGTTCAGTAATGCCCATCCCCCAGCCTCTATGGAATTTCTATATTTTTCTTCCCATTCCTTTTAGCTTGCATCAGTCTTGCTGTAGCATTTGCATTTTATACAAGAAAAGCATGTATACTAATTAATAGACCTCTCAAAACTCAGGCTGCTCAGTGGTTAGCAAGGAGTTGTTTGTTCTCCCGGAGTCGGCGTGAGTTTCCTCCCATACGCGAAAGACATACTGATAAGGAATTTAGATTATAAGCCCCAATGGGGACAGTAATGATAATGTCTGCAAAGTGCTGGGGAATTATGGCGCTATATAAGCGAGTAAAAAAAATTCCTCAAGACCCCTTGTGCTTGCACTGATAATGAATCGTTTTTTAATAAAGCTTTCCTTTATAATATTGAAATGAAGTTTCTATTTCATTTGGGAAACTTTCAAAAAGTTATATACATACATATATACATATATATAGGATTATAAAAGTAAGTACACCAGGCTTGTCAAGGATTATAAAAGTAAGTACAACAGGCTTATCAGACTTAAAAATGTATGCAACCTATATTGTGAAATTGTTCTTATTTGTTATGTCCTATATTTCAAGAGCAACTAAAATTTTAGTTTTATCTATCAAAAAAGTCCGGAGACTGTATCATTTCTTATGAAGGAGAGGAACCAAAATTTGTTTCCTCTGTTGCTCATGCTCATTTTTCAATGGGGAATTTGTAGGAATCCAGGATTTTTGCTTTTTTTTGCCTGGTAACAGTTTATTTTCTTAAGATATCTTTATCTGATTAAAGGTACCGTTACACTAAACGACTTACCAACGATCACGACCAGCGATACGACCTGGCCATGATCGTTGGTAAGTCGTTGTGTGGTCGCTGGGGAGCTGTCACACAGACAGCTCTCTTCAGCGACCAACGATCAGGGGAAAGACTTCGGCATTGTTGAAACTGTCTTCAACGATGCCAAAGTCCCCAGGTAACCAGGGAAAACATCGCAGGGCCGCGCTTAGTAACCCGATATTTACCCTGGTTACCATTGTAAAAGTAAAAAAAAAAAAAAAAACGTACATACTCACATTCCGATGTCTGTCATGTCCCCCGCCGTCAGCTTCCCGCACTGACTGTGTCAGCGCTGGCCGTAAAGCAGAGCACAGCGGTGACGTCACCGCTGTGCTCTGCTTTACGGCCGGCGCTGACATTCAGTGCAGGGAAGCTGACAGCGGGGGATGTGACGGACATCGGAATGTGAGTATGTACTGTTTTTTTTTTTTTCTTTTTTACTTTTACAATGGTAACCAGGGTAAATATCGGGTTAGTAAGCGCGGCCCTGCGCTTAGTAACCCAATGTTTACCCTGATTACAAGTGAACACATCGCTGGATCGGCGTCACACACGCCGATCCAGCGATGACAGCGGGTGATCAGCGACCAAAAAAAGGTCCTGGTCATTCCCCAGCGACCAACGATCTCCTAGCAGGGGCCTGATCATTGGTCGCTGTCACACATAACGAGATTGTTAGCGGGATCGTTGCTACGTCACAAAAAGCGTGACGTTGCAACGATATCGTTAACAAAATCGTTATGTGTGAAGGTACCTTAACACCAGAAAGGCCGTGTGCACACATTGCGGATTTGGTGTGTCTTGTCATGTTTTTTCTGCTTTGATTTGTGACCCGTTGTGTATTTTTGAAATGCAGATATGGTGCTGAAAATAATTTGAAGGATATCAATTGGCAGTGTGTTTTTGCCCTGCATATTTCAACGTTGACTTCATTCAAAAACGCACCAAAAGCGCATATCGCAGAAACAGTGCAGAAATTTTACTCAACATGTGCACATACCCTCATAGTTAAAGAGTTTTGCCTTTCTCTACAAAAATAACTATGATACTAGATATTCTATAATCACTTATTATAAGTGATCAATTTCACTTTTACAACTGTAAATACATGTTTGTACCTTTCCAAATCCCATTATTTAGCTACTTAAACTATTAACAAAAAGATGCTGTAAATAAAATTGCTTTCAAAAGAATAAAATACATAGAACCAAAATGTAGAGAACATAAATAAATAAGAAATAGAATTATGAATAGCAATCTACAGACTCTCGGATGTGTCTGGCAGGAATCTAAGAGCAGAGAATAGAAATTGAAACTAATAAAATTATCATGAAAATGTATTTGGAATAATTTACCATTTTCTAACCATATGTATAAGCATCACATAAAAATAAAAGATAAAAATTTGCAACATGTAGCCAAGATAACAAGGAAGACGAAAGGGAAAAAGACAAAGCATCAAAGTTTTGAGAAAGATCCACCATTACAATGAAAAACGAACTTAGTTAATAAAGTAATAAACATTAATCAGAAAAGTTACTCGCCTTTTGACATATTAATAAGTTTGTTGGAGGAAGGAGCAATGCTTACATGTTCTCTAGCAGACTAGAAACAGGAGACTATGTAACCCAAGGGACTATGTACCATAGACATACTGCTGTGGATGAGAGAGGACAAACTGCTGCGTCTATTGAGATCTATTGGGCTCTCACCTAAGACCCTTATGATCCTGAGACTGAGGTTCTGAACCAGAGAAAAAGCTGCAGAGTCCTGTTTTGAATTTAGCAGAAGTGCGCATGCTCGACCTTGGCTCCATTCATTGACTATAAGAATATCATAAATATCTAAGCACTGTGTTTGTTTTTTCTAGCATGCTCACCACCAGGGAATATATTAGGGATAACCCTTTAACAGCAAAGGTAATGTGCTTTGCTGCAAAAGGGTTCTCCCTAATATATTCCCTGGAGGTGAGCATGCTCAACCTCTGCTCTATTCTCTGTTCATTCTCTGTAAGACTGCCAGAAAAAACAACACAGTGCTCAGATATTTGTGATATTCTTATAGCCAATGAATGGAGCCAAGGATGAGCATGTGCACTTCTGCTAAATTCAAAGCAGGACTCTGCAGCTGGTTCTCTGGTTCAAAGCCCCAGACTCAGGATCATAAGGGTCTTAGCAATGAGAGTGCAATAGATCAGTAAGTTATCGTCTTCCTTATCCTGTGCAGAGGTAATAACTAGTCATCGGTGTACCCCCCGATGATCGAGATTGGTGGGTTCATTCGAGTTTTATTTTTAAAGTTCGAGCTTGGGGCCGGAGATGACCTAAACTTGCGTCCGAACACTGAGCTTGGACTTTAAAAATATGGGACGGAGCGGGGGGGGGGGGGGGGGGGGCTGTAAAACAAAGCATAAAATTAATAATAAACAGTATAATTTTACTTACCGGTCCAGTGACCCCTCCTCCCTTGCTGTCTCCTGGCCACATCTACTTCTGGGGCTGCTCATTAACTTCTGGTTTATTCACTCCACTGCTTGGCGCTCAGCAATTATTGACTGGCATTGGCAGTGTTCGTGCGGTGACATCACCATAAGAACACTGCCGGAAAAAGCCGAAGACTGCCGAGTGCAGTGAATACCGCCGAAAGTTAATGAGCGGCCCTGGAAGCAGATGCAGCCAGAGACATCGAAATGGGAGGACGCGCTGCTGGACAGGTAAGTATAATTATAATGTTTATTATTAATTGTATGCTTTTAGAGGCCCTGGACCCGAACTGTAACATCGGTTTCCCATGGAAACCCATGCTCGGGACCCTGTAACCAAACACTATGTGTTCGGTACGCATCCAGTTTGGGTTTGCCCATCCCTAATGATAACCTAATATTTTGGGAATAACACTTTAGGTTGCCAGAATCTGTGTAGAAGAACTGTATTCTTAGCAAAAATAAAAAATGGGCTAGAGAATTCATCCATGGATTATGGAAATGGGTTGGAGAGTGGGTGTCCTTACTGTAGAAGTTCCATTCATAATGTCCTTTTTCTTATGTTTATATCTGATGTAACCCCAGATGTCATGCACACTGCAATAAATGTTAAAGAAAGAGCATTCTAGAAGCATGGAACATTCATATGATCATGGTCCATATACCAAACTAGTTAAATAAGTGCTACTGACATCTCATTGTTTGATCAAATCTCTATATGATTAATGATAGGCAGAAATCAATGTGAAATGCTTGACTGCCATAACAATCAATACATAGTGGATGCTTTCCTGAAACGGAAAGTTAAGTAGAGGGCTTTTCGGTCTCTTTCGTCCCGCTACATTTAAGGTACCTTCACACATAACGATATTGTTAACGATATCGTTGCTTTTTGTGACGTAGCAACGATATCGTTAATGAAATCGTTATGTGTGACAGCGACCAACGATCAGGCCCCTGCTGGGAGATCGTTGGTCGCTGAACAAAGTCCAGAACTTTATTTCGTCGCTGGACTCCTGCTGACATCGCTTGATCGGCGTTTGTGACACCGATCCAGCGATGTCTTCACTGGTAACCAGGGTAAACATCGGGTAACTAAGCGCAGGGCCGCGCTTAGTAACCCGATGTTTACCCTGGTTACCATCCTAAAAGTAAAAAAAAACAAACGCTACATACTTACCTACAGCCGTCTGTCCTCCAGCGCTGTGCTCTGCACTCCTCCTGTACTGGCTGTGAGCGTCGGTCAGCCGGAAAGCAGAGCGGTGACGTCACCGCTCTGCTTTCCGGCCGCTGTGCTCACACAGACAGTACAGGAGGAGTGCAGAGCACAGCGCTGGAGGACAGACGGCTGTAGGTAAGTATGTAGCGTTTGTTTTTTTTTACTTTTAGGATGGTAACCAGGGTAAACATCGGGTTACTAAGCGCGGCCCTGCGCTTAGTTACCCGATGTTTACCCTGGTTACCGGCATCGTTGGTCGCTGGAGAGCGGTCTGTGTGACAGCTCTCCAGCGACCAAACAGCGACGCTGCAGCGATCCGGATCGTTGTCGGTATCGCTGCAGCGTCGCTTAATGTGAAGGTACCTTTAGCCCAACTTGGGTCTCTCCCTAAGGTGGCTAGCATGTGTGTATAACAATCAATAAACACTGAATAGATTTGTTATAGACTGTGGATAAGAGCATAGTGGATTTACAGTGATTTAGGCCTTTGAAATAACTACTAATGTTTGCTTACATCATGACGTAAATCCAGAAATGACAAAGGAGTTGATAACACAAAACCTAATTTTACAACTCCAATTAATTATGCAAAATAAATTCTATTTATCTAGATATTACTGTAGAACTCTTCGTATGGAGTCTCCAGTTGACCTTTTGGCTCCCTTCTCAGAATGCCCTCCTGATTTTTTCAGGGTTGGTAAAAAGAAGCCTCTTTTAGTGTTCTGATACTTTTAAGGTACCGTCACATTTAGCGACGCTCCAGCGATATAGACAACGATCCGACCTAAACTAGATCGCTGGAGCGTCGCTGTTTAGGTCGCTGTAGAGATGTCAAACACAGCAACTCCAGAACGATGCAGGAGCGATCCAGTGACGTACTTATTGTTCTCGCTGGTTGTTAGCTCCGTGAAAAAACATTGCAGGCATCGTTGCTTTTGCTGTCAAACATGACGAATCACGCCGACCTGACGACCAAATAAAGTTTTGGACTTTCAGCTACGATCAGCGATGTCACTGCAGGATCCTGATCGCTGCTGCGTGTCAAACACAACGAGATCGCTATCCAGGACGCTGCAACGTCACGGATCGCTGTCGTTCTCGTTGTAAAGTTGCTCAGTGTGAAGGTACCTTTAATCTTACCTACACAATGATAGGAATCTGTCTGATGCCTGTATATAAGGGGATCTGCTTGGTAGGACGGAGCATATGTAATCACTAACACTGAACACATAAGGTGGAAGTTCTGAGTCAAACACTAGATGACATTGAAGCAAATGAGTAGGAGAAACATCTAAACACATGTGAATTTTTAAATGGTTCCCATTGTATGATAAGTCTGTTGTTAAAGCATAATATTCATGATCACATGAGATACAATTGGGCCCGAAGGGTTTGGGAACCCAAACAGAAACAGCAAGCTCCCTCCTGTGAAAGAAATGTTTTACACATGAATTCACAAGAGAAAAGGGTAGAAATTTTTCCTCCAGAAAAAGAGCCTCAGTCTGTGCACAGGCATTGCCTCAGTCTGTGCTTTCAGCTCAATGACAATGAGCTCTGTTATGGACCTGCCAGCCAAAGAATAAACTACGTCACCTGTGGAAGGAACCTCAGAAGCAGCAGCTCCACTCACAGCCACCAGAGGGAGTCCATGGACAGAACTCGCCGAAGTACCATTCATGACCACAGGAGGGAGTTCGATAACAGAATTCACAACAGAGCTCTATATCGGTAATGGGAGGCAGCATCTTTACTTCAGTGGAGGGTGAGTGTAATGCGGCATGCTGCCTATTTACTAAGTCAAGAAAAATTACAATTTGTAGACTGGTGTGGACTGAGGGCTGCTGTGGACTATTGAGCAGGGCTTTGGTATAGATGTCAATGTTACATAACGAGAGGGGGTGAGAATTGGGGAGGAGGTGGGGTGCAGGTTGGATGACAGCTAGTGTGTTCAATGTTGTGAATTCTGTGGCAGAGCTCCCTCCTGTGGTCACAAGTGGTACTTCGGCTGATTCTCTCTGTGAGCTTCCGTTGGTGGAGGAAAGTGGTACTGCGGCTTGTGAGTTTCCTTCCTCAGGTGATGTGGTGAAGTCGTTAGGTGCTGCTCTATTTAACTCCACCTAGTGCTTTGATCCTGGACTCCAGTCAATGTTCTAGTATTGGACCTGTTTCCTCCTGGATCGTTCCTGTGGCCTGCTGCTCTGCATAGCTAAGTTTCGCTTTGCTATTTTGTTTGCTGTTTTTTTCTGTCCAGCTTCTCTTTTGGTTTTTTCCTGCTTGCTGGAAGCTCTGAGACGCAGAGGGTGTACCTCCATGCCGTTAGTTCGGTACGGAGGGTCTTTTTGCCCCCTTTGCGTGGTTTTTGTAGGGTTTTGTGTTGACCGCAAAGTTACCTTTCCTATCCTCGCTCTGTTCAGAAAGTCGGGCCTCACTTTGCTAAATCTATTTCATCTCTACGTTTGTCTTTTCATCTTAACTCACAGTCATTATATGTGGGGGCTGCCTTTTCCTTTGGGGTATTTCTCTGAGGCAAGGTAGGCTTATTTTCTATCTTCAGGCTAGCTAGTTTCTCAGGCTGTGCCGAGTTGCATAGGGAGCGTTAGGCGCAATCCACGGCTGCCTCTAGTGTGGTTGGAGAGGATTAGGGATTGCAGTCAGCAGAGTTCCCACGTCTCAGAGCTCGTTCTATGTTTTTGGGTTATTGTCAGATCACTGTATGTGCTCTGACCTCTATGTCCATTGTGGTACTGAATTACCTTATCATAACAGTACTGGAGGCCCAAAGTACTAATGATTCTCAATAGAGGGAAAAAAGAAGTTCTGAGACCATTTTTTTTTTCTCTGCACTGTGTTTTGCCTTTTTTTTCCCCTAGACATTTGGGTGGTTCAGGACACAGGTGTAGCGATGGACATTAAAGGTCTGTCTTCATGTGTGGATCAGCTCACGGCAAGAGTACAAAATATTCAAGACTTTGTGGTTCAGAATTCTATGTTAGAACCGAGAATTCCTATTCCTGATTTGTTTTTTGGAGATAGAACTAAATTTCTGAGTTTCAAAAATAATTGTAAACTATTTCTGGCTTTGAAACCTCGCTCCTCTGGTGACCCAGTTCAACAAGTTAGGATCATTATTTCTTTTTTACGTGGCGACCCTCAGGACTGGGCATTTTCTCTTGCGTCAGGAGATCCTGCATTAAGTAATATCGATGCGTTTTTCCTGGCGCTCGGATTGCTGTACGATGAACCTAATTCAGTGGATCAGGCAGAGAAAAATTTGCTGGCTCTGTGTCAGGGTGAGGATGAGATAATGAGATAGAGGTATATTGTCAGAAATTTAGAAAGTGGTCCGTACTCACTCAATGGAATGAAGGTGCGCTCGCAGCTATTTTCAGAAAGGGTCTCTCTGAAGCCCTTAAGGATGTCATGGTGGGATTTCCTATGCCTGCTGGTCTGAATGAGTCTATGTCTTTGGCCATTCAGATCGGTCGACGCTTGCGTGAGCGTAAATCTGTGCACCATTTGGCGGTATTACCTGAGCTTAAACCTGAGCCTATGCAGTGCGATAGGACTTTGACCAGAGTTGAACGGCAAGAACACAGACGTCTGAATGGGCTGTGTTTCTACTGTGGTGATTCCACTCATGCTATCTCTGATTGTCCTAAGCGCACTAAGCGGTTCGCTAGGTATGCCACCATTGGTACGGTACAGTCAAAATTTCTTCTGTCCGTTGCCTTGATCTGCTCTTTGTCATCGTATTCTGTCATGGCATTTGTGGATTCAGGCGCTGCCCTGAATTTGATGGACTTGGAGTATGCTAGGCGTTGTGGGTTTTTCTTGGAGCCCTTGCAGTGTCCTATTCCATTGAGAGGAATTGATGCTATGCCTTTGGCCAAGAATAAGCCTCAGTACTGGACCCAGCTGACCATGTGCATGGCTCCTGCACATCAGGAGGTTATTCGCTTTCTGGTTTTGCATAATCTGCGTGATGTGGTCGTGTTGGGGTTGCCATGGCTACAAGTCCATAATCCAGTATTAGATTGGAAATCCATGTCTGTGTCCAGCTGGGGTTGTCAGGGGGTACATGGTGATGTCCCATTTCTGACTATTTCATCATCCACCCCTTCTGAGGTTCCAGAGTTCTTGTCTGATTAGCGGGATGTATTTGATGAGCCCAAGTCCGATACCCTACCTCCGCATAGGGATTGTGATTGTGCTATCGATTTGATTCCTGGTAGTAAATTCCCAAAAGGTCGACTGTTTAATTTATCTGTGCCTGAGCACGCCGCTATGAGGAGTTATGTGAAGGAGTTCTTGGAGAAGGGGCATATTCACCCGTCATCGTCGCCATTAGGAGCAGGGTTCTTTTTTGTAGCCAAGAAGGATGGTTCACTGAGACCTTGTATAGATTACCGCCTTCTAAATAAGATCACGGTTAAATTTCAGTACCCCTTGCCGTTGTTATCTGATTTGTTTGCTCGGATTAAGGGGGCTAGTTGGTTCACCAAGATAGATCTTCGTGGTGCATATAATCTTAGTTAGTATAGTTAGTATAGTATGGCCGAAAAAAAGACATTTGTCCATCCAGTTCAGCCTATATTCCATCATAATAAATCCCCAGATCTACGTCCTTCTACAGAACCTAATAATTGTATGATACAATATTGTTCTGCTCCAGGAAGACATCCAGGCCTCTCTTGAACCCCTCGACTGAGTTCGCCATCACCACCTCCTCAGGCAAGCAATTCCAGATTCTCACTGCCCTAACAGTAAAGAATCCTCTTCTATGTTGGTGGAAAAACCTTCTCTCCTCCAGACGCAAAGAATGCCCCCTTGTGCCCGTCACCTTCCTTGGTATAAACAGATCCTCAGCGAGATATTTGTATTGTCCCCTTATATACTTATACATGGTTATTAGATCGCCCCTCAGTCGTCTTTTTTCTAGACTAAATAATCCTAATTTCGCTAATCTATCTGGGTATTGTAGTTCTCCCATCCCCTTTATTAATTTTGTTGCCCTCCTTTGTACTCTCTCTAGTTCCATTATATCCTTCTTGAGCACCGGTGCCCAAAACTGGACACAGTACTCCATGTGCGGTCTAACTAGGGATTTGTACAGAGGCAGTATAATGCTCTCATCATGTGTATCCAGACCTCTTTTAATGCACCCCATGATCCTGTTTGCCTTGGCAGCTGCTGCCTGGCACTGGCTGCTCCAGGTAAGTTTATCATTAACTAGGATCCCCAAGTCCTTCTCCCTGTCAGATTTACCCAGTGGTTTCCCATTCAGTGTGTAATGGTGATATTGATTCCTTCTTCCCATGTGTATAACCTTACATTTATCATTGTTGAACCTCATCTGCCACCTTTCAGCCCAAGTTTCCAACTTATCCAGATCCATCTGTAGCAGAATACTATCTTCTCTTGTATTAACTGCTTTACATAGTTTTGTACTATCTGCAAATATCGATATTTTACTGTGTAAACCTTCTACCAGATCATTAATGAATATGTTGAAGAGAACAGGTCCCAATACTGACCCCTGCGGTACCCCACTGGTCACAGCGACCCAGTTAGAGACTATACCATTTATAACCACCCTCTGCTTTCTATCACTAAGCCAGTTACTAACCCATTTACACACATTTTCCCCCAGACCAAGCATTCTCATTTTGTGTACCAACCTCTTGTGCGGCACGGTATCAAACGCTTTGGAAAAATCGAGATATACCACTTCCAATGACTCACCGTGGTCCAGCCTATAACTTACCGCTTCATAAAAACTGATTAGATTGTTTTGACAGGAGCGATTTCTCATAAATAGTGTTGAGCATTCCGATACCGCAAGTATCGGGTATCGGCCGATATTTGCGGTATCGGAATTCCGATACTGAATTCCGATACTTCCCGCGTATCGGATACCGGAATCGGAAGTTCCCAGAATTCAAATTGAACGCAGCAGCCAATGAGGAATGAATGAAAGTGTGGGCACATCCTGTTTAGCATGGTGGGCATGTAAGTACTGGCAAGGCTTGGATTGGCTGCTGAAATGATGTCACTCTGCACTATAAAAAAGCGCTGCCGCCATTTTGCGCTCACTCTGCTGTGATTTCAGTTAGGGACAGGACGCTGTGTTCTAACTGAGGGCCAGTTGAGCTAGCTAATTGCTTTATTTTCCTTTCCAAAGGCTAATTTAGCAAAACGCTGTGTGTTCTTCACTGTTCACCTTGCTCTTGCCTTGCAGCGCTGTTTTAACAGCGTTCTGCAAGGTCTCTGTGTGTGTGTGTGTGCAGCTCACTCTGTAGTCTGTGTGCAGCCATATACCCGGTTGTATTCAGCTCAGGGGGGGTTCACACTGCCTCACACAGTTGTTCTTTTTTGCTCTTAGTGCAGCCTGCTGCACATTTTTTCTCAAATTTCCTATTAGTGTTTTTCCACCAGTCTCCAGCTCTATTGTGGAAAAACACTACATAGGATAACCTAGAGGGGGTTTTTTGGGCCTTGCAGCGCCGTTTACGGCTGTCTGCACGGTCTCCGTGTGAGCCCAGCTCGCCCTGTAGTCTGTGTGCAGCCATAGCCGGTTGGATTCAGCTCAGGGTTCGTTACTGGCTCATACCTTGAGAAAAATTTTCCTTTTTTTCAAATAGTGCAGCCTGTTTAAAATTTGAAAAAAAAAATTCCTATTAGTGTCTTTCCACTCGTATCCAGCTAAATAGTGGAAAAACACTATATAGGATAACCTAGAGGAGGGTTTTTTGGCCTTGCAGCGCCGTTTACGGCTGTCTGCACGGTCTCCGTGTGAGCCCAGCTCGCCCTGTAGTCTGTGTGCAGCCATAGCCGGTTGGATTCAGCTCAGGGTTCGTTACTGGCTCATACCTTGAGAAAAATTTTCCTTTTTTTCAAATAGTGCAGCCTGTTTAAAATTTGAAAAAAAAAATTCCTATTAGTGTCTTTCCACTCGTATCCAGCTAAATAGTGGAAAAACACTATATAGGATAACCTAGAGGAGGGTTTTTTGGCCTTGCAGCGCCGTTTACGGCTGTCTGCACGGTCTCCGTGTGAGCCCAGCTCGCCCTGTAGTCTGTGTGCAGCCATAGCCGGTTGGATTCAGCTCAGGGTTCGTTACTGGCTCATACCTTGAGAAAAATTTTCCTTTTTTTCAAATAGTGCAGCCTGTTTAAAATTTGAAAAAAAAAATTCCTATTAGTGTCTTTCCACTCGTATCCAGCTAAATAGTGGAAAAACACTATATAGGATAACCTAGAGGAGGGTTTTTTGGCCTTGCAGCGCCGTTTACGGCTGTCTGCACGGTCTCCGTGTGAGCCCAGCTCGCCCTGTAGTCTGTGTGCAGCCATAGCCGGTTGGATTCAGCTCAGGGTTCGTTACTGGCTCATACCTTGAGAAAAATTTTCCTTTTTTTCAAATAGTGCAGCCTGTTTAAAATTTGAAAAAAAAAATTCCTATTAGTGTCTTTCCACTCGTATCCAGCTAAATAGTGGAAAAACACTATATAGGATAACCTAGAGGAGGGTTTTTTGGCCTTGCAGCGCCGTTTACGGCTGTCTGCACGGTCTCCGTGTGAGCCCAGCTCGCCCTGTAGTCTGTGTGCAGCCATAGCCGGTTGGATTCAGCTCAGGGTGCGTTACTGCCTCATACCTTGAAAAACAATTTCCTTTTTTTCAAATAGTGCAGCCAGTTTAAAATTTGAAAAAAAAAATTCCTATTAGTGTCTTTCCACTTGTATCCAGCTAAATAGTGGAAAAACACTATATAGGATAACCTAGAGGAGGGTTTCTTGGCCTTGCAGCGCCGTTTACGGCTGTCTGCACGGTCTCCGTGTGATTTAAACTAGCTCTGTAGCCCGATCTGCACCAAAAAAAAGGTTAAGTTCACCAAACACAACTTACACTTGTGTAGGCCACATTTGAAAAATAATAAAGTTTAGTCCACAATTTACAACATTAGTGTTTCTTACACCTGTTAGGAGGAGCATTACAGGAATAAGCACACTAAGGCCTTAGTACTTTTCTGCTTATCTTTATCTGTCAACCAAGATGAAGAGGGCAGGGAGTAAGGCACGTGGGCGTGGGCGCGGAGCAGGGAGAGGAGCAGGGAGAGGACGTGGTGATTCTGTGCCTGCTGCGGGCGCCGGTGACTCGTCGTCACTCAGTTTCAGCAGGGAACAGTCCTTCATGCGCAGCTTTGTCGGAGAGCGCCGTGCACCGCTGCTGCGTGAAGACCAAATTGAAGCCGTTGTCGGGTGGATGGCAGCTAACGCCTCGGCATCGACTTCAGTTAGTGCCACATCCTCTCAGGCACAGAGCACTGGAGAGCAGCCATCTGTCTCTTCACCACCTGCCAAATTGGCCAGGCAGTCAGAGAGCCCAGGACAGGAGCCGTCTCTACTTCTGTTCTCTGAATCTCTTGGCTTGGAAACAGGGGGCCAGCCAAGCAGCATTGGAGAAATGGAAGAAGAGGCAGTGTGCAGTGATGCCCAACACCTTTTTCTCTCTGACTCTGAAGAGGCAGGTGGGCCAGTGCCTCCGGTGACCACAGCGCAGTACGCATCTGATGATGAAACTCAGGTGCCGCTTTCTCGTGCGTACTGTGCTGCTGAGACTACCCAGGAGGAGCAGTTGGTGGCAGAGGGTAGTGGAGATGATGAGGTCCTTGACCCATCGTGGCGTGAGGAACAGGAAGGTGGTGGGAGCAGCTCAGAGGAAGAGCTTCCTCTTACGGGCCAAAGAGGGAGAGGGAGGGGGAAGACTGCGGAGCCTGTAGCCTCCACTTTGGCACCCGTTAGGAGCCTGTCTCTTTCCAAAGCCAAAAAGGGCGCTCCCAAGACTTGCAGTGCCTGGTCCTTTTTTGACACAGTTGCAGATGACATTTGTTTTGTCAAATGCAAGCTGTGTCATCATAAAGTAAAAAGAGGGAAAAATGTCAGCAACCTCAATACCACAAATATGTGGAAACATGTGCGGACCAGGCACGCGGTGGAGTTACAGAAACACACTGAAGATGTAGGCCAACCAACAGCGGCAGCTACCACCTCTTCAGCTCGTGTTGCCTCTTCCTCCAGCTCACGCACAGCTGGTTTGGCTTCCTCCCAGAGACCTTGTGTAATTCCACCCACAGCACCACCTTCCCAGTCATCCTCACACTCCCAGTCTACTCTACAGCCATCGGTAGTACAGGCATGGGAGAAAAGGCGGGCATTCTCGGCCAACCACCCCCGAGCACAGGCTCTGAATGCAGGCATTGCCAAACTGTTGTCCCTGGAAATGCTCTCGTTCAGGCTGGTGGAGACTGACAGCTTCCGTGACTTGATGGCATTGGCAGTCCCACAGTACAAGGTGCCCAGCCGCTTTTACTTCAGCAGGCAGGCTGTCCCTGCCCTGCACAGGCATGTTGAGGCAAACATAAAACATGCGCTACTGAACGCCGTCAGTAGCAAGGTCCACCTCACCACCGATGCGTGGACCAGTCAGCATGGACAGGGGCGATATGTTTCCCTCACTGCCCATTGGGTTAATGTTGTTGAGCCAGGTACAGATCGTGCGAGTGGCGCAGGACGTGTCCTGCCCACTCCAAGGATTGCAGGAATCCAGTCTGTACGCATCGACTCCTCCTCTTACACCAGTTCCTCTGATTCCTCTCTGCAGGATCCGTCACAGTCCACCCCCACATGGACCCGTGAACGTTTACCTATGACCGACATGAGCACAGCCGTGGCCAAACGTCAGCAGGCCGTCTTGAAACTAGTTTCATTGGTGCATCGAAGCCACACAGCGCAGGAGCTCTGGAATGCCATAAAGCAGGAGAGCGATGTGTGGTTACTGCCAGCGAATCTCCAGCCAGGCATGGTAGTGTGTGACAATGGCCGAAATCTGGTGGCAGCTTTGGCCCTTGGCAACCTCACTCACATCCCATGTCTGGCACATGTGCTCAATTTGGTTGTGCAGAGTTTTCTGAGGGACTATCCGGATCTTGATGCCCTGCTGCACAAGGTCCGCCTAGAGTGTGCTCACTTGCGGCGTTCCAGCTTGGCCAGATCCCGCATTGCTGCTCTGCAGCGCCGATTCCGCCTTCCGGAACACCGCATCATATGTGACCTACCTACCCGGTGGAATTCCACGTTACATATGTTGGAGCGGTTGTGTGAGCAGCAGCAAGCAGTTATGGAGTACCAGCTGCATCAGGCGCAAAGAAGTCGCAGTCAGCGCCGATCAGACTTCACAACCACAGAGTGGGCCACTATGAAGGACGTCTGCCAGGTTTTGCGTCCTTTTGATTATTCCACGCGGATGGCAAGTGCAGATGATGCACTAGTCAGCATGACTGTCCCCCTTATCTGCCTGCTTCAGCAAACTTTGCAAGGGTTAAGGGATGATGTGGTGGAAGAGGTGGAGGATGAGGAGTCACCTTTTCCATCAGCTTCTGGAGAGTCAGCGCCACGTGGTTCCTCACAAAGGGGTACGCAGGGGCCAATTTGTGAGGAGGATGAGGAGGAGTCAATGGAGGAGGAAGAGCTCCGTCCAGAGGAGGGAGCGACACAATTGTCCAGTGGTCAGTGTGTACAGCGAGGGTGGGGTGATGACGAGCGGGCAGAGATCATGTCTCAAGCAGGGGACAGCGTTTCTGGGCCGGTTGGCACTCTGCAGCACATGGTGGATTTCATGCTGCAGTGCCTGAGAAACGACCGCCGCATCGACCACATTCTCAACATGCCTGATTATTGGGTGTTCACCCTCCTCGATCCTCGCTACCGGGACAACGTCCAAAACCTCATCCCTGCGTTGACCCGGGAGCGTAAATTGCGGGAGTACCACGACACACTGGTGAATTCCATCATCTTCTCCTGTCCAACTGAGAGGAGTGCTGCTAGTGCTTTACAAAGCAGCTCAGTGCGTCGAGGCAGTGGGGGAGGCTCTGCCCAAAGAGGGAGCAGAAGCAGTGCCTCTGCCCAAGGCAAGCCCAGTATGGCACAACTCTGGCACACTTTTGTGTGCCCGCCCCAAATGTCTACACCATCACCGGCGGCTCCAGTCAGCAGGAGGCAACGGTTCCGTCAGATGGTGACAGACTACATGGCTTGCCCTCTTACTGTACTCCCAGACGGCTCTTCCCCGTTCAAGTTTTGGGTCTCTAAGCTGGATACATGGCCAGAGCTAAGCCAGTATGCATTGGAGGTGCTGGCTTGCCCTGCGGCTAGTGTCTTATCGGAACGTGTCTTTAGTGCCGCAGGTGGTGTACTAACAGACCGTCGCATGCGACTATCCTCCGATAACGTTGACCGGCTTACTTTCCTGAAAATGAACCAGGCCTGGATCTCGCAGGAATTTGCCACTCCTCTGCCTGATTAAGTAATTGGGTGTCATCCAGGTCTCCTGCTGTGTTCATCTTTCTACCACCTGAACTGCTATTCCTGGGCTCCAACACCGCCAGTTGCGGCTCAGAAGTGCAGGCTGCACAGTAAAAACATACGACCCAGTGTTATTGGGTTTCAGTAACGTCAGCTGATCCCCAGCTGTGTAGCCGGCAATGTGTCCTGCGACCGCCACGCTGGCACAACAACCTAAATGTAAGGGAACCTGTCCCCCCCCCCCCCCCCCCGTCGTTTGTTACTGAAAGAGCCATCTTGTGCAGCAGTAATGCTGCACAAGGAAAAGGTAGCTCTTTTTTTTTAGCTCTTTGCACACGCAGAACTTAACACTTATAAAATGTGTTCACTGATACCGTTATACCGTCCCGGAGCTGGGACTTTCCTTCGTAATGTGACGCAGCACAGCCGTCATTCCTACCCCCTTGGTGCCATGCGCTGCCTCCTCAGCGTTGTTTTAAGCTGTCACGGAGCCTGCGCTGTTCTGTTATCCCTTGGGCATGCCCTATTTGCGCTGCCTGTCTTCTGACATAATTTGGTGTCAGGCTGGCTGCGCCTGTGCGGCCGCGGTGCCCGAGATCCCGCCTCGCAGTGTCTTCTGATTGAGTCACACTGCGGGCCTGGGATCCATGGGCATGCGCAGTGCATATCTTCCCCTCGGGCTCTCGCTCATTTCCCTCCGCCTTCTTTAGACTGTGCGCCGTCAGCTGATCCCTAGCATGCCACGGCCGTGACACCGCACAGTCTGAAGAAGAGGGAAGGAGGGGAGTGAGAGTCGAGGTTATGCACTGTGCATGCCCATGGTTCCAAGGCCCGCAGTGGGATTACGTTAGATGAGACTGCGAGGTGGGATCTGGAGCAGCGTGGACGCACAGGCACTGACAGCCTGACACCAAATTATGTCAGAAGACAGGCAGCGCTAATTGGGCATGGCCAAGGGCTAACAGAACAGCGCAGGCTCCGTGGCAGCTTAAAACAACGCTGAGGAGGCAGCGCACGGCATCAAGGGGATAGGAATGACAGCTGTGCTGTGTCCCATTACGAAGGAAATTCGCACCTCCGGAACGGTTTAACGGTATAAAGGGACACATTTTTAGTGTTTACTTCGGTGTTTGCAAGGAGCATAATTAAAAGAGCAACCTTTTCCTTTTGCATCCTTAGTGCTGCACAACATGGCTCTTTCAGCTACAAACGTCTTGGGGGGGGGGGGTTAAAGGTTTCCTTTCAACTTGCTCCAATCAGGCTTCGGCCTACACTCTGTTCCTCTGCTCCTCCTGCTGTCCCTGGGCTCTAACACCGCCAGTTGGTGCCTGGAAGTGCTGTGTGCACAGTCAACAGTCGCTCCTCTGTTATTGGGGTTCAGTAACGTCAGCTGATCCCCAGCTGTGTGTGCGGCAATACCTCCAATCTGCTCCTCCTGCTGTCCCTGGGCTCTAACACCGCCAGTTGGTGCCTGGAAGTGCTGTGTGCACAGTCAACAGTCGCTCCTCTGTTATTGGGGTTCAGTAACGTCAGCTGATCCCCAGCTGTGTGTGCGGCAATACCTCCAATCTGCTCCTCCTGCTGTCCCTGGGCTCTAACACCGCCAGTTGGTGCCTGGAAGTGCTGTGTGCACAGTCAACAGTCGCTCCTCTGTTATTGGGGTTCAGTAACGTCAGCTGATCCCCAGCTGTGTATCCGGCAACGTGTCATGCGACCGCCACGCTGGCACAACTAAAATGTAAGGGGACCTGTCCCCCCCCCCCCTAGGCGTTTGTTACTGAAAGAGCCACCATGTGCAGCACTAATACTGCACAAGGGAAAGGTCGCTCTTGAAATTATGCTCCTTGCAAACGCTGAACTACACACTCATGTAATGTGTCCCCTCACACCGTCCAACCGTCCCGGAGGTGGGACTTTCCTTTGTAATGTGACACAGCACAGCCGTCATTGCTACCCCCTTGGCACCGTGCGCTGCCTCCTTAGCGTTGTTTGATTCCGTCATGGACCCTGCGCTGTTATGTTATCCCTTGGCCATGCACAGTTTGCGCTGCCCGTCCTCTGACATCATTTGTTGTCGTCCTGGCTGCGCCTGTGCGTCCACGCTGCCCGAAATCACACCTCGCAGTGTCGTCTAATGTGATCCCACAGTGGGCCTGGTATCCATGGCCATGCGCAGTGCATATACTAGCCTCTCACTCCCCTTCTTCACGCTTCTTCAGACTAGGCGGCGTCAGCTGATCCCTAATAGCATGCCACGGCCGTGACGCCGCACAGTCTGAAGAAGCAGGAAGGAGGTGAGTGAGAGGCGATGATATGCACTGCGCATGCCCATGGATCCCTGGCCCGCAGTGGGACTACATTAGATGACACTGCAAGGTTGGATCTCGGGCAGCTTGGACGCACAGGCACTGCCAGCCTGACACCTACATGATGTCAGAAGACGGGCACCGCTAACTGTGCATGGCCAAGGGATAACATTACAGTGCGGGCTCCGTGACAGAACCAAACAACGTTGAGGAGGTGGTGCCCGGCACCAAGGGGGTTGGAATGACGGCTGTGCTGTGTCACATTACAAAGGAAAGTCCCACTTCCGGGATGGTTTGACGGTGTGAGGGGACACATTATATGAGTGTGTACTTCAGCGTTTGCAAGGAGCATAATTTTCGGAGCCACCATTTTCCATGTGCAGTATTACTGCTGTACAAGATGGCTCTTTCAGCAACAAATGCCTGGGGGGGGGGGTTAAAGGTTCCCTTTCAACTTGCTCCACTGCAGGCTTCGGCCTACACTCTGCTCCTCTTTGATTCCCTGGGTTTCAACACTGTCAGTTGCCACCTGGAAGTGTTGTCTACACAGAAAAAAACACTAGGTGATGTGTCAGTGGGGTTCAGCACCGCCAGCTGTTCCCCTGCTGTGTAGTCGGCAACGTGTCCAGCACAAGCCACGCTGGCACAACAGAACAAAAGCTGCCACCAGTGCAGGCTTCGGCCTACACTCTGCTCCTCTCCTCCTCCTGCTGACCCTGGGCTCAAACACCGCTAGTTTTTGCCCGGAAGTGCTAGCTGCACAGAGAAAAACACCAGCCAATGTGTTAGTGGGGTTCAGCAACGCCAGCTGTTCCCCTGCTGTGTAGCCGGCAACGTGACCTGCAAACGCCATGCAGGCACAGGAACTGAAATTAAAAGGGAACCTGGCCCCACCCCCCCAGGTGTTTCTATGTATAACAGCCACCTAGTACAGCAGTACTGCTGCATTTGTACAAGGTGGCTGACTTTTTCTCCTTGCCCACGTGGAACTCAACACGTACAAAATGTGTCTCATTGAGACCATTCCACTGTCCCTGAGGTGTGACTTTCCTTTGTAATGATACGCAGCACCCCCCTTGGTAGCGTTTCCCGTCTTTTGTCATCATGGTTAGCTGGCTGCGCCTGTGCATCCGCCCTGCTAGAAACAACGCCCCTCGTTGTCATATTTATTTTGTCAGCGAGGGTGTGGTTTATGGGCACGAGCAGTGCATATGTTCGCCTGTCTTAACTCATCTCCTTCCGCCTTCTTCAGACTGTGCGGCCTCCTGGCCGTGGTAGGCGATAAGGGATCAGCTGAGGCCGCCCAGTCTGGAGCCGGTGTAAGGACATGTGTGAGCGGCGAACATATTTACTGCACAAGGCCACGAATCCCAGCACCGCAGTGTGACTTTAGGAAAAGCCACTGTGGGTCTGGGATTTATGGCCATCGTTAACCGCACCGGCCAACATGAAATGAGGTCATGAGACGGCCTGCACTAACAGGGTATTGCCAAGGGATAACACAAGAGCGCAGACTCCTGTACAGCAAATAACAACGCTCAGGAATCTGCGCCCAGTACCTAGGTGCAAATTTTGACACCTGTGCTGCGTCTCGTTAAAAAGACAAGTCACGCCTCCACAACTGTTTGACAGTATAATGGGCTAAATAGTGTACGTGTTTAATTCAGCGTGTGCAAGGAGCAAAATTAAATAGAGCAACCTTTGACTTGTGCATCATTAATGCTGTTCAAGGTGTGGCTCTTGTACCTTGCAACACCTGAGGGGGGGGTTAAAGGTAACCTTTGAAATTGGTTCAACTAGGCTTCGGCCTACACTCTGCTCCTCTACTCCTCCTGCTGACCCTGGGCTCAAACACCGCTAGTTTTTGCCCGGAAATGCTAGCTGCACAGAGAAAAACACCAGCCAATGTGTTAGTGGGGTTCAGCACCGCCAGCTGTTCCCCTGCTGTGTAGTCGGCAACGTGTCCAGCACAAGCCACGCTGGCACAACAGAACAAAAGCTGCCACCAGTGCAGGCTTCGGCCTACACTTTGCTCCTCTCCTCCTCCTCCTGCTGACCCTGGGCTCTAACACCGCTAGTTTTTGCCCGGACATGCAATCTGCACAGAGAAAAACACCAGTCAATGTGTCAGTGGGGTTCAGCAACGCCAGCTGTTCCCCTGCTGTGTAGCTTGCAACGTGACCTGCAAACGCCACGCAGGCACATGAACTGAAATTGAAGGGAGCCTGCCCCCCACCCCCCCAGGTGTTTCTATGTATAACAGCCACCTTGTACAGCAGTACTGCTGCATTTGTACAAGGTGGCTGACTTTTTCTCCTTGCACACGTGGAACTCAACAAGTACAAAATGTGTCTCATTACAGACCATTACAATGTCCCTGAGGTGTGACTTTCCTTTTTAATGACACGCAGCACCCCCATTGTTAGCGCTGCCCGTCTCCTGACATCATTGGTTGGCTGGCTGTGCCTGTGCGTCCCCCCTGCCCGACACAACGCCCCCCGTTGTCTCATATATTTTGACTGCGAGGGTGTGATTGATGGGCACGAGCAGTGCATATGTTCCCCTGTTTTCACTCCCCTCCTTCCGCCTTCTTCTGACTGTGCGGCCTCATGGCCGCGGCATGCGATAAGGGATCAGATGAGGCCGTCCAGTCTGAAGCAGGTGTAAGGACATGTGTGAGCGGCAAACATATTTACTGCACCAGGGCACGAATCCCAGCACCGCAGTGTGATTTTTTAAAAACACACTGTGGGTCTGGGATTCATGTCCATCGCTAACCGCAACGGCCAACATGAAATGAGGTCATAAGACAGGAAGCGCTCACAGCGCATGGCCAAAGGATCACAAGAGCGCAGACTCCTGTACAGCAACTAACAACGCTCAGGAAGCTGCGCCCATGCAAAAAGGTGTTTTCGACACCTGTGCTGCTTTTCTTTAAAAAGACAAGTCACGCCTCCACTACTGTTAAACAGTATAATGGGCTAAATAGTCTACGTGTTGCATTCAGCTTGTGCAAGTAGACAAATTAATAGAGCAACCTTTTACTTGTGCAGCATTAATGCTGCAGAAGGAGTGGCTCTTGTTCTTTGTAACACCTGAGGGGGGGTTAAAGGTAACCTTTGAAATTGGTGCAACTAGGCTTCGGCCTACACTCTGCTCCTCTCCTCCTCCTGCTGACCCTGGGCTGTAACAACGCTAGTTTTTGCCCGGAAATGCTAGCTGCACAGAGAAAAACACCAGCCAATGTGTTAGTGGGGTTCAGCAACGCCAGCTGTTCCCCCGCTGTGTAGCCGGCATCGTGTCCAGCACAAGCCACGCTGGCACAACCGACCAAAAGCTGCCACCAGTGCAGGCTTCGGCCTACACTTTGCTCCTCTCCTCCTCCTCCTGCTGACCCTGGGCTCAAACACCGCTAGTTTTTGCCCGGAAATGCTAGCTGCACAGAGAAAAACACCAGCCAATGTGTTAGTGGGGTTCAGCACCGCCAGCTGTTCCCCCGCTGTGTAGCCGGCATCGTGTCCAGCACAAGCCACGCTGGCACAACCGACCAAAAGCTGCCACCAGTGCAGGCTTCGGCCTACACTTTGCTCCTCTCCTCCTCCTCCTGCTGACCCTGGGCTCAAACACCGCTAGTTTTTGCCCGGAAATGCTAGCTGCACAGAGAAAAACACCAGCCAATGTGTTAGTGGGGTTCAGCACCGCCAGCTGTTCCCCTGCTGTGCAGCTTGCAACGTGACCTGCAAACGCCACGCAGGCACATGAACTGAAATTGAAGGGAGCCTGGCCCCCACCCCCAGGTGTTTCTATGTATAACAGCCACCTTGTACAGCAGTACTGCTGCATTTGTACAAGGTGGCTGATGTTTTCTCCTTGCCCACGTGGAACTCAACACGTACAAAATGTGTCTCTTTGAGACCATTCCACTGTCCCTGAGGTGTGACTTTCCTTTCTAATGATACGCAGCACCCCCCTTGGTAGCGCTTCCCGTCTTCTGACATCATTGGTTGGCTACTTGCGCCTGTTCGTCCGCCCTGCCTGAATAAAATGCTCCTCGTTGTCTTAATTATTTTGACTGCGAGGGTGTGATTGATGGGCACGAGCAGTGCATATCTTCGCCTGTCTTAACTCATCTCCTTCAGCCTTCTTCAGACTGTGCAGCCTCATGGCCGCGGCATGCAAGAAGGGATCAGCAGAGGCCGCCCAGTCTGAAGCAGGTGTAAGGACGTGTGTGAGCGGCCAAAATATTTACTGCTCAAGGCCACGAATCCCAGCACCGCAGTGTGGCTTTATGAAAAGACACTGTGGGTCTGGGATTTATGGCCATCGTTAACCGCACCGGCCAACATGAAATGATGTCATAAGATGGGCAGCGCTAACAGGGCATTGCCAAGGGATAACACAAGAGCGCAGACTCCTGTACAGCAAATAACAACACTCAGGAAGCTGCTCCAAGCACCAAGGCGTTATTTTGGACACCTGTGCTGCGTCTCATCAAAAAACCAAGTCACGCATCCACTACAGTTTGACTGTAGAATGGGGTAAATTGTGTATGTCTTTCATTCAGCGTGTGCAAGTAGACAAATTAATAGAGCAACCTTTCACTTGTGCAGCATTAATACTGCACAAGGTGTGTCTCTTGTACTTTGTAACACCTGAGGGGGGGGTTAAAGGTTTCCTTTGAAATTGGTTCAACTAAGCTTCGGCCTACACTCTGCTCCTCTCCTCCTCCTCCTGCTTCAACACGGGCTCTAACATC
Organism: Ranitomeya imitator; assembly: GCF_032444005.1. Classification (NCBI taxonomy): domain Eukaryota; kingdom Metazoa; phylum Chordata; class Amphibia; order Anura; family Dendrobatidae; genus Ranitomeya; species Ranitomeya imitator. Next base: position 455,699,458 of record NC_091282.1, on the reverse strand, counting down.
GCTAGTTTTTGCCCGCAAGTGCTAGCTGCACAGAGAAAAACACACGCCATTGTGTTAGTGGGGTTCAGCAACGCCAGCTGTTCCCCCAGTGTGTAGCCGGCAAAGTGTCCTGCAAACGCAACGCAGACACAAAGCTGCCTCCAGTGCAGGCTTCGGCCTACACTCATCTCCCCCTGCTTACCCTTTGCTCCAACACCGCTAGTTGGGGCTCTAGGAAGACAATCTTTAATAGGCAAGGCAACGCATCCGGGTTCCAGCACCGCCAGCTGGTTCTCGGCAGTGTTCTTGTCACAGGTACTCCCTCGTGCCAAGCCTGGTTTCAGCACCGTCAGCTGTTTCCGGGTTGTGTCAACTTCACTGAGACGCCTATGCTTGCCCCGTCGTGGTGCGGTCGAGTTAGCCAACTCCAGGGTGCCTCCAGTTTAGGAGCTTCCTATGTGGGCTGCGTGAACTGGTAGTCAAGGCTGGTTCTGTAGTGCCAGTAGGCCCAGCTCCCCCTGTAGGACTGTTGGGGTTCGGTAACTGCGGCTGCCTCGCGGCCTAGCTGTTCTCTCCTCTCCTGTGGGCCTTGGGGTCCACCACCTGGTTCCAGCACCGTCAGCTGGTTCCGGGCCGAGCCTTTGGCTTAGGTGCCTCCTCCTGGGTATCCGAGTTCCGCCAACGCCAGGCGGTCCTTGGTAGTGCTTTTAAGCGCGGGCACCTACAGCTTAGTAACCGGGTTCCAGCACCGTCAGCTGGTCCTCGGTCGTGCCATTGGCTCTTGCACACTGGGGCAACGCATCCGGGTTCCAGCACCGCCAGCTGGTTCTCGGCAGTGTTTTTGTCACAGGTACTCCCTCGTGCCAAGCCTGGTTTCAGCACCGTCAGCTGTTTCCGGGTTGTGTCAAGCTCACTGAGACACCTATGCTTGCCTCGTCGTGGTGCGGTCGGGTTAGCCAACTCCAGGGTGCCTCCAGTTTAGGAGCTTCCTATGTGGGCTGCGTGAACTGGTAGTCAAGGCTGGTTCTGTAGTGCCAGTAGGCCCAGCTCCCCCTGTAGGACTGTTGGGGTTCGGTAACTGCGGCTGCCTCGCGGCCTAGCTGTTCTCTCCTCTCCTGTGGGCCTTGGGGTCCACCACCTGGTTCCAGCACCGTCAGCTGGTTCCGGGCCGAGCCTTTGGCTTAGGTGCCTCCTCCTGGGTATCCGAGTTCCGCCAACGCCAGGCGGTCCTTGGTAGTGCTTTTAAGCGCGGGCACCTACAGCTTAGTAACCGGGTTCCAGCACCGTCAGCTGGTCCTCGGTCGTGCCATTGGCTCTTGCACACTGGGGCAACGCATCCGGGTTCCAGCACCGCCAGCTGGTTCTCGGCAGTGTTTTTGTCACAGGTACTCCCTCGTGCCAAGCCTGGTTTCAGCACCGTCAGCTGTTTCCGGGTTGTGTCAAGCTCACTGAGACACCTATGCTTGCCTCGTCGTGGTGCGGTCGGGTTAGCCAACTCCAGGGTGCCTCCAGTTTAGGAGCTTCCTATGTGGGCTGCGTGAACTGGTAGTCAAGGCTGGTTCTGTAGTGCCAGTAGGCCCAGCTCCCTCTGTAGGACTGTTGGGGTTCGGTAACTGCGGCTGCCTCGCGGCCTAGCTGTTCTCTCCTCTCCTGTGGGCCTTGGGGTCCACCACCTGGTTCCAGCACCGTCAGCTGGTTCCGGGCCGAGCCTTTGGCTTAGGTGCCTCCTCCTGGGTATACGAGTTCCGCCAACGCCAGGCGGTCCTTGGTAGTGCTTTTAAGCGCGGGCACCTACAGCTTAGTAACCGGGTTCCAGCACCGTCAGCTGGTCCTCGGTCGTGCCATTGGCTCTTGCACACTGGGGCAACGCATCCGGGTTCCAGCACCGCCAGCTGGTTCTCGGCAGTGTTTTTGTCACAGGTACTCCCTCGTGCCAAGCCTGGTTTCAGCACCGTCAGCTGTTTCCGGGTTGTGTCAAGCTCACTGAGACACCTATGCTTGCCTCGTCGTGGTGCGGTCGGGTTAGCCAACTCCAGGGTGCCTCCAGTTTAGGAGCTTCCTATGTGGGCTGCGTGAACTGGTAGTCAAGGCTGGTTCTGTAGTGCCAGTAGGCCCAGCTCCCCCTGTAGGACTGTTGGGGTTCGGTAACTGCGGCTGCCTCGCGGCCTAGCTGTTCTCTCCTCTCCTGTGGGCCTTGGGGTCCACCACCTGGTTCCAGCACCGTCAGCTGGTTCCGGGCCGAGCCTTTGGCTTAGGTGCCTCCTCCTGGGTATCCGAGTTCCGCCAACGCCAGGCGGTCCTTGGTAGTGCTTTTAAGCGCGGGCACCTACAGCTTAGTAACCGGGTTCCAGCACCGTCAGCTGGTCCTCGGTCGTGCCATTGGCTCTTGCACACTGGGGCAACGCATCCGGGTTCCAGCACCGCCAGCTGGTTCTCGGCAGTGTTTTTGTCACAGGTACTCCCTCGTGCCAAGCCTGGTTTCAGCACCGTCAGCTGTTTCCGGGTTGTGTCAAGCTCACTGAGACACCTATGCTTGCCTCGTCGTGGTGCGGTCGGGTTAGCCAACTCCAGGGTGCCTCCAGTTTAGGAGCTTCCTATGTGGGCTGCGTGAACTGGTAGTCAAGGCTGGTTCTGTAGTGCCAGTAGGCCCAGCTCCCCCTGTAGGACTGTTGGGGTTCGGTAACTGCGGCTGCCTCGCGGCCTAGCTGTTCTCTCCTCTCCTGTGGGCCTTGGGGTCCACCACCTGGTTCCAGCACCGTCAGCTGGTTCCGGGCCGAGCCTTTGGCTTAGGTGCCTCCTCCTGGGTATCCGAGTTCCGCCAACGCCAGGCGGTCCTTGGTAGTGCTTTTAAGCGCGGGCACCTACAGCTTAGTAACCGGGTTCCAGCACCGTCAGCTGGTCCTCGGTCGTGCCATTGGCTCTTGCACACTGGGGCAACGCATCCGGGTTCCAGCACCGCCAGCTGGTTCTCGGCAGTGTTTTTGTCACAGGTACTCCCTCGTGCCAAGCCTGGTTTCAGCACCGTCAGCTGTTTCCGGGTTGTGTCAAGCTCACTGAGACACCTATGCTTGCCTCGTCGTGGTGCGGTCGGGTTAGCCAACTCCAGGGTGCCTCCAGTTTAGGAGCTTCCTATGTGGGCTGCGTGAACTGGTAGTCAAGGCTGGTTCTGTAGTGCCAGTAGGCCCAGCTCCCCCTGTAGGACTGTTGGGGTTCGGTAACTGCGGCTGCCTCGCGGCCTAGCTGTTCTCTCCTCTCCTGTGGGCCTTGGGGTCCACCACCTGGTTCCAGCACCGTCAGCTGGTTCCGGGCCGAGCCTTTGGCTTAGGTGCCTCCTCCTGGGTATCCGAGTTCCGCCAACGCCAGGCGGTCCTTGGTAGTGCTTTTAAGCGCGGGCACCTACAGCTTAGTAACCGGGTTCCAGCACCGTCAGCTGGTCCTCGGTCGTGCCATTGGCTCTTGCACACTGGGGCAACGCATCCGGGTTCCAGCACCGCCAGCTGGTTCTCGGCAGTGTTTTTGTCACAGGTACTCCCTCGTGCCAAGCCTGGTTTCAGCACCGTCAGCTGTTTCCGGGTTGTGTCAAGCTCACTGAGACACCTATGCTTGCCTCGTCGTGGTGCGGTCGGGTTAGCCAACTCCAGGGTGCCTCCAGTTTAGGAGCTTCCTATGTGGGCTGCGTGAACTGGTAGTCAAGGCTGGTTCTGTAGTGCCAGTAGGCCCAGCTCCCCCTGTAGGACTGTTGGGGTTCGGTAACTGCGGCTGCCTCGCGGCCTAGCTGTTCTCTCCTCTCCTGTGGGCCTTGGGGTCCACCACCTGGTTCCAGCACCGTCAGCTGGTTCCGGGCCGAGCCTTTGGCTTAGGTGCCTCCTCCTGGGTATCCGAGTTCCGCCAACGCCAGGCGGTCCTTGGTAGTGCTTTTAAGCGCGGGCACCTACAGCTTAGTAACCGGGTTCCAGCACCGTCAGCTGGTCCTCGGTCGTGCCATTGGCTCTTGCACACTGGGGCAACGCATCCGGGTTCCAGCACCGCCAGCTGGTTCTCGGCAGTGTTTTTGTCACAGGTACTCCCTCGTGCCAAGCCTGGTTTCAGCACCGTCAGCTGTTTCCGGGTTGTGTCAAGCTCACTGAGACACCTATGCTTGCCTCGTCGTGGTGCGGTCGGGTTAGCCAACTCCAGGGTGCCTCCAGTTTAGGAGCTTCCTATGTGGGCTGCGTGAACTGGTAGTCAAGGCTGGTTCTGTAGTGCCAGTAGGCCCAGCTCCCCCTGTAGGACTGTTGGGGTTCGGTAACTGCGGCTGCCTCGCGGCCTAGCTGTTCTCTCCTCTCCTGTGGACCTTCGGGTCCACCACCTGGTTCCAGCACCGTCAGCTGGTTCCGGGCCGAGCCTTTGGCTTAGGTGCCTCCTCCTGGGTATCTGAGTTCCGCCAACGCCAGGCGGTCCTTGGTAGTGCTTTTAAGCGCGGGCACCTACAGCTTAGTAACCGGGTTCCAGCACCGTCAGCTGGTCCTCGGTCGTGCCATTGGCTCTTGCACACTGGGGCAACGCATCCGGGTTCCAGCACCGCCAGCTGGTTCTCGGCAGTGTTTTTGTCACAGGTACTCCCTCGTGCCAAGCCTGGTTTCAGCACCGTCAGCTGTTTCCGGGTTGTGTCAAGCTCACTGAGACACCTATGCTTGCCTCGTCGTGGTGCGGTCGGGTTAGCCAACTCCAGGGTGCCTCCAGTTTAGGAGCTTCCTATGTGGGCTGCGTGAACTGGTAGTCAAGGCTGGTTCTGTAGTGCCAGTAGGCCCAGCTCCCCCTGTAGGACTGTTGGGGTTCGGTAACTGCGGCTGCCTCGCGGCCTAGCTGTTCTCTCCTCTCCTGTGGGCCTTGGGGTCCACCACCTGGTTCCAGCACCGTCAGCTGGTTCCGGGCCGAGCCTTTGGCTTAGGTGCCTCCTCCTGGGTATCCGAGTTCCGCCAACGCCAGGCGGTCCTTGGTAGTGCTTTTAAGCGCGGGCACCTACAGCTTAGTAACCGGGTTCCAGCACCGTCAGCTGGTCCTCGGTCGTGCCATTGGCTCTTGCACACTGGGGCAACGCATCCGGGTTCCAGCACCGCCAGCTGGTTCTCAGCAGTGTTCTTGTCACAGGTACTCCCTCGTGCCAAGCCTGGTTTCAGCACCGTCAGCTGTTTCCGGGTTGTGTCAACTTCACTGAGACGCCTATGCTTGCCCCGTCGTGGTGCGGTCGAGTTAGCCAACTCCAGGGTGCCTCCAGTTTAGGAGCTTCCTATGTGGGCTGCGTGAACTGGTAGTCAAGGCTGGTTCTGTAGTGCCAGTAGGCCCAGCTCCCCCTGTAGGACTGTTGGGGTTCGGTAACTGCGGCTGCCTCGCGGCCTAGCTGTTCTCTCCTCTCCTGTGGGCCTTCGGGTCCACCACCTGGTTCCAGCACCGTCAGCTGGTTCTCGGCAGTGTCTTTTGCTCTTGTACCTTCTGCTCCCCATCCTGGTTCCAGTACCGTCAGCTGGTTCCGGGCAGAGCCTTTGGCTTAGGTGCCTCCTTCTGGGTATCCAAGTTCCACCAACGTCAGGTGGTCCTTGGTAGTGCTTTCAGGCACGGGTACCTCCTGCTTAGTAACCGGGTTCCAGTAACGTCAGCTGGTCCTCGGTAGTTCCATTGGCTCTTGGACCTTCGGCTACCCATCCGGGTTCCAGTACCGTCAGCTGGTTCTCGGCAGTGTCTTTTGCTCTTGTACCTTCTGCTCCCCATCCTGGTTCCAGTAACGTCAGCTGGTTCCGGGCAGAGCCTTTGGCTTAGGTGCCTCCTTCTGGGTATCCGAGTTCCGTCAACGTCAGGCGGTCCTTGGTAGTGCTTTTTAGCACGGGTACCTCCTGCTTAGTAACCGGGTTCCAGTAACGTCAGCTGGTCCTCGGTAGTTCCATAGGCTCTTGAACCTTCGGGTAGCCATCCGAGTTCCAGTTCCATCAGCTGGTTCTTGGCATTTTCTCAGCCTTCTTGTACCTTCTGCTACATTTCCAAGTTGAAGACCCTAACGTCGACGACCCGGAAGACCACCACGATGACGACGACACGGAAGACCACCCCGATGACGACGACGACGACGGCGGAGATGACGACACTGGAGACGACGACCCTGGAGACGACAACATGGAAGACCGAGAAGCAGAAGAACAAGAGGCTGCAGAACAAAGAGCAGAAGAACATTAAGCATAAGACTTAATATCAGAGCAAAAGATATTATCTAAATTATATGCAGAAGAAGACTAAGCAGTGTATGGGGGTGAGTCCGTTCCTCCTCGTGGTGCCCCTGGATAAAGCCTGATGCTGCAGGCCAAACTGAACGCGGACAAATGTAACTTTTGTGACTGGCAGAACGGAAGGTGTAATCTTCCAACTTTTATAGATAACAACTACGGGAATGCCTGTCACAAATGAGAATATGATGAAGAAGTAGAATAGGAAGAATAATAACAGTGGAATAAAAAGAATATGTAGAATAAGAAGAATAATAATAGTTGAATAAAATGAATATGAAGAATGTAATAAAAAAAAAAAAATAGGTAGAAGATGAAGAAGAAGATGAATAAGGTGAAGAAGTTGATGTCAAAGATGCTGATGATGATGAAGATGAAAGTGTGGGAAAAGAAAAAAAAAAAGAAAAAAAAGAAGGGGAAGGGCGTGGAATAGTGAAACATCAATATCTGACAAAATAAAAAAAAAATTTACATAGTCAATATCTTTGTCACTCCGAACGTCTTAAAAAAAAACAAAAAACATGCTATTCTATTTGATTGGGATAAACCTCTATGACTTTAATGTCTCCGCCACCTCCCCAAATACATCCGGCATTATTCTTAGTTGTTTTCCTTCATGTAGAATGAACCTACAAGGAAAGAAAGGGTTTATTTTAATTCCGATATTTTGGTCCCATTGACTTGCATTGGGATCGGGTATCGGTATCGGCGATATCCGATATTTTTTGAATATCGGCCGATCCAAACCGATACCGATACTTTCCGATATCGGAAGGTATCGCTCAACACTACTCATAAACCCATGCTGATATGGAGTTACACAGTTATTCTCATTGAGATAATCCAGAATAACATCCCTCAGAAACCCTTCAAATATTTTACCAACAATAGAGGTTAGACTTACTGGCCTATAATTTCCAGGTTCACTTTTAGAGCCCTTTTTGAATATTGGCACCACATTTGCTATGCGCCAGTCCTGCGGAACAGACCCTGTCGCTATAGAGTCCCTAAAAATAAGAAATAATGGTTTATCCATTACATTACTTAGTTCTCTTAGTACTCTTGGGTGTATGCCATCCGGACCCGGAGATTTGTCTATTTTGATCTTATTTAGCCGGTTTCGCACCTCTTCTTGGGTTAGATTGGTGACCCTTAATATAGGGTTTTCATTGTTTCTTGGGATTTCACCTAGCATTTCATTTTCCACCGTGAATACCGTGGAGAAGAAGGTGTTTAATATGTTAGCTTTTTCCTCGTCATCTACAACCATTCTTTCCTCACTATTTTTTAAGAGGCCTACATTTTCAGTTTTTATTCTTTTACTATTGATATAGTTGAAGAACAGTTTGGGATTAGTTTTACTCTCCTTAGCAATGTGCTTCTCTGTTTCCTTTTTGGCAGCTTTAATTAGTTTTTTAGATAAAGTATTTTTCTAGTTTTTTAGAGCTTCAATGGTGCCATCCTGCTTTAGTAGTGCAAATGCTTTCTTTTTACTGTTAATTGCCTGTCTTACTTCTTTGTTTAGCCACATTGGGTTTTTCCTATTTCTAGTCCTTTTATTCCCACAAGGTATAAACTGCCTACAGTGCCTATTTAGGATGTTCTTAAACATTTCCCATTTATTATCTGTATTCTTATTTCTGAGGATATTGTCCCAGTCTACCAGATTAAGGGCATCTCTAAGCTGGTCAAACTTTGCCTTCCTAAAGTTCAGTGTTTTTGTGACTCCCTGACAAGTCCCCCTAGTGAAAGACAGGTGAAACTGCACAATATTGTGGTCGCTATTTCCTAGATGCCCAACCACCTGCAGATTTGTTATTCTGTCAGGTCTATTAGATAGTATTAGGTCTAGAAGTGCTGCTCCTCTGGTTGGATTCTGCACCAATTGTGAAAGATAATTTTTCTTGGTTATTAGCAGAAACCTGTTGCCTTTATGGGTTTCACAGGTTTCTGTTTCCCAGTTAATATCCGGGTAGTTAAAGTCTTAACTACGTATTGTGCGTATTAAGCGAGGCGATGAATGGAAATCTGCATTTAATACGCCCGAGGTCCATTTTGAGTATCTAGTAATGCCATTCGGACTTGCCAATGCTCCATAAGTGTTTCAGTCCTTTATGCATGACATCTTCCGAGAGTACCTGGATAAATTCCTGATTGTGTACTTGGATGACATTTTGATCTTCTCGGATGATTGGGAGTCTCATGTGAAGCAGGTCAGAACGGTGTTTCAGGTCCTGCATGCTAATTCTTTGTTTGTGAAGGGATCAAAGTGTCTCTTTGGTGTTCAGAAGGTTTCATTTTTGGGGTTCATCTTTTCCCCTTCTACTATCGAGATGGACCCTGTTAAGGTCCAAGCCATCCATGATTGGACTCAGCCGACATCTCTGAAAAGTCTGCAAAAGTTCCTGGGCTTTGCTAATTTTTATCGTCGCTTCATCTGCAATTTTTCTAGTATTGCTAAACCATTGACCGATTTGACCAAGAAGGGTGCTGATGTGGTCAATTGGTCTTCTGCTGCTGTGGAAGCTTTTCAAGAGTTGAAGCATCGTTTTTCTTCTGCCCCTGTGTTGTGTCAACCAGATGTTTCGCTTCCATTCCAGGTCGAGGTTGATGCTTCTGAGATTGGAGCAGGGGCTGTTTTGTCGCAGAGAAGTTCTGATTGCTCGGTGATGAAACCATGCGCCTTCTTTTCCAGGAAGTTTTCGCCTGCTGAGTGAAATTATGATGTGGGCAATCGAGAGTTACTGGCCATGAAGTGGGCATTCGAGGAGTGGCGTCATTGGCTTGAAGGAGCTAAGCATCGCGTGGTGGTCTTGACTGATCATAAGAACTTGACTTATCTGGAGTCTGCCAAGCGGTTGAATCCTAGACAGGCTCGTTGGTCGCTGTTTTTTGCCCGTTTTGACTTTGTGATTTCGTACCTTCCGGGCTCTAAAAATGTGAAGGCGGATGCTCTGTCTAGGAGTTTTGAGCCCGACTCTCCGGGTTTATCTGAGCCGGCGGGTATCCTCAAAGAGGGAGTAATTGTGTCTGTCATCTCCCCTGATTTGCGGCGGGTGCTGCAAAAATTTCAGGCTAATAAACCTGATCGTTGCCCAGCGGAGAAACTGTTTGTCCCTGATAGGTGGACTAATAAAGTTATCTCTGAGGTTCATTGTTCGGTGTTGGCTGGTCATCCTGGAATCTTCGGTACCAGAGAGTTAGTGGCTAGATCCTTTTGGTGGCCATCTCTGTCGCGGGATGTGCGTTCTTTTGTGCAGTCCTGTGGGATTTGTGCTCGGGCTAAGCCCTGCTGTTCTCGTGCCAGTGGGTTGCTTTTGCCCTTGCCGGTCGCGAAGAGGCCTTGGACACATATCTCTATGGATTTTATTTCAGATCTTCCCGTCTCTCAAAAAATGTCAGTCATTTGGGTGGTCTGTGATCGCTTCTCTAAAATGGTCCATTTGGTACCCTTGTCTAAATTACCTTCCTCCTCTGATTTGGTGCCATTGTTCTTCCAGCATGTGGTTCGTTTACATGGCATTCCAGAGAATATCGTTTCTGACAGAGGATCCCAGTTTGTTTCGAGGTTTTGGCGAGCCTTTTGTGGTAGGATGGGCATTGACTTGTCTTTTTCCTCGGCTTTCCATCCTCAGACTAATGGCCAGACCGAACGAACCAATCAGACCTTGGAAACATATCTGAGATGCTTTGTTTCGTCTGATCAGGATGACTGGGTGTCCTTTTTGCCTTTGGCTGAGTTCGCCCTTAATAATCGGGCCAGCTCGGCTACCTTGGTTTCACCGTTTTTCTGCAACTCTGGGTTCCATCCTCGTTTCTCTTCAGGCCAGGTTGAGTCTTCGGACTGTCCTGGTGTGGATACTGTGGTGGACAGGTTGCAGCAGATTTGGACTCATGTAGTGGACAATTTGACCTTGTCCCAGGAGAAGGCTCAACGTTTCGCTAATCGCAGACGCTGTGTGGGTCCCCGACTTCGTGTTGGGGATTTGGTTTGGTTATCTTCTCGTCATATTCCTATGAAGGTTTCCTCTCCTAAGTTTAAACCTCGTTTCATTGGTCCGTATAGGATTTCTGAGGTTCTTAATCCTGTGTCTTTTCGTCTGACTCTTCCAGATTCTTTTTCCATACATAACGTATTCCATAGGTCATTGTTGCGGAGATACGTGGCACCTATGGTTCCATTTGTTGATCCTCCTGCCCCGGTTTTGGTGGAGGGGGAGTTGGAGTATATTGTGGAGAAGATTTTGGATTCTCTTGTTTCAAGACGGAAACTCCAGTATCTGGTTAAGTGGAAGGGTTATGCTCAGGAAGATAATTCCTGGGTCTTTGCTTCTGATGTCCATGCTCCCGATCTTGTTCGTGCCTTTCATATGGCTCATCCTGGTCGTCCTGGGGGCTCTGGTGAGGGTTCGGTGAACCCTCCTCAAGGGGGGGTACTGTTGTGAATTCTGTGGCAGAGCTCCCTCCTGTGGTCACAAGTGGTACTTCGGCTGATTCTCTCTGTGAGCTTCCGTTGGTGGAGGAAAGTGGTACTGCGGCTTCTGAGTTTCCTTCCTCAGGTGATGTGGTGAAGTCGTTAGGTGCTGCTCTATTTAACTCCACCTAGTGCTTTGATCCTGGCCTCCAGTCAATGTTCTAGTATTGGACCTGTTTCCTCCTGGATCGTTCCTGTGGCCTGCTGCTCTGCATAGCTAAGTTTCGCTTTGCTATTTTGTTTGCTGTTTTTTTCTGTCCAGCTTGTCTTTTGTTTTTTTCCTGCTTGCTGGAAGCTCTGGGACGCAGAGGGTGTACCTCCGTGCCGTTAGTTCGGTACGGAGGGTCTTTTTGCCCCCTTTGCGTGGTTTTTGTAGGGTTATGTGTTGACCGCAAAGTTACCTTTCCTATCCTCGCTCTGTTCAGAAAGTCGGGCCTCACTTTGCTAAATCTATTTCATCTATACGTTTGTCTTTTCATCTTAACTCACAGTCATTATATGTGGGGGCTGCCTTTTCCTTTGGGGTATTTCTCTGAGGCAAGGTAGGCTTATTTTCTATCTTCAGGCTAGCTAGTTTCTCAGGCTGTGCCGAGTTGCATAGGGAGCGTTAGGCGCAATCCACGGCTGCCTCTAGTGTGGTTGGAGAGGATTAGGGATTGCGGTCAGCAGAGTTCCCATGTCTCAGAGCTCGTTCTATGTTTTTGGGTTATTGTCAGATCACTGTATGTGCTCTGACCTCTATGTCCATTGTGGCACTGAATTACCTTATCATAACAGTTCAAATCTTTGTTGGGGTGCTACAGAGTTATGATTGGAGCCGCAGGGTTGATGTCAATGTTGAACAATGAGCTAGAGAGAGGTTTGAGAGGTGGCAGAGTACATATGGGATCATAAATCATATGTTCATATTGTGCTGCTGTGGAGTAATGAGCAAAACAGTTGTATGGGTATCAATGTTGTACAATGAGCATTGGGTGAAAATTGGGGTGGAGATGGGGTATAGGTTGGATGGGAGCTGGTGCATTTATTTCTTTGAGGGGGTGCTACAAAGTTCTCAGCAATGCCGCAGGGTTGATTTCAATATTGAACAGTGAGCGAGAGAGAGAGGTTGGAGGGGTGGCAGCACACGTGTGGGATCATAATTGGTGTTCATATCTATGGGGGGCTTCTCTAGAGTAATAAGCTAGATAATAAGCTAGTTGTATGGGTATCAATGTTGAACAATGAGCATGGTGTAAGTATTGGGATGGAGGTGGAGTACAGGTTGGATGAGAGCTGGTGAGTTCATATCCTTGAGGGGGTGCTACAAAGTTATGAGCAGAGTTGCAGGGTTGATGTCAATATTGAACAATGAGTGAGAGTGAGGTTTGGGGGGTGGCAGGCGCATGTGGGATCACAACTGGTGTTTTCATATCCGTGGGGGACTGTTGTGGAGTAAAGGTAGGAGGGCCCCAGTTAAAGGTTTGCTCTGGGGGCAACCATAATCTACTTACGCCACATTCTATGGTACTTAATGTAAAAGAAAATATAATAATTCTTTAAAAAATACATGACATTACTACTTTTTATGTCATTATTCCAGATCTGCTTGCCTGCTTTGGTTTATAACAATATATTATACTCAGCTTATACCTAGAACATATCCCGTAAGTGCAATCTTTAAAAAACACATTTCATTATGAGGAAGCTGTATATATTTTATAAGACATATTCTTTTATTATTATTCTCCGTTCAGATTGTAGCAGATTGAATCCTGACTCCTGACATATTTAGCAGCTCCTAAATTTAGCTCTTTTTATCTCACCATGAAATCAAGCTCTCTTTTCAGCAATTGTAATAGCAATGTAAATTTATAATGTTGCACTATGTTGGAGTCATTACTGTAATTTATACTTAATTATTGCAATCTGCATTCTGCCATTACACTCAGGGAAAAAAAAAAGATGCCACACTGTAGCTGACGGTATGTATTAGATTTAGTCAGCTTTAAATGTAAGCAAGCAGAGGTTTTCAGAGGACTTCTCACCTTAATATGTTCCCTATCTATAGAAATAACTGAAGGTCGCAATGATTTCAGTATACCTTGCCAAGTAAAATGTCAAACCTGTCAACATTTCCAACCTGCAACCCAGGTAAACCGTTAGTGACTTTTATTTTGGGCTTATTGTGTTACAGTTACTCATTCAGTCCATTCTTAGAAGAATGAATAAAATGTCAATTGTTAGAAATATCTCATATTTAAAGGGTTGCAATTCTATAAAAATATCCTTGGTTTTGTGTTCTTATGGTGAAGAGCAAGTTGTTAAATATTGCTTTGTAAATACTAAGATTATGTTAATAATTTATTACAAACTACCTGTAATGTCTGACTGAGGCCACAGGCTTAAAAGACTACTATTCTGTCTAACAGACTCCAAAAAAATCACAAAACCTTTTAACCCTTTTCTGACATTGGTCGAAACAGTATGCCAATGTCGGACTCCCTCCCTGTGATGTGGGCTCTGGCAGTGAGCCCACATCTTTCCTGGCACATATCAGCTGTTATCTGGCAGCTTCCAGCAGCAAGCTGGAAGCCTTGGTAAGATGTGTGTCACATCTCCATTAAAACCTGCTCCTGCGACTTCTACTTCTGTCGCCAGGTGCCGCCGTATTCACTCTGCAGGCGGTGCTGGTGATAGAAATAAAAGATCAAAAAACTCTGGACAGCAGTCTCTGTCCAACCACTAAGGTTAGATTGGCTGGGACCTATAGTGTTGGCAGTATTGCAGTATGGGTGTGTGTGTGTGTTTCCATCTGAAGTTATCAGCTCTCTGCTCCAGCCAATTGGAGAGAACCAAACCCTATGACGGCTTTCAGGTTGCTGCTGGAAACTGCCAGATATAGTTTAGTTTTCCTTGGCTAGGTGTGTGTATTCTGCTTCTGTTTATTTTACTGCTTTCCTGTTTGATCTGGCTTGTCTCTGACTATTCTTACAGATCCTGATTTTGTCCTTGACGTGACCTCTCGGCTCTTACTTTGCTTGGTGACCATTCCTACCTCTGGACAGCAGCCCTTTCATGATAGCATTCTACTGGGCCATATTGTAAAACCAGATGCCTGTACAGGGGTTAAAGGTTATTTGTATTTCTCTAGAGTCTGTCAGATGGAGTGGCTTGTGTCAAGTCTGTGGCCTGTGGCCTCAGGCAAAAATTACAGTGTGGTGCTCTCCAGTTGGCTGAAGTAGGGAGCTGTAACCACAGCTGGAAGTACACACACCCATACTCCCAGACTGGACAGCTTTACAGGTCCCAACCACTCTAACCTCAGTGGCTGGACAGCGCCTGCCATCCAGAGCTTCTGGTTCTGACATTTCTATCACCAGAGCCACACATATAGTAAATAAAGCAGCACCTGGTGACAGAAGCAGAAGTTGCAGGAGCAGGTTCTGATGGAGGTAGGACACTACAATGTAGACATTCAAACATTAGAACTTAGATTAATTGACAAGCTAATGTACAAAGGGCTGGTTGACCTCTTCTTGAGTGTCCATTTTTCTATAAACAATATCAGTCCAGCTGTTTTCTTCCTGTGCAACACCAGAGATAATACTGCAATCATATATTAATCTGATCCCACTTCATCAAACCATGTCGATTCCTAGCTCTGCTTAGAGGCTGTGTACACAGAATGGTAGTTTTTTAAAGACTTTTTGGAATAAAGTTATTTTAACTGGTTTAAACATAGAATGTTCCTTTTAAATTGTAAGCTTTCATTCAGCAAATACTTTTTTTTATTTTTTTCTTAAAGGGACACTGTCACCTGAATTTGGAGGGAACAATCTTCAGCCATGGAGGCGGGGTTTTTGGGTGTTTGATTCACCCTTTCCTTACCCGCTGGCTGCATGCTGGCTGCAATATTGGATTGAAGTTCATTCTCTGTCCTCCATAGTACACGCCTGTGCTGTGCAATCTTGCCTTGTGCAGGCATGTACTACGGAGGACAGAGAATCAACTTCAATCCAATATTGCAGCCAGCATGCAGCCAGCGGGTAAGGAAAGGGTGAATCAAAAACCCCAAAACCCCGCCTCCATGGCTGAAGATTGTTCCCTCCAAATTCAGGTGACAGTGTCTCTTTAAGGCTTCCATACGTAATAGTTAAAAATGGGCAGAAAAATGAGAGTACCTCTTGGTGCATTCTTTATCAGACCAAAATACAGATCAGACTGCGTCAGCAAGTATTGGATTTTTTCAGATGATGATTCAGCCAGCATTTATCAAAAGCTGAAATAAAATCGAATTATTGATCATTGATCGAAATGAATGATTTTTTTTAAACTAAAGCTATTGATAATGTTTCTTTAGTTGTTTCAATTATTTGTACTTTCCTAATTGTAGAATGCCTCTAAATATGTTGGCGCTATAATAATGCTACAATTACTTTTCAAATACATTGATTCAATATATACATTGTATAATTACTAAATACATACAGTTAAAACCAGAAGTTTCCAGACACATATGCATGTTTTTTCTCAATATCTGACATGAGGAGTGGGCCCAATTTCAACCAACTATTGTGAGAAGCTTGTGGAAGGATATCTCAAACTTTTGACCCAAGTCATTCAGTTTAAGGAAAATGGTACCAAATACTAATGAAATGTATGTAAACTTTTGACTTTGCTGTAAGTAATAAAAATGCCTTAACACATTCTCTCTCTCTCATTATTCTGGCATTTGGCAAATATTAATAATTTTGGTAATCCTAATTGACGTAAAACAGAAAAGGTTCATTCTGATTTCATGTCAGATGTCAGACAGATATTGAGAAAAACATGCATATGTGTCTTTTTATATAGTGTATGTAAACTTCTAGTTTCAAGAGTAAGACCTGTGCCCATCATTTTGTTGAAGGTATTCGAAAATTCAATGATGTATTCAGATTGGAAGCATCAAATGCTTGTGTCTGTAAATATGCTTATGCTTCTTGACTCTCCAGTCCAGGTAACACCAAGGACAGTTCCACTTAAATACAGATTTTTACCTTCCCTGAAGGCTTGACAGCTGTCTGTTTTTGCATCAGCACAGATGCTATTTAATCTCATGGATAGTTGCTAGCTATAGCAGACGGTTATTGACATTTCATAAGACCTTTATAACTCTTTGCTCCTTTCATTCACTTACAGCTGGAAGGATTTTGAGAACATATATATTTTTTTAATTTTAGTAACCTAACATATGACTCAATTATCTTTTGAGGGAATTTTGTCACATTACAATAAAATTTGATGAAATTACCTCGCTGTGGTAGATTTATCAGTCCCATCACAAGCAAACAGTCATTTTATAAAGTGCTTCCGAATTTACAAGATGTAAGGGAAATTGAAGCAAACATATTGCATATCACTTACAGTTTAATGTTTTAAGTCATACTGCCATTTAAAGGACATATTACAGTAATATATTATAAGTTTATTTCCTTTTCCTGCATGCAAATTTTACATCTATTTATTTTAGTTCTATTGCACTATTAATTTAACAGCGCTTTATAGACATCATTATCACTCATTGGGGCTCACAATCTAAATTCTGCATCAGTATGTCTTTGGAGAGCCTCTGATGTTCATAAAAATGGAAAAAAAAAACCACGTAACCACATTTTGGAAACTAGACCCCTCAAGGTACTTACTGTATCTAGATGTGTGATGTGGTAATTTTTCCCCAAAAAATGTTCTTTTAGCCCCAAATTTTGCATTTTCATAAGGGTGAGAGGAGTGGTTAAACAGTACAATTTGTTGTGTAATTTCTCCTGAGTACATTGATATGTGGGAAAATACTACTGTTTGAGCACACGGGAGGGCTCGGAAGGGAAGGAGCACCATTTCACGTTTTGAATGTAAAATTTACTGGAATTATTAGCTAATGCCATGTCGCATTTGGAGAGCCCCTGATGTGCTTAATGTGTAAACCCCCAGCAATTGGCCAATTTTGGAAATTAGACCCCTGAATGTAACTAGATGAGTGGTGAGCCCCTTGAGTCCCCAAGTGCATCACAGAAGTTTATAACGTTGAGCTGTGAAAATCAAAAATCAAATTTTCTCCACATAAATGTTCTTTCAGCCCTAATATTTTTATTTTCACAAGGTAACAGGAGAAGATGCACCGTACAACTTATTGTGCAATTTCTATTCAGCATGCCAGTACCCAAGATGTGGAGGAAAACTGCTTTTTGGGTGCACGGCAGAGCTCGGAGGGGAAGAAGCACTATTTGAATTTTTTAATGCAAAATTTGCAGTAACCATTAGCGAATGCCATGTCGTGTTTGGACAGCCCCTGATGTGCTTAAATAGTGGAAACCTCCAACAGGTGACCTACTTTTTAAAACTAGACCACTCAATGAATGTATGTAGATGTGTAGTGGACAACCTGAATCCCTAGGTGATTTGCAGAGGTTTATAACTTTTTATTGTGAAAAGTAGAAATCACGTTTTTCCACAAAAATATTTTTTTAACCCCTTTTTTATTTCACAAATTAACAGGATAAATTGCACCATACAATTAGTTCTGCAAATTATCCTGAGTAGTGATGAGCGAACCTGTGGATGTTCAACGAACATACCATAAAAAGTTAGTTCGAGTCCGAACTTGACCTTGAACTAGACCCTGGACTCGAACCTAATAAAGTCAATTGGGACCCTAACTTTGGTGCTTTAAAATGTCTCTAAAATGGTTATAGTCGGTGCTAGGATGCTGCAAAAGGAAGCAAAATGGGGGTAAGAGCAGGACTGTCTTGAAAACAAATATGAATTTGGAAATTATTTCAAATAACACAGAATTAAAAAAAAGAAAAATTAATAATCGTGAACCAGGGTGTGGAGATCCAAGCGGAAGAGGTGGATGTGTCGGTGTAGGTGGCAGAGGCAGGTGAGGAGGTATAAAACACTGTTTTTGTGGGGGGTTTTGTTTTTGTTAGGGAACTGACTTTAAAGAACATAGAATAAAATATATAAATCTAGAACCAGGATGCAGTGGTCCAAGTGGAGAGGGAGGTTGAGGTGGAGGTGAAGGTGTAAGAGGTGTAGGAGTAGAAGGTAGCAAACATTGGCTTGGTGTTGTTTTTTTGTGCTTTTTTTAGGGGGGTGCTCAGAACACAGACAGTGTAATATTGTACTGGCCACTGTCTCTCTGCATACAAGCCATATAGTACTCTGCAACTGTTTTTGGTTAAAAACAATGAGGAGAGCATCAAATAGAAGATGTAGCTGTGTTCCTGCAGGTGGTGGTGTAGTTGCTGCAGGTAGAGAGAGGACGTGGTGCTGCACTTCATGCACATGCTCAGTAGTGAGGCAGATCTGTGGAGTTGGTGTTGTTGCATCGGAGTTTGGAGTCAAGGAAATTGAGGAGTCAGAGGTTTGGCTTACCGACTCCACAACCCTGCCTGCTACGTGCCCAAATGAAACATCTTCCTCTGGTTCACACAGGCAACGGATGTTTTGCACAATTTCATAGGACTGAGTACTGATGCAAGTATGGTGAGGCCAAGAGCAAGTAACTTGGCTTTAGATTGGTTGGCCTTCAGTTCCTTTGCTTTGACTTCCACACGGTCCTCTACTGAAAGTGAAGTATTTGCACCTGTGGCCCATGGGCATCTGTGTTCCACCTCACTCCTTTGAAAATCAGGCAAGTAGTCTGGGCCCCAAGATATGCAGCAGTCACTTCTACTTTTTGATGACTCTGCTGGCTGTGGTTTTGTGAAGCATGGACCTGGTCAACAATTGTAAGAAACTGAGTGCCCTTATGCCCAACCTGTTCTGTTGGAGTATGAATACATGTGAGGGTTAGTGCAAACGGTCAGCAGACCACACTCAGCTCAGCTCTGATGATGAAACACAGGTGCCAACTGCTGCAGCTTTCTGCTGTGTATAGTCTGGCAAGGAGGGCAGGGGGGAGGACTTGGTAGAGCATCATGCGGAGGATTTTTATTATTCTTAATTTTTTTGGAGCACCATTGATTCCATGGTACTGTACGTGAGGAGAGGTTACATAGAAAACACAAATAGAAATTACAATGAACAAACTAATAGTGACAGACAGAGGATAGAGGACCCTACCCTTGTGGCCTTATATTCTACAAGATAATGGGGAAGGTGACAGTAGGTCTGGGGGCTGCAGCTCTTGTGTTGTTAAGTTGGCAGCAGGGTCATTGCAGGCTGTAAGTTGTTCTGAAGACATGGGTTTTTAAGATCTGCTTGAAACTTCGAAATGTAGGAGATAATCGGATGTGTTGGGTCACAGAATTCTAGAGGATAGGGGATACTCGGGAAAGTCATGCAGATAAATGGATGAGAAATGTACGATTGTGGAGAAGAAAAGGAGGCCTTGGGAGGACCAGAGATTTCATGTGGGAAATATCGGGAGATTAGTTCATAGATATATTGGGGACACAGAATATGAAAGGCTTTGTAGGTCAGAGTTAGCTTGAAGATAATACGCTTTGGAACTTGGACACAATGAATAGATTACCAAAGGGGAGAAGTGGAGGAGTAGTGAGGACAGAAGTGGATTAGTAGTGCAGCAGAGTTAAGGACAGACTGGAGAGGTGTGATGATGTGATGGGGGACGATGAGTTCCTAGACCCCATTTGCAGTCAAGGCCATCTGAGCGATGTGGGTAGTTCAGAGTGCGCAATTCAGAGGAAGAGGTGGTGGTCATGCTGCCCTAGCTGCACAACAAAAGAGGGAGCAGGGTGCAAAATCGCTGAGGCCGGACTCTAGCCATTGAGTTGGCTGCTACTGCACATCCTGGCTGTCTCCTAGCTATTACATCAGCTGCTACTGTAGGAGATGTGCTCAGGGCTAATTTGTGCCCTACATACCTGTGCACATCTTCTTAATAAAATCGGCTACATGTTGCATATAAAGTGTCATGTAATGTGATATTGTTTTATTGTGCATTAGCCTGTCAAAATGTTCATGTGTTGCGTAAATTATGTGTCTTTATGGGTTAGGAATAGAGATAGGGATATATAGTAAGGTTTAGTGTTAGTAAGGGTTAATATAGGACCTAGAGAAGTGGTGGCATTCTATATTAGGAAATTAGATTTAGTAAAGATAAGAAATAGTTAAACCAATTAGATTTTAGCCAGTGGGAGGAGCTAGAGAAAGCGTGAGGAGAATGTGTTCCAGAAGTAGTTTGCGGTGGATAGAAAGAGGAACAGTGAGGTGACTGACCAGAGCTGTGCTATGACAGAGGTTCTTGAATCCAGGCCCTATGGGTGGACAGACACACGTGCATGAGCAGCATGAGAGAAACAGCAGCTAGGCTTATGGGACACTTCCGTGACATCCAAGATCTACGATCTGACAAGGATTGGCAGTGGCATCCTTTACTTCCTCCCAGGATGGGAAAATGGATGGGAAGAATCAGGAATAAGCTAGTCCAGCTACTTAGGGAGCTGCGATACCGAAGAATATGGTACGGAAACAAATAGTGACAGGAAAAACCTGGGACAGTTCAGGGGAAAGAATCTCAATTCTGTATGAAGATTGTTGTGCGGTGTCTGCATCTAAATTGGATGAGCTAAGTAAAGTTATGTTTGAATTAAACTTGGACTCTGATGGTTATTGTGATGCTGCAGAAGACCAGGACCCTGCAACCTGATGAGGGCTAAACAAGCCACAAATCAGTGAAACGCATTGCACATACAGCACACACCAGAACAAATATTGTGTTTATGTTGCGGGGTGTCAGGGCACATCAGAACAGCAGCGCTTCACCATGTGTAAAGGCCAGCCCCTAGCCATTATGTTGGCTGCTACTATGCACTTTGACCGGCCCCTAGCTATTATGTCAGCTGCTACAAAGTGTGGATGTATGTCCCTAGCCATTACATTGGCTGTTACTGTGCACCGTGGCCAGCCCCTGGCTATTATGCCAGCTGATACATAACACCAAGGTCGGCCCCTAGTCATTAAGTGTGCTGTTACTGCGCACCGCAGCTGTCCCCTAGCTGTTACATCAGCTACTACAAAGCGGACCTTAGCATTAAAATCAGCTGTCTCTGTCCATGTTGCCTCCTCCTCCTCTGCTTTCTCCGCCATCTCCTGATATTATCAGAACTTAGCCAACCTTGTTGAAGCTGACAGCTGAGTGTTGCAGCCCCCACCTGTGAGTTTTTTGTGGCTGGTTATTAAAAAATACAGGGGAACCTGTGCCGTTTAAAAAAAAAAGTTATTTACAGCGCAGGAGCCGCCTAATGAATACACCCATCAGCCACTCCTGCTCTTGCTGTTGTTAGCAGCAGCAGGTGTCGGATGATAGGAGCTGTAGTCCAATCGGCTGACACCAGTGACCGGAGGTAAACTTTATACCTCCGATCACAGCTGAGCGTGGCTTTTGACAGCGTGGGAACCGCGGCTCGCTGACCGGCGGGGATGATTTCACGTTCGATCAGAAGTGGTATTTACCGCGCTGTCATGCACATGAAAGCATGACAAACACCTGGTGTTCGGGCAGCCAAACCAGATCAGTAACATGAACTTCCTGATGATGTCCGTGTTCGGTGTCAGTGCTCGAACAGTCGGTGTTCGGTACAGATGCCGAACTTTACTGTTCGGGTTATCCCATCTCTAGCAGAGAGCTTGCCAGATATTTAGCAGAGGAGCAGAGTGTGAATTAACTACAAGAGAATTGTGCTGAACAAAGGAACAATGTTACAGTGAATAAAGTAAATAATGAAATACCAAAAAAAATAAAACAATTACTCTGAACAAATATACAGCCTATTTAATAACGTTAAGCAGAAGAGAGGTGCAAAGTGTAGCAATGAAAGTAAAATGTTAAAATCCTTAGCTCAAAGCTTACACACTGGCCCCAAACATCGATATAATGTGAAAACATCTAAATTAATCTCTTACCAGAAGGAAATGCTGCTGGGGGACAGAATATAAGGGTAAGTGCACACGTTGAGGAAAGGTGTGTGGATTTTTCCACACTGATTTTGGTAAATCCGCAGGAAATCCGCACTGCGGACTTTCTGCGGAATTACGGTGGATTTACTGCGTTTTTTTCACGGATTTTGTGCGGATTCCACCTGCGGTTTTACATTTGTGGATTCCTATTCTGGAGCAGGTGTAAACCGCTGTGGAATCCATACAAAGAATTGACATGCTGCGGAATAAACAATGCAGCGTTTCCGCATGTTTTTTTTCCGCAGCATGTGCACTGCGCATTCTGTTTTCCATAGGTTTACATGGTACTGTACAACGCATGGAAAACTGCTGCGAATCTACAGCGGCCAATCTGCTGTTGATCCACAGCAAAATCCACAATGTGTGCACATACCCTAAAGCTTCACCCAAAGGTATTGAGTGGACAAAAGAAAACATCTGCGTTAAGCTAGACAGACTGTAGCCAGAAAACAGAACCCAAACACTCAGCGGAAAGGTGTTTCTCCTGTGGCTCAGCAGAAAGAGAAGCTGACCACAAAACATAAACTCAAGGGATCAAATCCATGAGCATGACAGTTTCAACAACTTGGTGGAAGAGTATGTGTCCATACATCTCCACATAATGATTGATGGGTTTAGCCCATTTAACTTCTGTGTAAATTGTACACATGGCCTGAGCTTGCCCTTTATGCCTTGGAGGGGCCGATCTGCCTGTGGAAAGTGTACTGTCGGAACGTGTGTGTAGCATGGCAGGAGGGGTGATCACAGACAGGAACCTGCGCTTGTCCACAGCCAATGTGGCAAGCTTACATTCATTAAAATGAACCAGAAGCAACCAGCCATTGTTAAACTGCACCACAGTTTGTTTTATTCTAGTTTCCATTCACAATGTTTTGTGGCCTGCACAAATAAAAAAGGGTGTTTTGCAGAGTACACCTATACATGCTGTTTTGCACAGTACCTCCACAGAAGCTTCCATAGTTACATAGTTTTTAAGGTTGAAGGAAGACTATAAGTCCATCTAGTTCAACCCATAGCCTAACCTAACATGCCCTAACATGTTGATCCAGAGGAAGGCAAAAAAACCCATGTGGCAAAGAGTAAGCTTCACCTTGGGAAAAAAAAAATTCCTTCCCGACTCCACAGAGTGTACTTTCTTCAGAGTACACACAGATTTTTCTGGCACAGTATTTCTACAGACACTGCAGCCTTTCAACAAGCTTTATTAAACTGACGAACCTGAACAGGAGACAAGACATTCAGTAAAAAGTCCATGTTCTGGGTTCGGTACCGGACACCAGGTGTCCGTTACAAACCCAAAACTTTCCAACTCAGGTTTGCTCACCTCTTCTCATGAGTACATCGATACCCCATTTGTAGTTTAAAACTACTTGTGTGGCACAGTGCAAAGCTCAGAAGGGAGAATGCGCCATATTGCAGTTCCGATTTTGCTGGAATAGCTTGAGGGTGCCATGTTACATTGACAGAGCCCCTGAGATGCCAGAACAGCAGAAACCCCTCATAAGTTATGTTATCTTGCAAACTACAACTCTCAATGAATTCATCGATGAGTGCAGTGAGCATATTGACATCACATGTGCCTCACAGAAATTTATACCATTAATCAGTGAAGAACACATAATTACATTTTTACCACAAAAATTAGTTTTATATCCAGATTTTACATTTTAACACTGAGAAATTGGAGAAATTGGCAAAAATGGCACTAAAATTTGTCCCACAATTTCTTCTGACCGTGGAAATACCCCATATGTGACCGTACATTACTGCTTAGCAGCACGGCGAAACTCGGTAGGGACAGAGTGCTATTTGCCTCCTGGAGAAGTGGGTTCTCATTGCTACAGAAATGCCAAACATATGGACACGAAATGTAGTTTAGGCACACTGTAAGGCTTATATGAGACAGGGACATTTGAATTTGGGAGTGCAGAATTCACTGGATTTCTTTTGGGGGCGAGAAGCCATAGCGCTTTTCCAGAGCCTTTTGTTCTGTCAATAAAATGGAAGCCCCTATATTTTCATTAACAGATAACAGATCTGAGTGAGGACTTCCTTTTTTTGTGGTTTGAGTTAAAACTTTTATTGGGAACATTTTGCATAAAATTTGGGATCACATTTATCCTGCACTCTACGCTGATAACTTACATTGTGGTTCCCATCTAAATCTCCGAATGACGGGGGCGTGGTTTGCCAGGGGAAGTGAGCAGACGTGCTCCTTAGGAGCTCCTGCCAAT
The DNA here is from genome assembly GCF_032444005.1 of Ranitomeya imitator. NCBI lineage: Eukaryota > Metazoa > Chordata > Amphibia > Anura > Dendrobatidae > Ranitomeya > Ranitomeya imitator. The sequence goes on along the minus strand of NC_091282.1, from coordinate 455,675,570 downwards.
TCCCCTAGAAAAGCTACCTAAAGCTTACTAAAAGTGGACTTTTTGACTCCTAGGGCATTTATCTCATGCCAGGAGCTAATCAAGCTAAAGAGTGACCTGCTTTTTAATATGAAAAACCCTGTTTGGAGCTGGAGAGGAGCAGGGAGGACTGCAGCCCTAACAAAGCATGGAGAGACTCAGACCGGACCTGCAGCTGTAAAGCCTGGACCTCCCCGTACCCAACACAAGCCGAGACTGCAGGAGGTACCGCTGCACAAGAAGACTTTAACCGGCATGTCTAGCACCGCCACTACAGCCCTGTATCAGTCCCGTAGCGCTGGGGATACAAGCCGGAGCGATGCGGCCGGTAAGCAGGACGGGGGCGGAAACAAGATGGCGCCTGCACCGCCGCAGCTGAGGCACAATGCTTCAGAGTTTGTGCCGAGGCTGCGGTCGGCAATCGAACCGCGGCCACAGCATATAGACACGCTGAGGAGAGACGTCGCACAGCGGCAGCAGAACCGGCCGGATGACTTCCGTGGTGCCGGGATCCCAGGAGGCGGCAGAGAGAGGCAGGGAGCCGCGGTGATCTCGGACGCCGGGGGGAAGCGGGCGGCGGCTGGAAACAGGGTGCTGACTCCCCTGCAACGACCGCCCGACTCGAAACAGCCGCCCAGCCACAGCCAGAGGAGCAGCCTTAACTCGGGATTGAGCGGAGGGAGCCTCACACCGGAGATGCAGGCAGGCGCGCCGCTGCACACGGAGGGGAGAGATGCGGCGCTGATCAGAGGGAGCTCCGACATGGAGGAAAACGCCGGCCAGAAAGCAGGAGCCAGCTGTGGAACAAGACAAGAGAGACGGAGGAACAACCTGGAGAGCAAAGGAGATCCCCGTTCCGCGGCTTCAGCAACAGTGCGCCGGGGAACAACAGCTGACAGCGGCCCCGGACCGGGGCGGCAGAGGGAGATCTCGCAGTGGCAGCAGGACCGGCCAGACACACATTACCATGCCGGTAAGAAAGCGGGAGTCCGCTGTGGAACCTTCCCGGAGGCAGGAGACTGCAGAGGGGGTGATAAAAAGGCGGCAGTTGCTGGCGGTAAACACCGCACATCTCCCCAGTATGGGAGGGAGAAAATATCTACTACATGCCACTCCGAGGGGGAACATTTAAAGCGCCACACATCTCCTCAGCATAGGGGGGAGAAAATATACCCAGCAAAACATGTCAAGGGAGAGCCTTTTAAGAGCCGCACACTATTCCAGTATGAGGGGAGAGACCATTCCCAGAGGGGAAAAGTGGCAATAAATATAGCCCACCGGGTGGGGTTGGTCTCCCTCAGGATGGGGCAGATTCGAACCCACAGAAAGGGTACGACTTATGGGACAATTCATCATCCCCATCATCACCACTGCTGGGTCATAAGGAGGAGGATATGCTTTCTCTGGAGCTGGGGATCCAACTCAACACCACCAATGACTGTCTGTCCTTAGAAAATAAGTCCAAGCAGTGTGGGAATGAATCCCCTTCACTCAGAGAAATAGCAGAACTTGCTGCAACGCTGCCCCAGTCATTTATTGATTCGCTCAACGCACAACTTGAAACCCTTTTTGAAGGGATATCCAAAGATCAGCCCAACACTGACAATTTTCATTTAACCCCTGATTCCCCTATGTCACCATTAGAGGAGAAATGTGCACACCCAAACAACTATATGGAATCTTCAGTCTCCTCTGACACTGACTACAACGGTTCCTCTGACGACTTTGACAATGAGTGCCTATCAGACCCAGACGGGTACTCAGAGGGGTCTAGCGATACTGAGGATCTGAGCAGCTCAGACGACATGTCAGGGTCCTCAGAAATTAGCGACATGGAGCAGGAACAGTCTTGCTATGAGGTCCCCAATTACTCCTTGATAGACAAAATCTCAGCCTCTGACGATTACCCCTCAGTGAAATTCATGGTCAAACTATGTAAGGCTCTCCTAACATCTATGGACATAACGGGAACCAGAACATCTGAGAAAATCTTCAAAAAACTATTTAAAGACATTTTTTCACAAATTAACGCCGCTCCAACCTCTGGCTTTGACGTGTCCTCTGTCGGGCCTCCTGCCACCCTGGGGGGGTCTGACGCCTCTGGCGGGCATCATGAGTTGGCGTCTTCTCATAAGACAGGGGGTGAGCCTATACAACCAGATCCTATGACCAATCTAAAGAAGGATATAGTCACATTTAAGAACAATTTATCAGACTTTGAAAACTTTAAAAGAAAGAACCTGAAAATCCGAGGAATCCCAGAATCAGTGGGAAAATCTCAACTGGGAGACTATGTCTCATCCATGATATCTTACCTGCTCCCTGATACGAAAGGGAAAAACTTAGTTGCGAAAACATTCAGGATACCCAGACCACCGTCTCTCTCGTCAAATCTAGCTGCGGACGTAATTGTCTCATTCTATCCCAACTGGTTGAGAGACTCATTGCTCGATGTCGCAAGGGAATCAAAGTTTCTCTCTTCCCCATACAGCCACTTGTCCTTCTCCAGGGATCTGTGTAAGGATACTCTACAAAAACGAAAATCATTCCAACACGTCACCTATAGACTGCAGCAGGCTGGAATGCAGTACATTTGGCACCAGTTCTCCAGCCTAAGATTCTATTTTGCGGCAAAGTGGCGCACCTTCATTTCTCCAGACGGGGCGGCGGACTTCCTGGACTGTGCGGGAATCGGTCCTTCTAGATCTCCTGGCTCTTTGTCCAAACCCAAGCCAAACTGAGAACTTTGAGGGACATCTCACTTCTTTACGTTTAGTCCACGTTACAGCCTGTGTTTGAACCGAACAATTTGCCCACAAGGTCCATAGGTCATCTGGCGATGACCGGGAGCCGACAGGCCTTCACATAATTTTATTCCTACTGGACAGCTTTAGAGCCATCTATACTAACGTGTATAATATGCCAATACTGAATAGCTTCTATGCATTTCTTAACTAACCCTTTTGTTTTTAGGTTGTATTTTTGAAGCTGAAACACATCGTCAGAGTTATCTAATCAAGTTTATGTGTGGCTTTCATATATTTGTTTCGTATATGTAAAATATTGGCCACTATAGTACTCTACAAGGTCTACTACGATGCTTCACCAATTCTAACTCATAGCATCACACATAGCCTACAATCCATAGCCTACCACAACTTCAAAGTTATTCGTTTCTGGTATGAGAAAGCTACACTTATCATTTCCTTTGCCAACACATAGCTTACTTAACTCTCTTCTGGTTTTATCTCTGTGCCACTTCAACTTTGTATATTCTTACTGTATTGTGTGACGGTCCGTCTCCCCTACACTCTATGATGTTTACACTAATCTACTATATGTTTGCCTGTTTCCCCTATTGTTATAGGGGCTTATTTTCCCTACCTCCATATCCCACCCTTCCCCTCCGTCCCTTCCTAGCTTTTCCTGCCCGGTTAAAAAGTTATAACTCCAATAAAAATTATTTGAAAAAAAAAAAAAATCTCCGAATGACGTGATCCGGATGAAACCCCCAAGAGATCAATTCAGTATAATGAGACAGCAGAGATACTTTAGCATGTTGTAGCAAGCTTGCTAGGTCTGGTGACCCAGATGTTGACATCGGGTCACAGTTGCAATGGTCATGGGGACTGCCTTCTAAATGCTGCAATTGATATCAATTGCAGCACTTAGCTGGTGAAACTGCTGAGTGCGGTTCAGGCACAGCTCCTGGCAGTGAGTGCTGTGTGTCAGCTTTCATATCAGCTGAACACCTCGCGGCGATCGCGTGTGCACAGCTGCTGCGTGAGCAAAATTGCCTGGACGTATCCATCTGTCCAAGTTTGGTAAATACTTATCAACCTGAACTTATGGAAACCTCCATGGTCGTGAAGGTATTTTATACCCTTTTCTTCAGAAAACTATTCTACATTGCTGTTTTAACTGTCTACTTTAAGTTTCTTAACCCCTTTATGATAGGGTCAATTTACGGTTTTGCATTTTCATTTTTTCCTCCTTTCTTCCCAGAGCCATAAGTCCTATAATTTGTCTGTGAGCTTGCTTTTTACAAGATGAAAAGTATTTTTGAATGACATAATTCATTTTACCATATAATGTACTGGAAATGGAAAAAAAAATCCTAGTGAGGAGAAATTGTGAATAAATTGAAATTTTGACTTTTTTTTGCGGTGTACATTTTGTTGTAAAAATTACCTTCCAACATGATTCTGCTCATCAATACATGTCCAGTTTATTATTATTGAAGTGGTGAAAAAAAATCAGAAGTTTTAAAAAAAAGTTCTTTGGGTTGTGTCACCACTTTCCCTAACTTTTAATTTTTCAGTCGATGGAGATGTGTGATGTTTTTTTTTTTTTGCGGGGCGATACACCATTAATTGATATGATTTTGGCATAGATGTGATGCCTTGATCGCTTGCTACAGCATTTTTTTTTTGAATTGCAGTAACCAGAAAAAGATAATTTTGGTGTTCTTGCTGATGGTGTATACCGATTGGGTTAATTATTTGTGGTAGGGTTGGTGTATTGCACTAAATAGATTTAATGAGGAAGTCCAATCGCAACCTGGGGTCCACCGTGCAGAGATGTAAAACTGCAGCTAACAGATGTGAACAATGACAGACAAAGCAGTGAGCTATTGCTTGCTCGAACTGAGTTAAAAGTCACTCAGTGAGTAGCACACAAAGTAGTGTAACTCACACATAGTAAGGAAGCTGATGCTCTGAAATAGAGCTGTGTCAGTCGCACACAGTAACAAAGCAGATGCTCAGCAATAGAGCCGTGTCACTCGCAAATGGCAACGAAAGATATGATGCTAGACACAATCCCTGTTAACTTCACAGATGATCAAAGCCCACCAATGGAACTGGTAGCACCAGTGGTCAGACAGTCAGTAACAGCACTCAAACAATTCCTCTCCGGAGGTGCTGGAATTCTAGTGGCTATACGCCAGCCCTGAATCCATATGAACAAACTCCTCTCCAGAGGTGCCGGATTTCTAATGACTATCAGCCAACCTTGAACACATGCTGACACAGACAACACAGTTGCAAATTACACTCACACATGAGATTAGGTTGATACTAGTGCACCGGCGTGTGCCTCTGAAAGCCTTTTATGTGTGCAGCTCAAGTCCAGTTGGACAGGACCTTGACCGTGGAGCAATCCAGAGCTGCCAGCTCACCAGTGCAGCTGACGACTGACCACCAATGAAACGTTGCCATATCATGAGCATGCTCAGTAGGGTGATTTCTGGACTTAGTCGCCAGAGTGTTTGCTTGTCGGTGACTACCGCTGGTTCCCATAGGCTTGGCTGAAGAGACAGCAGTAACCAGATGAACAGCACGAGCCTGAGCAAGATGCTGGGACCGAGGTCTATGCTCAGCAGCACCCGCAGTGGTCAAAGCAGAATGGGAGACTTCAGATGCAGGCAAGGCTTGGGATCTACCCTGTGTAGAGGGAGAATCCCGGCACCTAACATAGCAACATAGTTAGCAAGGCCAAAAAAATACATTTGTCCATCCAGTTCAGCCTATATTCTGTCAGAATAAATCCCCAGATCTACGTCCTTTTAAAGAACCTAATAACTGTAAGATACAATATTGTTATGATCCAGGAAGAACAGAGAATAATAATGACAAGAACAGAGAATACTACTACTACTACCACTAATAACAATAATTAAATTGATTCATTTTTCATTATATAGAAGCAAATGTAGCTCTGAAAGTTACTCTCAATCATTTAGTTCCTCTACTAAGAAGGTTTATATTACATGAATATTTTTTTTTACAATCAAATGTGATTTTGAAATGACTTCATAACACATTTCACTTAAATACGCTGGCATCCATAGGAAGCTTTTTAAACCAATCATAATGAGTCCATTGGAAAAGAATACTTCTTGATTTTTTGATTATCATGTGTAAAATTCATAGGGCTTCATGCAGGGTTTCTTGAATTGTGTAGCACATAACTATTTCAGGGTATGAATTAGTACTTAACTGGCAAAAGTTGAACATTTGAAAATACAGTATTTTTGTAGCATGTACAGTTTATTGCAATCAATATATTTTAGATGTAGTAGGGTTAAATGTATTGCTGTATTCTGTATCTTTTCTCCATCAATACATTCAGCCTCAAGAAAAGCCATATATGAAACACTGTGGCAAGATTTTCTAAATAACACATTAATCTCAGCTACATTTGATAATTACAAGTGATAATATGCTTAAAATATATTGTTAATGTACATATAGTCAGAATACATTACAAGAATAAGCTTCTAAGTTGCCTGCACTGTTAAAGGGAATCTGTCAGTAGGCTCAACCCTCCTAAGCCGTCTATTTGGTCATGCAGGACATAGGAAGCTGAATAAAGTGATACCTTGAAATCTGCGATGTGATATCTTATTCCATTTTTTTCTCATATGTATGTGTTAGGTGTCGAGTTCCCACCACTGCACAGGGGGAATCTCAAGCCACCTCTGCTGTGGTTTCCCATTTTTCTTCAGCCGCAGTGGAGCCTGCTCAGCAGAGACATCTATCCCAGTGTCTGGCTCAGTCAGGTGTTGTGCGCTTGGTTACTACTGATCTTCCAGGCTCAGCCATTGTAACCAGCACTGTTCAGCGGCGAGCAGACGCTCCTGGGACTGCTTTTCCTCTACTGAGCATGCCCAAGGGTCGACCTCTCATTTGAGGTCGGGGTTCACATGCTCAGGTCTTGAAGCAGTTCCTATTAGACCACTAGGAAGGTCCTGTAGAGCTTCCTCTATAAACGGTTTGCATGGCCGCATGGCCATGCGCTAGTATCAACTTAAGTTCATGAGTGCATGAGCTTAGCTACTTTGTGGTCTGTGTCAGCATGTGCTCAGGGTCGGCTGTAAGACGTTAGAATTCCGGCACCTCCAGAGAGGAGTTTGTCTGTGTGAATTTAGAGCTGGTGCATAGCCAATAGAATACCAGCACCTCCGGAGAGGAGTTTGTGTGAATTTAGGGCTGGCGTATAGTCACTAGAATTCCGACAACTCCGGAGAGGAGTTGTTTGTGTGCTGTTGCTGACTGTAAGACCACTGTATGCTACCTGCTCCTTTAGTGAGCTTTGATACTCTGTGAGGTTAACAGAGCACAGCGTTACCTTTAATCCTGGCAACTCTGTGAAGCAACAGAGTTCGCTCCTATACAGACTGGGTGACGGAACCCAGTGTCTATTAAGGCATAGTACCACCATATAGTGCCGCCATTTACTAGAAGCAGGTTCCACTCCTGCACGGTAGTACCCAGGCTGCGAACGCACCTATACTATCTCTACTATCCGCTAGCCCTAACAGTATGTGAGCTGTTAAGATCTATAGACCGGACACGGATTGGAATGAGAATCTGCAACGAGAGCTTATTTTAACTTAAAGTGAATGTTATCAGCTGTCTTTGGACTGATGCACTGATAAGTTGTCAATTAGTGCCAGTGCGACACCCGCTAGGCCGTGGGGTACTCGGAACCGGTCCGTTGCCCTGGGCGTGCAATTAGATAATTGAAAAGATGATTTGTGTATGAGATTACAAGTTTAAAGGGGATAAGGGAGTTGTTCGTGACCCAACCCGTGGTGTTTGACCAGGAATAGCCGACGCTGCAGTTCAGGTCCACTGAGGTAGATAGTGATGCGGCAAAGTTGTTGCAGCTCTCCACGGGTAGAGCTAGACCCCAGGGCAAATAAAGTGTAAAAAGGTCTATGATGGTCTGCTTTGCAGGGCAAGTGATGCAGGAAATAATGGAGAGGACACAGCGGGGTGCAGTCTTCACGTTTACTTACTGTTCTTATGGCACGCAGCCGGATGTGCCATGTCCTCTGGGCCTGTGGTCCAGCCAACTTTCCGGTATCTTGGGGCACTTGTCCAGAGCTCCATTCATATGTTCCGTCCCTGGCTGACTCACTACGCTGGCTCCCACCTCTCCTGCCCTGTACTCCACACACAGTGTCCTAAGCTAGTAGTCGCGGGTCCTGTCGGGCAACATTTTCACTGTGCCCTTGACCCTCTTTGGCTCCCTTTTTAGAGAGATATATGGGAATGTGGCTGTCACATATGCAGATATGACTGCCTCCGGGTTTCTAGCTGGGACTTGTAGTTCATCCACTAGTTCAAGGCCGGTTCCCTACTGCGACCTGGTCCCTCCACCTGACTATAATCAGCATGGATGCAGGACCAACAGGTGGTTTCCACACTTCCTGTTCACCTAGGACCCTTTCCTCTGGGAGCTTCACCTTCCTTTCTCTCTCCTCAGACTCTCCTCTTAGCTCCTCCCCCTCTTCATTTTCTCCAGCCACCCTCCCTGGCCTGGAGAGGTCTAGTGATAGGTGTTAGTGTCAGCGTTCTGTATAGTGTCCCCTCCTAACCAGAGATTTGGGGCAGTACATCTGGGGTGACTGGACCCTCAGGGGGACCACACCAGGGCTTGCTTAGATTGGCTACTCTCAGTGCTGTAATTATGGACCATAATGTGCTGGACTATCGAAACTTCTGGACTCCTGAATGTTGGACTTAATTTTTGAATATCCTAAATCACCAAGAAATTTTTGGTGTAAGTCAACATTGAAAATCATGCATATGGAAATAAAAGTTAATGCATAGAATGTCTAGCATTTTTTGTCAAAGTATGAAATATGGTTATTTCATTCTAACAATATATTCTTGCCCTATGGATTTGATATACTACCTTGTTATAGAATGTCCAGCACTAAAACAATAGACAAGAAGAACTTTACCAACAAGTTTTTGCCAGTTGTTTTAATAGTAGAATGTGAAATGAGAAAATGTTTTCACAAACTTTGGCATGATAACATTGATTAAAAGTGTTATCTTCTGTTAAACAGTTGTTCATTTGGGGTCTGAGATCTGGCATGTCCACTGATCAACTGATGTCTGCTTCGGTGATTAGAATATTCAGATAGAAGCAATGTGTGTGGCAGAACACAGCAGCAAAGTGCATTGTTTAGTGTCCGCTGCCAACTACTGCACCATATCTCTTACTTAAAGGGACAGATAGGTTCACCTTTTTTCTGTGCTCTGCTCTGAGCAATGTGTCGGGTAGACGAAACTCCCTACAGAACTCCATCTGAGCCATGCACTATAATTTAGCAAACAGAAGCAGATAGACTCCATCTCATTCATTTCTTTCATTTTAAGGCAGAGGCAAAAGTGTTGCAGGCCACAAACCAAGCAATTGTTCATGGCACGCTTTCCTGTGGTCAATGCTAGACCTGTACTTTACTATTTTCAAGAAAGATAGATAATGGCCCACAGTTCTTAATTAGTTTATCCCAGTTCTTTGTGTAAACCTCCACATTCGCCATCTGCTCAAAACATGCAAAAAAGCTTTGTGCAATAAACTTGTAAAAAGTCTTAACTAGCACAAGATGTTTCCCTTTTCAATATCTAGCAAAAAGTGTGAAAAATGTTGGTTGTGTTCAAAAACATTTAGACAAATTTATTAAAACCTAACTACCATTCTAATTTTTACTTCTTAAATCAAGAATCCATGTGAAAATAAACTACTTTTTTATATACTGTATTTTCCGGCTTATAAGATGACTTTTTGACCCCTAAAAATTGACCCAAAAGTCGGGTGTCGTCTTATACGCCGGGTACGGCGTGTGCAGGGAGCAATCCTGGATGTCAGCGTGTGGTTCCCAGGGTCTGGAGGAGAGGAGACTCTCCTTCAGGCCCTGGGATCCATATTCATGTAAAAAATAAAGAATAAAACTAAAAAACATGGATATACTCACCCTCGGACGGCCCCTGGCTCACAGCGCTGCTAGCGTCTGCCTCCGTTCCTAAGATTGCAGTGAGTGAAGGACCTTCAATGACGTCGCGGTCACATGAGTGGTCAGGTGACCGGTCACCTGACCGCGACATCATCGAAGGTCCTTCACTCACTGCAATCTTAGGAACGGAGGGAGACGCTAGCAGCGCTGAGAGCCAGGGTGCGTCCGAGGGTGAGTATATCCAGGTTTTTTAGTTTTGTTCTTTATTTTTTACATGAATATGGATCCCAGGGCCTGAAGGAGAGTCTCCTCTCCTCTCCTCCAGACCCTGGGAACCACACACCGTATAAGATGACTGGGCGTATAAGATTACCCCAGTCTTATACGGCGGGCATATCCCAAATTCCATATTTTATATGGAAAAGTTGGGGGTCGTCTTATATGCCCAGTCATCTTATACACCAGAAAATACGGTACCTTATCAGAGAAATCTGCTTCTCTTTTTCCCAGGACTGATTTGATTATTCATTTTCAAAATTCTTATTTTGCAAATAAAATCTGTTTTTACTGTGATTTTCTTTCGGCGGATTATATGTGTCATTTGTACACAACACATGTTCAATAGAGTTAGATTTATTCACCATAAAAATCAGCAAAAACACGTGGTTGCAATTTTATGCAGTGTTTTTGCACTTTCTCGTTGATTTCTATTGTGAAAAATGAACATGCTGCAGTTTTACAATTCAGTCACGAAAAAAAGTCTATCATGTGCATGAGATTTCTGAAATCTCATAGCTTTTGCTGATACAGTAAAAAGCAGTTTTTAAATTAAAAAAGCATCCAAAAAATGCTGCAAAAGTGCAGAGTGTGTGAACAAACTCTAAAACTGTATCAAACTTATTAAATGGTACGGTGTGTGTCTTGGAAGAAATTTGCCACAATTCACACATTTTTTTTCTCTTATATGCAACGTCAGTCTTATTTTAAGTGCCTTAATACTTTTGAAACATTCACACTCCTTATCTATGAACTGTTCCAATATTTATGGACATAACTGTTTATCACTCACATAATGGTAGTTCTGCTTTACGTCTCCTGTCTTATCTATGGCATTTTTCTGTGCTGTGTTGTGTATAAATATGTGATTCTTCAGAATTTGTATTAGTCTATGCCTGATGAAGGGACCGGAGTAGTCTGGAAAGCTTGCAATTTGTTACCATCTTTTCAGTTAGCCATTAAAAGGTATCAACCACTGAGGACTCTCAATTCTAAATATTTTTCTACTTTTGAAATTTTCATTCTTCTATGCAGTTATTATTTATTGATAAGTATTTCCAGAATTACTCATTCACATACATGTAAGAAATCATTAACATTAGTGATGAGTGAGCGTGCTCAGATAAGGTGTTATCCGGCATGCTCGTGTGCTAATTGAATGTCTTCGGCGTGCTCGAAAAATATATTTGAGCCCCCGTGCCTGCATGTTTCGAGCAGCTGAAACACATGTCTGTTAGGCAATACCTACATGTGTTACGGCTGTTGAACAGCCATGAGACATGCATCCGCCGGGACTCAAACATAGTATTCGAGCACGCCAAAGGCACTCAGTTAGAAAACGAGCATGCCAGATAACACCGTATCCGAAGACATTCGCTCATCACAAATAACCAACTATGAAATGCCTTTTACGTTGACCTACTAAAGAGTGTATGAAAAGTATGTGTAGTGAATCTATAAAATTAAATCTGTAGTCATGAAATGTGTTGAGATAAACACACACAACCTCCTGGGTCACATCTGCACTAAGCAATTTATGTTTAAATTGCTTCAGCATTTATGAAAAATCTCACATGTGCTAACAAAACCATTTGAGTATAGATTGATATTCTTTTTAGTAACATTCTATTTAAATGGTGGTGGTTTTCTCTTTTGTGTTCCATCGCTTCTGGCACAGACAGTTTTGGATTCAGATAATGGTGTAGACTAATAAGAAAAGTTATAATGAGGGAGAGCAGGATGTTAGTACAATGAGTTATTATAGTAATAGGTTGAACACTGACAGCCCGTTTCACTCATTTTCACAAACGGAAACAATGGGTTTCAATAAAAATAAAAAAATACAAAAAGGATTTGATAAAAGATGAAAATGTCGTTAAATTTTGTTTCTATCCCAAGAACATTTGTCATAATTCTCATTTAAAACAAGGATAAAGTCTTTGAGTGCATTACTAAGTACCAGCTGCTTTGTTAAACGCAACAATTATCATTGTTTTGCAAAAGACAAGCATGTAAATAGATTTTATTAAAATTATAATTGCTTCCACTTCTTCATACAGATGCAAAATTCGCATGCAGAGAAAAACAAGCACACTACACTGGAAAGGAAACTGAAGCGAGCTGAGAAAATTTTTCATTACACTGACAGCTGTTAATGGCTTGTGGAAACTCATATGGTAGACTGGGTAAAATGTATGCCCTATATATTGCATGTAGATAAAGCCAAACTCAATGTTTCCACAAATTGTTTCTTTAGTGCATCATGATTGCCGATTATGTAGAAGTATTTAATCCCTTAGAGACCTTGCCCTTTTTGGTTTTTAATTTCTGTTTTTTTGCTTCCCTTCTTCCCATAGCCATTACACTTTTATTTTTCCATCAATATGGCCATGTGAGGGCTTGTTTTTTGCAGGATGAGTTGTACTTTTGAACGACACCATTGGATTTACTATATCATGTACTGGAAAACAGGAAAAAAATTCCAAGTGTGGTGAAATAGCAAAAAAAAGTGCAATTCCACAAAAGTTTTTTTTTTTTAACATGTTCACCAAATGCAAAAACTCACCTGTCATTATGATTCTCCAGGTCATTATGAGTACATAGACACTAAATATTTATAGGTTCTTTTTTATTTAAGTGGTGAAAAAAAGTTTGTTAAAAAAAACAAAACGCCATATTCTGAGACCCGTTGCGTCTCCATTTTTCATGATCTCTGGTTGGATGAGGGCTTATTTCTTGCTTGCCGAGATGACATTTTTATTGATATTTTTTTGGTGCAGATACGATCTTTGATCACCCGCTACTGCACTTTAATGCAGTGTTGAGGAGACCTAAAAAGCAAAATTCTGTCATTTTGATTTTTTTTCTCGCTACGCCGTTTAGTGATCAGGTTATTCCTTTTTTTATTGATAGAGCGATTCTGAAAGCAGCAATGTTTTACTTTGAAAGGTGAAAGGGGGTAATGTAAGCTTTTATTCTTTTATTTTTTCATATTTTAAAAACATTTTTTTTTTACTTTTGGCATGCTTTAACCCCTTCATGACCCAGCCTATTTTGACCTTAAAGACCTTGCCGTTTTTTGCAATTCTGACCAGTGTCCCTTCATGAGGTAATAACTCAGGAACGCTTCAATGGATCCTAGCGGTTCTGAGATTGTTTTTTCGTGACATATTGGGCTTCATGTTAGTGGTAAATTTAGGTCAATAAATTCTGTGTTTATTTGTGATAAAAACGGAAATTTGGCGAAAATTTTGAAAATTTCGCAATTTTCACATTTTGAATTTTTATTCTGTTAAACCAGAGAGTTATGTGACACAAAATAGTTAATAAATAACATTTCCCACACGTCTACTTTACATCAGCACAATTTTGGAAACAAAATTTTTTTTTGCTAGGAAGTTATAAGGGTTAAAATTTGACCAGCGATTTCTCATTTTTACAACGAAATTTACAAAACCATTTTTTTTAGGGACCACCTCACATTTGAAGTCAGTTTGAGGGGTCTATATGGCTGAAAATACCCAAAAGTGACACCATTCTAAAAACTGCACCCCTCAAGGTGCACAAAACCACATTCAAGAAGTTTATTAACCCTTCAGGTGCTTCACAGCAGCAGAAGCAACATGGAAGGAAAAAATGAACATTTAACTTTTTAGTCACAAAAATGATTTTTCAGCAACAATTTTTTTATTTTCCCAATGGTAAAAGGAGAAACTGAACCACGTACGTTGTTGTCCAATTTGTCCTGAGTACGCTGATACCTCATATGTGGGGGTAAACCACTGTTTGGGCGCACGGCAGGGCTTGGAAGGGAAGGAGCGCCATTTGACTTTTTGAATGAAAAATTGGCTGCACTCTTTAGCGGACACCATGTCACATTTGGAGAGCCCCCGTGTGCCTAAAAATTGGAGCTCCCCCACAAGTGACCCCATTTTGGAAACTAGACGCCCCAAGGAACTTATCTAGATGCATAGTGAGCCCTTTAAACCCCCAGGTGCTTCACAAATTGATCCGTAAAAATGAAAAAGTACTTTTTTTCACAAAAAAATTCTTTTAGCCTCAATTTTTTCATTTTCACATGGACAACAGGATAAAATGGATCCTAAAATTTGTTTGGCAATTTCTCCTGAGTACACCGATACTTCACATGTGGGGGTAAACCACTGTTTGGGCACATGGTAAGGCTCGGAAGGGAAGGAGCGCCATTTGACTTTTTGAATGAAAAATTATCTCCATCGATAGCGGACACCATGTCGCGTTTGGAGAGACCCTGTGTGCCTATGCAATGGAGCTCCCCCACAAGTGACCCCATTTTGGAAACTAGACCCCCCAAGGAACTTATCTAGATGCATACTGAGCACTTTAAACCCCCAGGTGCTTCACAGAAGTTTATAATGCAGAGCCATGAAAATAAAAAATAATTTTTCTTTTCTCAAAAATGATTTTTTAGCCTGGAATTTCCTATTTTGCCAATGGTAATAGGAGAAATTGGACCACAAATGTTGTTGTCCAGTTTGTCCTGAGTATGCAGATACCCCATATGTGGGGGTAAACCACTGTTTGGGCGCACGGCAGGGCTCAGAAGGGAAGGCACGCCATTTGGCTTTTTAAATGGAAAATTATCTCCAATCATTAGCGGACACCATGTCGCGTTTGGAGAGCCCCTGTGTGCCTAAACATTGGAGATCCCCCACAAATTACCCCATTTTGGAAACTAGACCCCCAAAGGAACTAATCTAGATGTGTAGTGAGCACTTTGAACCCTCAAGTGCTTCACAGAAGTTTATAACGCAGAGCCATGAAAATAAAAAAAAAAAATTATTTTCTCAAAAATGAATTTTAGCCCGCAATTTTTTATTTTCCCAAGGGTAACAGGAGAAATTTGACCCCAAAAGTTGTTGTCCAGTTTCTCCTGAGTACGCTGATACCCCATATGTGGGGGTAAACCACTGTTTAGGCACATGCTGGGGCTCGGAAGTGAAGTAGTGACGTTTTGAAATGCAGACTTTGATGGAATGCTCTGCGGGCGTCACGTTGCGTTTGCAGAGCCCCTGATGTGGCTAAACAGTAGAAACCCCCCACAAGTGACCCCATTTTGGAAACTAGACCCCGAAAGGAACTTATCTAGATGTGAGGTGAGCACTTTGAACCCCCAAGTGCTTCACAGAAGTTCATAACACAGAGCAGTGAAAATAATAAATACGTTTTCTTTCCTCAAAAATAATTTTTTAGCCCAGAATTTTTTATTTTCCCAAGGGTTACAGGAGAAATTGGACCACAAAAGTTGTTGTCCAGTTTCTCCTGAGTACGCTGATACCCCATGTGTGGGGGTAAACCACTGTTTGGGCACACGTGGGGGCTCAGAAGGGAAGTAGTGACTTTTGAAATGCAGACTTTGATGGAATGGTCTGCGGGCGTCACATTGCGTTTGCAGAGCCCCTGGTGTGCCTAAACAGTAGAAACCCCCCACAAGTGACCCCATTTTGGAAACTAG
Organism: Ranitomeya imitator; assembly: GCF_032444005.1. Lineage (NCBI taxonomy): Eukaryota > Metazoa > Chordata > Amphibia > Anura > Dendrobatidae > Ranitomeya > Ranitomeya imitator. Next base: position 455,660,028 of record NC_091282.1, on the reverse strand, counting down.
ACCCCCAAAGGAACTTATCTAGATGTGTGGTGAGCACTTTCAACCCCCAAGTGCTTTACAGAAGTTTATAACGCAGAGCCGTGAAAATAATAAATACGTTTTCTTTCCTCAAAAATAATTTTTTAGCCCAGAATTTTTTATTTTCCCAAGGGTTACAGGAGAAATTGGACCACAAAAGTTGTTGTCCAGTTTCTCCTGAGTACGCTGATACCCCATGTGTGGGGGTAAACCACTGTTTGGGCACACGTGGGGGCTCAGAAGGGAAGTAGTGACTTTTGAAATGCAGACTTTGATGGAATGGTCTGCGGGCGTCACATTGCGTTTGCAGAGCCCCTGGTGTGCCTAAACAGTAGAAACCCCCCACAAGTGACCCCATTTTGGAAACTAGACCCCCAAAGGAACTTATCTAGATGTGTGGTGAGCACTTTCAACCCCCAAGTGCTTTACAGAAGTTTATAACGCAGAGCCGTGAAAATAATAAATACGTTTTCTTTCCTCAAAAATAATTTTTTAGCCCAGAATTTTTTATTTTCCCAAGGGTTACAGGAGAAATTGGACCACAAAAGTTGTTGTCCAGTTTCTCCTGAGTACGCTGATGCCCCATGTGTGGGGGTAAACCACTGTTTGGGCACACGTGGGGGCTCAGAAGGGAAGTAGTGACTTTTGAAATGCAGACTTTGATGGAATGGTCTGCGGGCGTCACGTTGCGTTTGCAGAGCCCCTGGTGTGCCTAAACAGTAGAAACCCCCCACAAGTGACCCCATTTTGGAAACTAGACCCCCCAAGGAACTTATCTAGATATGTGGTGAGCACTTTGAACCCCCAAGTGCTTCACAGACGTTTACAACGCAGAGCCGTGAAAATAAAAAATCATTTTTCTTTCCTCAAAAATGATGTTTTAGCAAGCAATTTTTTATTTTCTCAAGGGTAACAGGAGAAATTGGACCCCAGTAATTGTTGCGCAGTTTGTCCTGAGTATGCTGGTACCCCATATGTGGGGGTAAACCACTGTTTGGGCACACGTCGGGGTTCGGAAGTGAGGGAGCACCATTTGAATTTTTGAATACAAGATTGGCTGGAATCAATGGTGGCGCCATGTTGCGTTTGGAGACCCCCTGAAGTGCCTAAACAGTGGAAACCCCTCAATTCTACCTCCAACACACCCCTAACCCTTATCCCAACTGTAGCCGTAACCCTAATCACAACCCTAACCCCAACACACCCCTAACCACAACCCTAACCCCAACACACCCCTAACCCTAACCACAACCCTAATTCCAACCCAACTCTAAGGCTATGTGCCAACGTTGCGGATTCGTATGAGAGTTTTCAGCATCATTTTTGAAAAATCCGCGGGTAAAAGGCACTGCGTTTTACCTGTGGATTTACCGTGGATTTCCAGTGTTTTTTGTGCGGATTTCACCTGTGGATTCCTATTGAGGAACAGGTGTAAAACGCTGCGGAATCCGCACAAAGAATTGGCATGCTGCGGAAAATACAACGCAGCGTTCCCGCGCGGTATTTTCTGCACCATGGGCACAGCGGATTTGGTTTTCCATAAGTTTACATGGTACTGTAAACCCGAAGGAACACTGCTGCGGATCCGCAGCGGCCAATCCGCACCGTGTGCACATAGCCTAATTCTAAAGGTATGTGCACACGCTGCGGAAAACGCTGCGGATCCGCAGCAGTTTCCCATGAGTTTACAGTTCAATGTGAACCTATGGGAACCAAAAATCGCTGTACACATGCTGCGGAAAAACTGCACGGAAACGCAGCGGTTTACATTCCGCAGCATGTCACTTCTTTCTGCGGATTCCGCAGCGGTTTTAGAACTGCTCCAATAGAAAATCGCAGTTGTAAAACCGCAGTGAAATGCGCAGAAAAACCGCGGTAAATCCACGATAAATCGGCAGCGGTTTAGCACTGTGGATTTTTCAAATCCGCTGCGGAAAAATCCGCATAGGACCAGAATACGTGTGCACATACCGAAACCCTAACCCTAGCCCTAACCCTACCCCTAACCCTACCCCTACCCCTAACCCTAGCCCTAACCCTACCCCTACCCCTAACCCTACCCCTAACCCTACCCCTAACCCTAACCCTAGTTCTTACCCCAACCTTAGTGAAAAAAAAAAAAATTCTTTATTTTTTTTATTGTCCCTATCTATGGGGGTGACAAAAAGGGGGGTCATTTACTATTTTTTTTATTTTGATCACTGAGATAGGATATATCTCAGTGATCAAAATTCACTCTGGAACGAATCTGCCGGCCGGCAGATTCGGCGGGCGCACTGCACATGCGCCCGCCATTTTGGAAGATGGCGGCGCCCAGGAAAGAAGACGGACGGACCTCGGGCGGCCAGGTAAGTATAAGGGGGGGGAGATCAGGGCACGGGGGGGGCGTCGGAGCACGGGGGGGTGGATCGGATCATGGTAGGGGTGGATCGGAACACAGGAGGGAGGATTGGAGCACGGGGAAGGATTGGAGCACGGGGTGAGGGATCGCTGTGCGGGGGGGGTGGATCGGAGCACGGGGGGGGGTCGCTGTGTGCGGGGGGGGGGATCGGAGTGCGGGGGGGTTTGATTGCAGCACAGGGGGTGTGATTGGTGCACGGGGAAGCGGACAGGAGGACGGGGGAGCGGAGCACAGGACGGAGGGGAGCGGACCACAGATCGGGGGGCTGGGGGGGCGATCGGAGGGGTGGGGTGGGTGCACATAAGTGTTTCCAGCCATGGCCGATGATATTGCAGCATCGGCCATGGCTGGATTGTAATATTTCACCAGTTTTTTAGGTGAAATATTACAAATCGCTCTGATTGGCAGTTTCACTTTCAACAGCCAATCAGAGCGATCGTAGCCACGAAGGGGTGAAGCCACCCCCCCTGGGCTAAACTACCACTCCCCCTGTCCCTGCAGATCGGGTGAAATGGGAGTTAACCCTTTCACCCGGCCTGCAGGGACGCGATCTTTCCATGACGCATATGCTGCGTCATGGGTCGGAATGGCACCGACTTTCATGACGCAGCGTATGCGTCAAAGGTCGGGAAGGGGTTAATAGTCTCCATGAGAGGCTAGAAGCTGCCATAACCCGATTGCCTCTGCTGCATACAGGCGATGATAAGATCACCTGTATGTAACCAAATTGCTGACCTGCTATGAGCGGCGACCACCGGGTGGCACTCATAGCAATCCGGCACTGACAACCATAGGGGTCTTTAAATTGGGCACTTTTTGTCATCATTCCTCACAAATTCCAGTCACTCTCTAAAGATCTCAGGAGAGGGAGTTCTAGCAATTAGCTATTAATTTAAGAAGATTTTGTAATATAAAAATGATGGATAGAATACTTCTGACTCAGAGCATCACTAAAACTACAAGACTTGTAGGGTATTTCCCCTATTCAGTGATTAATACCTACTTAAAATTGTCCAAGGCAGGAAAACTGGTAAACTTGTGACAGCATGACGGGTACCCAGGGCTTAATTATGCCCATGGTGATTGAAGGCTGGCCTGACTGTTGACAAAAGAGTTAATGTAGGAAACCATTCCAGAATAGTGAAAGTATAATTGTTGTTTCAGGAGAGGTTTCAACAGAATGTTGAAAAGAAGCTTACAGCCTGTAATGACCACACGGCCACCTCAACACCATCGGAGCTACTGCAACCCTCAACCTACTGTCACCTTCCCCATAATCCTGTATAATATAAGCCCGCAAGGGCAGGGTCCTCTTCCCTCTGTACCAGTCTGTCATTGTTAGTTTTGTTTACTGTAATTGATATTTGTATTTTGATTTAACCCCTTCTCATGTACAGCACCATGGAATTAATGGTGCTATAAAAATAAATAATAATAATAAAAAATGTCTGTATCTGCCTATAGCTCCTCCTTCCTTCTCCCCCAATCAATTTCCATAAAATCTTATGAGCAGCAACCATCATCTCTTATCTTAGCAATGTGAAAATCTTTATTCACTAAAGACAAATATAACAGATTTTATCTGTGAAATGAAAGTCCAGGAGAATAAACAAGCAGATTTGTCTGATATTACAAAGTTTCCCTGCATGCTTCCGCACCTCCCTCCCTGAAAGAATGCTGACATACACACCACCCAGGCCGCCCTCCTGCATCCCCTGCGCTGACATCTGTGCATCACAGCCTGCGCACACCTTGCAAGTCCCCTGGCAGCACGCACTCTTTATCTCTCACTGTCCAATAGCTGGAAAGCACTTAGTACTTAAGGCATCTCCACTTGTTGGAAGATGCCTGAGCAAATGTTAAAGTCAGTCTGCAAGCTTCTATCCCGTTGTCAGGTCCTTGTACCCATCCAGTTATACCTGTACCACTACCAGTTCTGAATCTGTGAATCTGTGCCAGCCTAGCCTGAAACTGTACATTGAGCCTGAAATTGCACCAGTGACACCTGAACCTAATACCGCTTCGGCTGTACCTGAACCTGAAACCACTCCAGCGGTACCTGAACCGGAAGTAGTAGTATAGACACAAAGGGCTATTAACTGCATAAAGTGTATGAGAACATGATGTGAGGAACCCAATTATGTTTTTTTTTTTTTTTTAATGGGCCACACAGGGATAGTTAAGTTAATGCGTTGAGGCGGTAGGCCAATCTGAACAAATGAGTTTTTAGGGCACGCTTAAAACTGTGGGTATTGGGGATTAATCATATTAAACTAGGTAGTGCATTCCACGTGTAAAGTCTTGGAGATGGGAGTGGGAGGTTCTGATTATTGAGGATGCTAACCTGAGGTCATTAGCGGAGCGGAGGGTACGTGTACGGTGGTAGACTGAGACCAGAGAGGATATGTAGGGTGGTGCTGAGCCATGGAGTGCTTTGTAGATGAGGGTAGTAGTTTTGTACTGGATTCTTGAGTGGATGGGTAACCAGTGTAATGACTGGCACTGGCTACTACTAGCGCCGCTGAATCACATACCTCATTTCTATCCAAAGTCGTCCATGTTGTCACACAGTATGTAGAGCTATGGATAGGAATGCTGCACACAGAGAAGATTGCCTTCTATCTACTTCCTAATCTTTCACTTCCACTTTCCTGGTCCTTCCATGGCTACATGTGTTAGGGGTCGAGTTCCCGCTTCTGCACTGGGGGAATCTCGAGCCACTTCTGCTGCGGTCTCCCATTCTTGTCCAGCCGCAGTGGAGCCTGCTCAGCAAGGACGTCGGTCCCAGCGTCTTGCTCATTCTCACTCTGTTCAGAGAGTTAGTGCTGCTTCTCCAGTCTCTGCCATTAAAGTCAGTACTGGTCAGCAGCGAGCGGACTTCTCTGGGACTAAGTCCTTGTCTGCATGTACTGAGCATGCCCAGCGTAAGGTCTCCCGTTGGAGATCGAGGGTCATGTGCTCAGGCTCTGCAGCACATTCCATTGGTCCTCTTGGCAGGTCCTAGAAGGGCAAAAGTGCTGTGGCCACTTCCTGTGCTGCTCCTATATAAACTGCGCATGACCGCACGGCCATGCGCTAGTATTGTCTTGTTATTATGTGTGTGTGTAGATGGATGTATGTCGAAGGATGAAAGCTCCTAAATATCCCTCCCTAGTGTTGTTGACTGTTCGCGGATGATGGTAGCTATCTAGCGCCCGACTTGCCATCTACACGATACACACATCTCAGCGTCCTGTAGCTGTGCCTGCCAGTACGGCGCCGTGCGCTTGCCTTGCGCTTTCCATACCCGAGTCTGGGTGGTTAGTGGCGTCCGTTAGTGCGGCATCGCTCGCACTCTTGTGCACATATTTGTCCTAAGGTTCTTTACACACCCAGTTGCGGTGTTACGCCAGCAAGGGTCTAATCGGGCTTCAATCCCTTCTGGGGTTAAGTCCGCTGACCACTTGCTCGCGCTCTAGTGCGGTACTGCGGTCCTGTGAGTTAACAGGATCGCTTTCTTCACGCTGGGTGAGGTTTAACCCACGCGTGTATACTTTAGTGTACCGCCATATTGTCTGCCAATTACTAGCAGCAGGTCTCCACCTGCACGGTGGACCCCGGACTGCGAACGCACCTTTATCATCTGTCTTGGTGCGTTCCGCCAGTCCTAACAACATGTTTATGAGTCCATCCTAAACTAGAGATCTGGTTAAGTGCTCCAATGGGGATACTCTTGCTAAGAAAGATGTCTTGGTCCTGTATGTCCAATTAGGCCGCTGGTAAAGCCTTCTAATCTGCCTGGTCTTCCATCCACTTATTGATCATATGGAGATGTCTTCAATAACAAAGATGAGATGTTACCTCCGTATAGGCTGTAGTAATGAACCATTGACCGGCTCCAGGGATCCCCGCCTGCTCGAAGCTGTATCTATCCTTTATCACAAATGGAGAAACTAGCCTTGTCTGAATATATAAGGAGAATCTGACTAGAGGATTCATCCATAAGTCTCCTTCACCATCTGGAGCTGGCTTCTTTTTTATTAAAAAGAAGGATGGAGCTCTACGATCGTGTTTTGACTGAAGAGGGCTCAACCAGATCACAATCGAAAACAATTATCCACTGCCTCTATCTAATAAACAATTGTTTGCTCACATAAGAGGTGCCAGGATGTTCCTGAATCTGTATCTGAAAGGAGCCTATAATTTAATCCACATCTGACAAAGAGAGGAGTGGTAGACTGCTTTCAATTTCTGGGACAGACACTATGAGTACTGTGTTATGCAATTTGGGCTCAGTAATGTCCCATCAGTCTTCCAAGGATTTCTGAATGAAATTTCCCAAGATCTCCTTTGCTCGTGCGTAGTGGAATTTACTTAGATGATATCCTATTTTTTTCTCCTAACCTGCCTTCTTATAAAGGAAATGTCTGCCTAGTCCTGCAAAAACTTAGAGAGAATCACCTGTACTCTATATATTAGAAATTATTAGTTTTAGCAGACCACTCTGCCTTTTCTGGGATACATCATCTTGGATATAGGGTTGAAACGTATCCGGAGAAAGTGTCCTTAATTCTCAACTAGCCACGTCATGATGGCGTTAAGGCAATTCAGTGATTAATAGGATTTTTCAACTATTACCACCACATGATTTTGCTCCTTGTTTGTCCTCCTGATATTCAACTTTAACTGTTCGTTGAAGATTCTCCTATTTTATGTGCTTGTATTTTGACCACCCTCCTGGATCTTATCAAGCTACCTTGAGGAAGTTCAGATCCATATACAGGGGATAATAGGTAAATGCCAGGGCAATCTCTGGTGCCTGATAAATCATGTGGCTTGAAATAAGCCTATCCATGTTAGCTATTTTTAGAGCTTTCAGACAACCACATCAGAACTGGTCTATGGAATGGAAGATTAGTTTGATGATGAGATGGAACCAGGAATGGATGCATATTGGAAAGAAGGCAACTCAGTAGACACCTTGTGATTCTCTGGGCAATGTTTATCTTGGAAAATTAGTACAATGACATCCATATTAATGTTAGATCTACTGTATACGTACCACCTACTTTTTGAACTCAGACTTTAGGGAAGTTGCTGATGAAATACTAAGAGTTCCAAATGTCAGTCAATTTGGCAACAAAACCTTAAGGCCTTTTCTAAAAAGTTGAAGAAATAGAAATTTCAACAAAAATAGGACTTTGCCATATGAAGATTATTTTTTTCTTATTTTCACTATAACGACTTCAGTTTATTTATCAACTGAATTGTATAGATTGTAGGTAATATTAAAGGTAGAAAAAGTTCTGACACAATTCTTCTTGGTATGATTTTTTTTCATTATAAATACCTGCCAATTTTATCAGGGGTGTGTAGGTGTGTAATATAGTATTTAAGAATTGAAAGGAGCAGTAACACATTAAAGTGTGTTTTGCCTACTTACGGTATTCAGAATGCTGCCTTCTACCTAATTTAAGATAGTGTTCCAAAGTGAAGGTTTATTTTCATCAGGGTGAGTTTAAATAAAAGTCCACCATAAAAGATATGAGGCAGATTATTTACTGAAAATACAGTCTTTCCAGTGGAAGAGGGCACATTTTATTATCTATAAAAATGTAAATTGTAAAAAAGTTGAACCCCAAAATGATGTATCCTCACATCCTCTCTTTATAACATTTTATAAGTATAGATATGTATAATCACGTCAACCAAATTTTCAGTGCAAAACACATATTTACTGAATGCAAATTGTTCTCAATTAAAATGCTTCACACTATTCCCAATTAATTTTTTTCATGAAAAGACCAATTGAACAACTTAAGACAGGTTGTAAAATAAACCCACTATCTACTGCTTTCTGCTTGACAGGTTATAATGTTTCTTCTGCAGGCAATATATAACTAGCTAATGGAATGCAAATGAAAAGGCAATATCTCCCGGTCAGGTGCTGAGACATTAAGAGTAACAGGATGAGTGCACTCCTCTGATTTCACTGCCCAGAAACATTTGTTTGACTATATCTGCTATAGCACAAGATTACAATATTTGTTTCCATATTCTGTGATGTAATCTCCTAGTTCGTAGTGCATGGTATGTTAATAATGACCATTTAATCCATTACAATGGTGATTCAGTGAAGAGGTATTTGGAAAGCCTTTAACAAATACCTGTGTGAATTGGTGTGAGTTGCTGAATTGGGAGTAGCTATATTCATAAGGGGTTAACTTAGGGTGGGGGCTCATAATTAAGGGTTTATATGGGGCAGCTGTTTGGGGCTCAAGTCCTTTTTGGAAGTGCATTTGAACAGCAAGGTTGATTGCTGTTGAAGGGAACTAGAAAAAAAAATCTATAAATTTTCAGCATAGCGAGTGTGAACGAGCTGAGTGTGGCCTGAGTGTAAGTGTGGACGGCGGTAAGTGTGACTTGTGATTCAGTGACTTTGGAGTCAGGGAGTTTCCAAGGGAGGAATTACTGAATTGCTGTCTGTTTTGTATTTATACTTTGTATTTATTTTTTATTTATTTTTTTATTATTTAACTTTTCTGTCTGGTGCAATCCCCATTAGGAAATGTGCTCCACTCTTGTTAATGCCATCCAGTGCACATCTTGCCACATGTATGCAGTCCTTGAGCAGCCGATCAAGGGTGCATACTGCTGTGCGAGATGTGAGCACGTTGTGCATTTGGAAACCAAGATTCTGACTCTAAATGTGCAGCTGGCAACACTGAGATCCATTGACAATATGGAGAGGAGTCTTCTGCTCACGGAGCAGACGCTCAATGGGACAGATGAAGGGGGGGATGGTGGGATGGAGCTGCAGGACGGTGAAGTAGCAAGCTGGGTGACAGTTAGGAAGCGGGGTAGAGGGAAGAGTGCCAGGGAGGCTAGTCCTGATCTGGAACACCCCAATAAGTTTGCTAAGTTGGCAGATGAGGGGGGTGCCAGTACAGGGGTAGCACTGCTGCAGCCAGGCATGTCCTCTGAAAGCCGAGGGAGTGACTGCTCCAGTAAGGAGGGAAATAGGAGAGCAGGGCAGGCCAGACAGGTGCTGGTAGTGGGGGACTCGATTATTAGGGGAACAGATAGGGCAATCTGTCACAAAGACAGGGATCGTCGAACGGTGTGCTGCCTACCTGGCGCTCGAGTCCGACACATCGCTGATCGGGTGGACAGATTACTGGGAGGGGCTGGTGAGGACCCAGCGGTCATGGTGCACATTGGCACAAATGACAAAGTTAGAGGTAGGTGGAAGGTCCTTAAAGATGATTTCAGGGAATTAGGCTGCAAGCTGAAAGCAAGGACCTCCAACGTGGTATTCTCCGAAATACTGCCTGTACCACGTGCCACGCCAGAGATAGTGTTGGCCCCCTTAAAAATAGTCTGGGTGAAATGGTGGATGAGGATGGGGAAAAAGCCAATATGCTAAATGACTTTTTTTCATCAGTATTTACACAAGAAAATCTCATGGCAGACAAAGTGACTAGAGATAAAAAATCCTCATTAAATGTCACCTGCTTAACCCAGCAGGAAGTGCGGCGACGTCTAAAAATCACTAAAATTGACAAATCTCCGGGCCCGGATGGGATACACCCTCGAGTACTGCAGGAATTAAGTACAGTCATCGATAGACCATTATTTTTAATCTTTAAAGACTCCATGATAACAGGGTCTGTACCACAGGACTGGCGTATAGCAAATGTGGTGCCAATATTCAAAAAGGGAACAAAAACTGAACTCGGAAACTATAGGCCAGTAAGCTTAACCTCTACTGTGGGTAAAATCCTGGAGGGCATTCTAAGGGATGCTATACTGGAGTATCTGAAGAGGAATAACCTCATGACCCAGTATCAGCACGGGTTTACTAGGGACCGTTCATGTCAGACTAATTTGATCAGTTTCTATGAAGAGGTAAGTTCCGGACTGGACCAAAGGAACCCAGTAGATGTAGTGTATATGGACTTTTCAAAAGCTTTTGATATGGTGCCACACAAAAGGTTGATACATAAAATGAGAATAATGGGGATAGGGGAAAATATGTGTAAGTGGGTTGAGAGCTGGCTCAGGGATAGGAAACAAAGGGTGGTTATTAATGGAGCACACTCAGACTGGGTAGCGGTTAGCAGTGGGGTACCACAGGGGTCAGTATTAGGCCCTCTTCTTTTTAACATATTTATTAATGACCTTGTAGGGGGCATTCAGAGTAGAATTTCAATATTTGCAGATTACACTAAACCATGCAGGGTAATCAATACAGAGGAGGACAATTTTATATTACAGGATGATTTAGGTAAACTAGAAGCTTGGGCTGATAAATGGCAAATGAGCTCTAATGGGGATAAATGTAAGGTCATGCACTTGGGTAGAAGTAATAACATGTATAATTATGTGCTTAATTCTAAAACTCTGGGCAAAACCGTCAATGAAAAAGACCTGGGTGTATGGGTGGATGACAAACTCATATTTAGTGGCCAGTGTCAGGCAGCTGCTACAAAGGCAAATAAAATAATGGGATGCATTAAAAGAGGCATAGATGCTCATGAGGAGAACATAATTTTACCTCTATACAAGTCACTTGTTCGACCACACTTAGAATACTGTGCACAGTTCTGGTCTCCGGTGTATAAGAAAGACATAGCTGAACTAGAGCGGGTGCAGAGAAGAGCGACCAAGGTTATTAGAGGACTGGGGGGTCTGCAATACCAAGATAGGTTATTACACTTGGGGCTATTTAGTTTGGAAAAGCGAAGACTAAGGGGTGATCTTATGTTAATGTATAAATATATGAGGGGACAGTACAAAGACGCGGATTCTTTACTGTAAGAGCAGTGAGACTATGGAACTCTCTGCCGTATGATGTTGTAATGAGTGATTCATTACTTAAATTTAAGAGGGGACTGGATACATTTCTGGAAAAGTATAATGTTACAGGGTATATACACTAGATTCCTTGATAGGGCGTTGATCCAGGGAACTAGTCTGATTGCCGTATGTGGAGTCGGGAAGGAATTTTTTTCCCCAAGGTGGAGCTTACTCTTTGCCACATGGGTTTTTTTTGCCTTCCTCTGGATCAACATGTTAGGGCATGTTAGGTTAGGCTATGGGTTGAACTAGATGGACTTAAAGTCTTCCTTCAACCTTAATAACTATGTAACTATGTAATATCTCTATGCTACAACATTTTAGTTTCTTTGGCAATGTTGTGTCTTGTGATGTAATCTAAAACATGCATGCAACTACAGTTAAGACTACACACAAAAAACCATCAACACAGCGTCAACTAAAGTACAGTCAAGATCAGAAATTTTATTGATATTACTGGATGCCAAGATTAATTATATACTCAGGGCTAGTGTTGAACGATACCGTCCGATATTTGAAAGTATCGGTATCGGATGGTATCGGCCGATATCCAAAAAATATCGGATATCGCCGATACCGATATCCGATACCAATACAAGTCAATGGGACACAAATATCGGAAGGTATCCTGTAATGGATCCCAGGGTCTGAAGGAGAGGAAACTCTCCTTCAGGCCCTGGGATCCATATTCATGTGTATAATAAAGAATAAAAATAAAAAATATTGATATACTTACCCTCTGACGCGCCCTGGTCGTCACCGCTGCAACCGCCTTGCTTTCGTTCCAAAGAATGAGCGCGTTAAGGGCCTTCGATGACGTCGCGGCTTGTGATTGGTCGCTGAGCGGTCATGTGACCGCTCACGCGACCAATCACAAGCTGCGACGTCATCGAAGGTCCTTAACGCGCTCATTCTTAGGAATGGCTACAGTGCCATGTGTTGTAAACTTCTTGATTATGCTGCGCACTGTGGACAAAGAAATATCAAGATCTCTGGAGATGGACTTGTAACCATGAGATTGTTGATATTTTTCAATAATTTTTGTTCTCAAGTCTTCACGCATTTCTTTTCTCTTTGTGTTCTCCATGCTTAGTGTGCACAGATGCACAGATGACAGCGTGAGCCAGCAGCTGTGACCAGCAGTAAAACAGTTACCGCCGGTCACAGACATCAGTGATGAGAGAGTACTACTCTTATCAATGTACAACTGCTGTCTCTGATAACAAGGAGAGCAGTCACCATTGATGGGAGTATTCATCAGGCGGCGCCTATGCTATCAACAAATACATTTGAAAAAAGTGACTTGGGATCTCTTCTATTTTTCATAACTATCAGAATCAGACTTCATGATGACAAAATGCTCAATGTCCTGTGATCACATTTCAGCACCATGCAGCTCGATTGGCTTGATTGGCCTTCGCCAGAGCATACCAGATTTGGTAGGTGTCTCATTAGCCTCCTATTTTCATTACAGATGAGAGCAGCTTTACACTCTGCATGCAATAGATATGGAGTCTGGAAATGTTATGGTGAACATTGTAATGTTATTCAGCATGACCATTTTAGTGGTTGGTCAGTGATAGTCTTTGGATTCATCTCTTTGGAGTATCATACAAACTTGAATCTCATTGTGACTCTCATGCTGCTATGTAGTTCAACAAATTCTACAGGAACTCAGTGATGTCCTGTTACAATTCTGAAGATGAATCCCCAGTACACAATCTGCAATCCCATCCCAGACTTGACTTGTTGTCAGTGCAGAAAGGCATGTTGAAGTCACATTATTCATGCAAGTTGAATCCATCTGTGATTTCAGTTTTTTTTACTTTGACTTCCTGATGATTTGGAATCCAACCCTCAATTGGTTGATGATGTTGGTTCATTTTGTCATTTATCAATTGCACAATTCATGTCAATAAAGATTAATAATTAGAATCTTGCATTCAATCAAGATCCAATGTGTGAATTAAATGTTTATTCATTATATATTAAATTTTTATAAAGGTCACTATAAAATCAATAATCTTTATTATAGCATAATTCACAAAGAAAAAATCCATAAAAACACAGATAAATGAGGCAGAAAAAAGTCTTGTTCTACACCTTAGGAACATATAGAGACTGAAGCGTATTTAGAACAAACATATAACAATCTTTATTGAAACACGATACACAAAAGTCTAAAAAAGTACCCACAAGAGGTGTTAAAGTAGATGAGCCAAAGAAACAAAAGTGGCACCATACCTGAGCAGATGGTCAGGCAAAACCCAGTAACCCACATATAACATGACACACTACTATACACATATTACCACTGCATAAGAGAACGTAATGACACTAAATACTAACATTGCTGAAAGCAACTAAATAAAGCCAAATTGGCATGTCAACGTTACTCTGCATGAGACATGAATAAGCGGCCAAAAAAGTCCAGCCGCACTAGTAGTTACCGTCACAGAAGTAATATAGCAGGGTCTTACCAGGGCTCAGGAGATGGTGCCACTACCCCTACACACGTTTCGGCGGCGTACCTTCGTCAGGGGAAGTGGCATCATACTCCAACAATACTCTAATAATAATAAAGTGCAAGTGACCATTGATCATATTGCCTCTCCTCCGCATGAGGCATTCCTTAAAGTGCATGCAGACAAATCTGAGAAGGTGCACTAATACAGGACTACATCTACCGGCATGCACCTCACTTTGTGTGGATGTAATGACTTCCTGGGCGTAAATTAAAATACCATTGGTCGACTGTGGTTTAAAAGGAGTATTGTTGGAGTATGATGCCACTTCCCCTGACGAAGGCACGCCGCCGAAACGGCAGAACCACAATTTAATAGGATTAGCAATGCACAGGCCAGAACCACCAATGTTTACGTTCGGCCAACAGCTCTCTGATAGGCCAACAGCTATCTGATAGGTATGGCAAGCCTATTAAAATAATGTCTCTGCTAGAGCCTAAGAGCCTTGGACTATGATCAGATGCCTTTATATCATACATTGTAAGTTTTATTTTGTTGTTTTTTTAACCTTGGAATTCTTAGAATTGATTAATGTGAAAAATTATTTATTAAATTCAATATATAACACATAGCTGGATAAGTAAACTCGGTCATACTCATCTACTGGTATCCGCATGGGTACAGCGGTGATATCTTCATTTCACCGGCTGCCAGACCACTGTACCCTATGACTGCAGAGGTCAGGTGAGTTTGAGAAGAGTGTCATTATGAAACATCCGATGATGTGCTGCTTAAGTAATCTAACCAATGCAACCAGTTACAGGTGATCTGGCAGCTGGGTGAATGAATCCATCACTGCTTCCTGTCTCTGTGTAGACCACATAGCAGCCTGCACTGGATTCTGTTCGGTGCCAGTAGGTCAGTGTGACTGAGTTTTTGTTATTTTTCCATATACAGTCCAATAGTCAAAAACAAAACATTCAAGGATTATAAGAAATATCTTCTATATGAATCTCAAGCTTCTTCTCAATTCTGCACATTGCACTTTAATGATACAATTTCTCTAGTGTTTTGGCTATGAAAAGTGGTTTCAGACTAGAGCTGTTGGACTACTACCTCAATAAACACTGCATGCTTATATAGACAATTTAACTTCTTGTCACATTCCATAAGCATAATCTATGTTTTATTCTTTAAAAATTTAAAGAGGATCAATGAGCTTTAATGGTATGCCATTTTTTCCTATTAATTCACAATTCCGTAGCCTTTTTGTTAAGAATTATTCATAAGGAAATTCCTATGTTATTGCTTATCGATATGTATGAATAAATTGACAACTGGGTGTTGCCATTTCCTATGTCAATAGCTTTTGACATTGGATGAACTGACACTGTACAGTCATACAGGACAGTGTGTAGGGACACGGCAAAAGAGGGGAGAAGCCAGCGCAGCCTAAGGTTAAGACGCAATACATAAAGTGCAAATGCACATATTAATTTCTAACTATATTATCAAAATGAGACATTTAGCAAACAATTGATCAATTCTTTGAGCCACCCCGCCTCTTCACGGCAATCTCATATTGGGGCAGTCCTACACTACGTTTTTTATATTCGCTGTGCCATAGAGGCCTCCTAAATGAACTAAAAGCAAGACCACATTAAAAGCATGCTGTACCTGGAGCATATACTGAGTCACCCCCATGGCGCCAGAGTAGGCAAGCGAGGATAAAGGTTGACCAGGTCCAGACAGACATTTCGGATCCAACCTCCACACTGCCCATCCAGTACCAGTGTGTAGGGACACATCCCTTTGACAAGGGAGTTGGCAACACTCAGTTGTCACATTATTCATACATGCTAAGAGAAAAAACAAAGCAACGAAACATGTCACAACTCTTTGAAAAATGCATGTTCCAGAAATATTATTTCCTCTGGAATATGGTACAAGCATTTAATAAAACCAATGAGTCAAAAGAGCTGACAAGTTTATGATGAGGACAAGAAGAAATAAGCTCAGCTAAGTTTTAATCTTAGCAATATCAGTTGACATTTTGCTGCAAAACCTAATATATCAGGCCTTAATAATTTTACGTTTTTTGTCAAGGAAATTTTTTATATATCTGGATGTTTTTGATATCTTTCTAGCTGCTCTTTAAAACTTTCCATGAAAGAAAATACTTTTTGTGTCTGTTCTACAGCAAAGTATATGAGCAGAGCTTGTGATCTACGTTTTTCTTCATTTCTTAGTTTTGTGTGACAGAGGACACGTTCTCCAATTTCTAGGTTTCTCTAATTTTGTTTTTCTCTTTATCATTTAGCTTCGGATTTGTAACTTGGCATTCTGATCTTTACCCAATGTGCTGGAAAGCCTAAAAATACCAAAGGGCTTCTTTTAGCTCAGTTTCAAGTCATCTTCCTAGCTCTGCTTGGATAATCTAGCCTGGATTGATGTAACAAATGTGGGAAATTCAGATATCTTCATTCAATACTGCTAAACTTTAAATAGCATGTATGAAAAGACCAATATTGACAGGTAGTCTTGATGTTGCCCTAAAGCCAGGCAGATTTCACCTGCGGATTCCTTTTGAGGAACAGGTGTAAAACGCTGCGGAATCTGCACAAAAAATTGACATGCTGTGGAAAATACAGCACAGCGTTTCAGCCAGGAAATTCATTTAACAAAGGTTACAATTCAAAATGGTCTGCTAAAGCTTATGAAGCAAAAGTATTATTTTTTTAGAATTTTTTTTATTCGTCACTTATGTTTTCTTTGCATTTCCATTTTAGGCATTCATAAGGGGTTACAATATTTTTTTTCATGATGTCAAAGTTTGATTGAAAGGTTCAAGATGAGGGTTTCATGTGTTTTCACTGTGAAAACTAGCAGGACCCTAATAGTAACTTGGTGGACCTCATTTTAACCCCTTTCTGACATTAGACGTACTACCCGTCGAGGTGGGGTGGGCCCCTATGACCATGGACGAGATAGTACATCATATGCGATCGGCAGCGCTCACGGGGGGAGCACCGCCGATCGCGGCCGGGTGTCAGCTGCCTATCGCAGCTGACATCCGGCACTATGTGCCAGGAGCGATCACGGACCGCCCCCGGCACATTAACCCCCGACACACCGCGATCAAAGATGATCACGATGTGTCGGCGGTACAGGGAAGCATCGCGCAGGGAGGGGGCACCCTGCGGGCTTCCCTGAGACCCCCGCAGCAACGCGATTTGATCGCGTTGCTGCAAGGGTCTCTTACTTCCCTCCCTGCCTGCTCCAGGCCCGGATCCAAGATGGCCACGGATCCGGGTCCTGAAGGGAGGGAGGTGGCTTCACAGAGCCTGCTCAGAGCTATTTATTCCCATAAATACATTTCTTCATCTAAATTAAAAAAAAAACAATAAAAGTACACATATTTAGTATCGCCGCGTCCGTAATGACCCGACCTATAAAACTGGCCCACTAGTTAACCCCTTCAGTAAACACTGTAAGAAAGAAAAAAAAAAACGAGGCAAAAAACGCTTTATTATCATACTGCCGAACAAAAAGTGGAATAACACGCGACCAAAAAGACAGATATAAATAACCATGGTACCGCTGAAAACGTCATCTTGTCCCGCAAAAAACGAGCTGCCAAACAGCATCATCAGCAAAAAAATAAAAAAGTTATAGTCCTGAGAATAAAGCGATGCAAAAATAATTATTTTTTCTGTAAAATAGTTTTTATTGTATAAAAGCGCCAAAACATAAAAAAATGATATAAATGAGGTGTTGCTGTAATCGTACTGACCCGAAGAATAAAACTGCTTTATCAATTTTACCAAACGCGGAACGGTATAAACGCCTCCCCAAAAGAAATTCATGAATAGCTGGTTTTTGGTCATTCTTCCTCACAAAAATTGGAATAAAAAGCGATCAAAAAATGTCACGTGCCTGAAAATGATACCAGTAAAAACGTCAACTCGTCCCGTAAAAAAAAGACCTCACATGACTCTGTGGACCAAAATATGGAAAAATTATAACTCTCAAAATGTGGTAACGCAAAAAATATTTTTTGCAATAAAAAGCGTCTTTCAGCGTGTGACGGCTGCTAATCATAAAAATCCGCTAAAAAACTCACTATAAAAGTAAATCAAACCCCCCTTCATCACCCCCTTAGTTAGGGAAAAGTTAAAAAAATGTATTTATTTCCATTTTCCCATTAGGGCTAGGGTTAGGGTTAGGGCTAGGGTTCGGGCTAGGGTTAGGGTTAGGTCTAGGGTTAGGGCTAGGGTTAGGGTTAGGGCTAGGGCTAGGGTTAGGGTTAGGGCTAGGGCTAGGGTTAGGGTTAGGGCTAGGGTTAGGGTTAGGGCTAGGGTTAGGGTTAGGGTTGGGGCTACAGTTAGGGTTGGGGCTAAAGTTAGGGTTAGGGTTTAGATTGCATTTACAGTTGGGAATAGGGTTGGTGTTATGAAAGGCAATTCAGTATCACAATGGACATGGAGGTCAGAGCACATACAGTGATCTGACAATAACCCAAAATAATAGAACGAGCTCTGAGACGTGGGAACTCTGCAGACCGCAATCCCTGATCCTCTCCAAACACAACTAGAGGCAGCCGTGGATTGCGCCTAACGCTCCCTATACAACTCGGCACAGCCTGAGAAACTAACTAGCCTGAAGATAGAAAAAATAAGCCTACCTTGCCTCAGAGAAATACCCCAAAGGAAAAGGCAGCCCCCCACATATAATGACTGTGAGTAAGATGAAAAGACAAACGTAGGGATGAAATAGATTCAGCAAAGTGAGGCCCGATATTCTAGACAGAACGAGGATAGGAAAGATAACTTTGCGGTCTACACGAAACCCTAAAGAAAACCACGCAAAGGGGCAAAAAGACCCTCCGTACCGAACTAACGGCACGGAGGTACACCCTTTGTGTCCCAGAGCTTCCAGCAAAACAAATAGACAAGCTGGACAGAAAGAATAGCAACAAATAGCAAAGAAGCACTTAGCTATGCAGAGCAGCAGGCCACAGGAATGATCCAGAGAAACACAAGTCCAACACTGGAACATTGACAGGAAGCATGAATCAAAGCATTAGGTGGGGTTAAGTAGAGAAGCACCTAACGACCTCACCAGATCACCTGAGGGAGGAAACTCAGAAGCAGCAGTACCAGTTTCCTCCACAAACGGAAGCTCCCAGAGAGAATCAGCCGAAGTACCACCCGTGACCACAGGAGGGAGCTCTGCCACAGAATTCACAACAGGTTGGGATTAGGGTTAGGAGTGTGTCTGGGTTAGAGGTGTGGTTAGGGTTACCGTTGGAATTAGGGTTAGGGGTGTGTTTGGATTAGGGTTTCAGTTATAATTGGGGGGTTTCCACTGTTTAGGCACATCAGGGGCTCTCCAAACACGACATGGCGTCCGATCTCAATTCCAGCCAATTCTGCGTTGAAAAAGTAAAACAGTGCTCCTTCCCTTCCGAGCTCTCCCGTGTGCCCAAACAGGGGTTTACCCAAACATATGGGGTATCAGCGTACACAGGACAAATAGGACAACAACTTTTGGGGTCCAATTTCTCCTGTTATCCTTGGGAAAATACAAAACTGGTGGCTAAAAAATAATTTTTGTGGAAAAAAAAGGATTTTTTATTTTCACTGCTCTGCATTATAAACTGTAGTGAAACACTTGGGGGTTCAAAGTTCTCACAACACATCTAGATGAGTTCCCTGGGGGGTCTAGTTTCCACTATGGGGTCACTTGTGGGGGGTTACTACTGTTTAGGTACATTAGGGGCTCTGCAAACGCAATGTGATGCCTGCAGACTATTCCATCTAAGTCTGCATTCCAAATGGCACGCCTTCCCTTCCGAGCCCTCCCGTGCGCCCAAACGGTGGTTCCCCCCACATATGGGGTATCAGCGTACTCAGGACAAATTGGACAACTTTTGGGGTCGAATTTCTCCTCTTACCCTCGGGAAAATACAAAACTGGGGGCTAAAAGATAATTTTTGGGGGAAAGTTTTTTTTGTTTTTTTTCACGGCTCTGCGTTACAAACTGTAGTGAAACACTTGGGGGTTCAAAGCTCTAACAACACATCTAGATGAGTTCCTTAGGGTGTCTAGTTTCCAAAATGGTGTCACTTGTGGGGGGTTTCAATGTTTAGGCACATCAGTGGCTCTCTAAACACAACATGGCGTCCCATCTCAATTCCTGTCAATTTTGCATTGAAAAGTCAAACGGCGCTCCTTCCCTTCCGAGCTCTCCCATGCGCCCAAACAGTGGTTTACCTCCACATATGGGGTATCCGCGTACTCAGGACAAATTGTACAACAACTTTTGGGGTCCAATTTCTTCTCTTACCCTTGGGAAAATAAAACATTGGGGGCAAAAAGATAATTTTTGTGAAAAAATATGATTTTTTATTTTTACGGCTCTGCATTATAAACTTCTGTGAAGCACTTGGTGGGTCAAAGTGCTCACCACACCTCTATATAAGTTCCTTAGGGGGTCTACTTTCCAAAATGGTGTCACTTGTGGGGGGTTTCAATGTTTAGGCACATCAGTGGCTCTCTAAACGCAACATGGCGTCCCATCTCAATTCCTGTCAATTTTGCATTGAAAAGTCAAACGGCGCTCCTTCCCTTCCGAGCTCTCCCATGCGCCCAAACAGTGGTTTACCCCCACATATGGGGTATCAGCGTACTCAGGACAAATTGTACAACAACTTTTTGGGTCCAATTTCTTCTCTTACCCTTGGGAAAATAAAACATTGGGGGCGAAAAGATAATTTTTATTAAAAAATATGATTTTTTATTTTTACGGTTCTGCATTATAAACTTCTGTGAAGCACTTGGTGGGTCAAAGTGCTCACCGCACCTCTAAATAAGTTCCTTAGGGGGTCTACTTTCCAAAATGGTGTCACTTGTGGGGGGTTTCAATGTTTAGGCACATCAGGGGCTCTCCAAACGCAACATGGTGTCCCATCTCGATTCCAGTCAATTTTGCATTGAAAAGTCAAATGGCGCTCCTTCGCTTCCGAGCTCTGTCATGTGCCCAAACAGTGGTTTACCCCCACATATCAGGTATCGGTGTACTCAGGACAAATTGTGCAACAACTTTTGGGGTCCATTTTCTCCTGTTACCCTTGGTAAAATAAAACAAATTGGAGCTGAATTAAATTTTTTGTGAAAAAAAGTTAAATGTTCATTTTTATTTAAACATTCCAAAAATTCCTGTGAAGCACCAGAAGGGTTAATAAACTTCTTGAATATGGCTTTGAGCACCATGAGGGGTGCAGTTTTTAGAATGGTGTCACACTTGGTTATTTTCTATCATATAGACCCCTCAAAATGACTTCAAATGAGATGTGGTCCCCCCAAAAAAATGGTGTTGCAAAAATGAGAAATTGCTGGTCAACTTTTAACCCTTATAACTCCCTAACAAAAAAAAATTTGGTTCCAAAATTGTGCTGATGTAAAGTAGACATGTGAGAAATGTTACTTATTAAGTATTTTGTGTGACATATCTCTGTGATTTAATTGCATAAAAATTCAAAGTTGGAAAATTGCGAAATTTTCATAATTTTTGCCAAAATTCTGTATTTTTCACAAATAAACGCAGGTACTATCAAATAATTTTTACCACTATCATGAAGTACAATATGTCATGAGAAAACAATGTCAGAATCACTGGGATCCGTTGAAGCATTCCAGAGTTATAACCTCATAAAGGGACAGTGGTCAGAATTGTAAAAATTGGCCCGGTCATTAACGTGCAAACCACCCTTGGGGGTAAAAGGGTTAACATAAGTGTTTGTGTAGATCTATTTGAAAATTATTATATGGCTGTCATTATCTATTTATTATGATGAAAGCATAAAAGCTGTAAAGCATTGACATATTCTGCAGTTCCTGTGAATGAGCAGAGTATAACTTCACCCTAACCACTGATTGGCAGTTTTATTGTGTGCACTCTGCATAGGCAGAAAGCTGCCAATCAGTGGTAGAGAGCGTTTGGCCTACCTGGCAGCAGGATTACTAGTCCTCTAGTGATAATTTCTTTGAGATAAAACAGTGATTTTATCAAAACTAAAGCAAGCAGCCTATCATTTGACAAAATGCTGGAATTGATGTCTCTGTCCCTATATTATGCTGCTCTCAGATTAGGTGACAAAGACCTGGTGACAGATTCCCTTTAATGCTAAATAATTAAATATGTATGTCACAAATAATGGGCTTCAATTACGCTATGTATTTTAGATTGAATGTTGGCAATGAACAATATATATGCTCAAAATCTATTAATTATGGTGTATTTTTTTTTATTTCTGCTTGTAAATTAATTTCATGCCATAGTATACTTGATTTCTAAATAATCAATGCTTAATTCAATACATTTAGAATTACAAACACAAGCCAGCGAATAGTTAATACCATTGAAAATGAACATCCTTTCCAAAGGCAAGTATTTAGCATAATTTCAGTTTACAATTTTGCATGCTGAATTTCATTTTTACAGCCTTCTCTTATATTTTAGAAAGCATGCTGAGCATTTACAGGCTAATATTGTGCTATAGCTTTCAATATGCATGCATGAATTATAGAGTATTTTGTTACCGGTTGAGAGGTAACGTACGTGAAGATAATCTGAATATATGAAATTGTGGTAAGGAAAACAGGAAACAAAAAGTAATTAATACTTTCCCTATAATTGAATCATATTTAAGCACATGCAATTGTAAAGTAATCAACTCTTCACTAGCCTGGAGATGCATGAAATGTATTCCCTTAGGGCACGGAATTATCAGAACCAAGTAAATTATTTTCAGATGAAGCCTTTGATGCAAGAATGTGGCCTTGAGAGATTTCAGTTTTGTAATCCTAACCTTCCTTTCATCGAATTTTAAGTGAGGTCTATAATATTCTGTTACATCAAAGCCAATAGAAAAAGTTCACATATAATACCAATTAGTAAAACACTATTCAAATCAGTCTTTTCTTCGGAATACTAATAGTTTTCTTTGCCACCATAATGGAAGGATATCAGCTTAGTGTTTCACTAGTGCATATTTACCTATTCATTGCGTAAGGGATTACGAGACATTCATTCCTTAGGATTAGTGTTGTTATAAAACAAAAAGCTTCTGCTGGTAGTAATATTTGTAATTGAAATATAATTATCGTAAAATAATTATTTTTTTAATACCATTTGTAGTAGTGTATTTGCATGAATGCATTTTATATCTACTTAAAAAATGCAAAAATGGATGTAGCAATCAAAGAGTCCAAGTAAAAAAGGGTACTTTTATTCACTCATCTAAGTGCAACTTTTCAGGTTCCCAACTGAAGCCTTTATGCTAGGTAAAGGTTTCAGATCACTCAACGATTCAGATCACCTCCCCATTATTTTTTATCTCAGCCATTTGAGCATAGTCTCTATTTTTTATTTTTTTTTATACCCAGGTAGTGGTTACAACTGTAAAAGGTATAATATCTCTCGTGATAAACTGGGAAATACAATATAATGTAATAGCTGCAGGCCAGAAAGCCTGAGCGGGCACACAAAATTACATTAGCTTGGTCTCTGATGCTTCAGCAGTGTAAACTGGACAAGTGGTTTTTTAGAGTGTGTGTTCTTCGCGAATAAAATTCTCAATTTTTAGCTTGTCACTCTGTATTTCAGGAAATGCAACTTGAATCAATCCTCTGCGAATTTATCCACTCAAGTCTATCTATCTGTGTATATATCTACAGGTGCTTCTCACAAAATTAGAATATCATCATAAAGTTAATTTATTTCAGCTCAATACAAAAAGTGAAACATATATAATATGGAGTCATTACAAACAGAGTAATCGATTTTGAGTGTTTATTTCTGTTAATGTTGATGACTATGGCTTACAGCCAATGAAAACCCAAGTCATTATCTCAGTAAATTAGAATATTTTATAACACCAGCTTGAAAAATGATTTTAACCCCTTCCCGACCCAAGACGCCACGTAGGCGTCATGAAAGTCGTTGCCAATCCGACCCATGACGCCTATGTGGCGTCATGGAAAGATTGCGTCCCTGCAGATCGGGTGAAAGGGTTAACTCCCATTTCACCCGATCTGCAGGGACAGGGGGAGTGGTAGTTTAGCCCAGGGGGTTGGCTTCACCCCCCCGTGGCTATGATCGCTCTGATTGGCTGTTGAAAGTGAAACTGCCAATCAGAGCGATTTGTAAAATTTCACCTATTATAACGGGTGAAATATTACAATCCAGCCATGGCCGATGCTGCAATATCATCGGCCATGGCTGGAAATACTAATGTACACCCCACCGATCGCCCCCCCAGCCCTCCGATCTGTCCGGTACACTGCCCCGCTCCCCTCCGTCCTGTGCTCCGCTCCCCCCGTGCTCTTGTCCGCTCACCCCCGTGCTCCAATCACCCCCCCGTGCTCCAATCACCCCCCCTGCACTCCGATCCACCCCCCGTGCTCTGTTCCACCCCCCCGTGCTCCGTTCCACCCCCCCTGTGCTCCGTTGCACCCCCCGTGCTCCGTTCCACCCCTCCCGCGTTCCGATCCACCCCCCATGCTCCGATCCCCCCCCCGTGTTCCCCCCCCCACCCCATCATACTTACCGATCCTGCCGGGGTCCGTCCGTCTTCTCCCTGGGCGCCGCCATCTTCCAAAATGGCGGGCGCATGCGCAGTGCGCCCGCTGAATCTGCCGGCCGGCAGATTCGTTCAAAGTGCATTTTGATCACTGAGATATAATCTATCCCAGTGATCAAAATAAAAAAATGATAAATGACCCCCCCCCTTGTCACTCCCATAGGTAGGGACAATAAAAAAATAAAGATTTTTTTTCCACTAATGTTAGAATAGGGTTAGGGTTAGGGGTAGGGTTAGGGCTAGAGTTAGGGTTAGGGTTAGGGGTAGGGTTAGGGTTAGGGTTAGGGCTAGGGTTAGAGCTAGGGTTAGGGTTAGGGCTAGGGTTAGGGTTATGTTATGATAAGATAATTCAGTACCACAATGGACATAGAGGTCAGAGCACATACAGTGACCTGACAATAACCCAAAAACATAGAATGAGCTCTGAGACGTGGGAACTCTGCTGACCGCAATCCCTAATCCTCTCCAACCACAATAGAGGCAGCCGTGGATTGCGCCTAACGCTCCCTATGCAACTCGGCACAGCCTGAGAAACTAGCTAGCCTGAAGATAGAAAATAAGCCTACCTTGCCTCAGAGAAATACCCCAAAGGAAAAGGCAGCCCCCACATATAATGACTGTGAGTTAAGATGAAAAGACAAACGTAGAGATGAAATAGATTTAGCAAAGTGAGGCCCGACTTTCTGAACAGAGCGAGGATAGGAAAGGTAACTTTGCGGTCAACACAAAACCCTACAAAAACCACGCAAAGGGGGCAAAAAGACCCTCCGTACCGAACTAACGGCACGGAGGTACACCCTCTGCGTCCCAGAGCTTCCAGCAAGCAGGAAAAACAAATATACAAGCTGGACAGAAAAAACAGCAAACAAAATAGCAAAGCGGAACTTAGCTATGCAGAGCAGCAGGCCACAGGAACGATCCAGGAGGAAACAGGTCCAATACTAGAACATTGACTGGAGGCCAGGATCAAAGGTGGAGTTAAATAGAGCAGCACCTAACGACTTCACCACATCACCTGAGGAAGGAAACTCAGAAGCCGCAGTACCACTTTCCTCCACCAACGGAAGCTCACAGAGAGAATCAGCCGAAGTACCACTTGTGACCACAGGGGGGAGCTCTGCCACAGAATTCACAACAGGGTTAGAGCTAGGGTTAGGGTTAGGGCTAGGGTTAGGGCTAGGGTTAGGGGTAGGGTTAGGGGTAGGGTTAGGGGTAGGGTTAGGGCTAGGGTTAGGGCTAGGGTTAGGATTTTGGTATGTGCACACGTATTCTGGTCCTCTGCGGATTTTTCCGCTGCGGATTTGATAAATCCGCAGTGCTAAACCGCTGCGGATTTATGGCGGATTTACCATGTTATTTCTGCGCATTTCACTGCGGTTTTACAACTGCGGTTTTCTATTGGAGCAGTTGTAAAACCGCTGCGGAATCCGCAGAAAGAAGAGACATGCTGCGGAATGTAAACCGCTGCGTTTCCGTGCAGTTTTTCTGCAGCATGTGTACAGCGATTTTTGTTTCCCATAGGTTTACATTGAACTGTAAACTCATGGGATCCGCAGCGTTTTCCGCAGCGTGTGCACATACCTTTAGAATTAGGCTATGTGCACACGGTGCGGATTTGGCTGCGGATCCGCAGCGGATTGGCCGCTGCGGATTCGCAGCAGTGTTCCATCAGGTTTACAGTACCAAGTAAACCTATTGAAAACCAAATCCGCTGTGCCCATGGTGCGGAAAATACCGTGCGGAATCCGCAGATGAAATCTGCACAAAAAACACTGGAAATCCGCGGAAAATCCGCAGGTAAAACGCAGTGCCTTTTACCCGCAGATTTTTCAAAAATGATGCTGAAAAATCTCACACGAATCCGCAACGGGGGCACATAGCCTTAGGGTTAGGGTTGGAATTAGGGTTGTGGTTAGGGTTGTGATTAGGGTTATGGCTACAGTTGGGATTAGGGTTAGGGGTGTGGGGGGGTTAGTGTTGGAGGTAGAATTGAGGGGTTACCACTGTTTAGGCACATCAGGGGTCTCCAAACGCAACATGGCGCCACCATTGATTCCAGCCAATCTTGTATTCAAAAAGTCAAATGGTGCTCCCTCCCTTCCGAGCCCCGACGTGCGCCCAAACAGTGGTTTACCCCCACATATGGGGTACCAGCATACTAAGGATAAACTGCGCAACAGTTACTGGGGTCCAATTTATCCTGTTACCCTTGTGAAAATAAAAAAATGCTTGCTAAAACATCATTTTTGAGGAAAGAAAAATGATTTTTTATTTTCACGGCTATGCGTTGTAAACGTCTGTGAAGCACTTGGGGGTTCAAAGTGCTCACCACATATCTAGATAAGTTCCTTGGCGGTCTAGTTTCTAAAATGGGGTCATTTGTGGGGGGTTTCTACTGTTTAGGCACACCAGGGGCTCTGCAAACGCAACGTGACGCCCGCAGACCATTCCATCAAAGTCTGCATTTCAAAAGTCACTACTTCCCTTCTGAGCCCCGACGTGTGCCCAAACAGTGGTTTACCCCCACACATGGGGTATCAGCGTACTCAGGAGAAACTGGACAACAACTTTTGGGGTCCAATTTCTCCTGTAACCCTTGGGAAAATAAAAAATTCTGGGCTAAATAATTATTTTTTAGGAAAGAAAACGTATTTATTATTTTCACGGCTCTGCATTATAAACTTCTGTGAAGCACTTGGGGGTTCAATGTGCTCACCACACATCTAGATAAGTTCCTTTCGGGGTCTAGTTTCCAAAATGGGGTCACTTGTGGGGGGTTTCTACTGTTTAGCCACATCAGGGGCTCTGCAAACGCAACGTGACGCCCGAAGAGCTTTCCATCAAAGTCTGCATTTCAAAACGTCACTACTTCACTTCCGAGCCCCAGCATGTGCCTAAACAGTGGTTTACCCCCACATATTGGGTATCAGCGTACTCAGGAGAAACTGGACAACAACTTTTGGGGTCAAATTTCTCCTGTTACCCTTGGGAAAATAAAAAATTGCGGGCTAAAAAATCATTTTTGAGAAAATATTTTTTTTTTTAATTTTCATGGCTCTGCGTTATAAACTTCTGTGAAGCACTTGAGGGTTCAAAGTGCTCACCACACATCTAGATTAGTTCCTTTGGGGGTCTAGTTTCCAAAATGGGGTCATTTGTGGGGGATCTCTAATGTTTAGGCACACAGGGGCTCTCCAAACGTGACATGGTGTCCGCTAATGATTGAAGCTAATTTTCCATTTAAAAAGCTAAATGGCGTGCCTTCCCTTCCGAGCCCTGCCGTGCGCCCAAACAGTGGTTTACCCCCACATATGGGGTATCAGCATACTCAGGACAAACTGGACAAGAATATTTGGGGTCCAATTTCTCCTATTACCATTGGCAAAATAGGAAATTCCAGGCTAAAAAATCATTTTTGAGGAAAGAAAAATTATTTTTTATTTTCATGGCTCTGCGTTATAAACTTCTGTGAAGCACCTGGGGGTTTAAAGTGCTCAATATGCACCTAGATAAGTTCCTTGGGGGGTCTAGTTTTCAAAATGGGGTCACTTGTGGGGGAGCTCCAATGTTTAGGCACACAGGGGCTCTCCAAACGCGACATGGTGTCCGCTAACAATTGGAGCTAATTTTCCATTCAAAAAGTCAAATGGCGCGCCTTCCCTTCCGAGCCCTGCCGTGTGCCCAAACAGTGGTTTACCCCCACATATGAGGTATCGGCGTACTCGGGAGAAATTGCCCAACAAATTGTATGATCCAATTTATCCTATTGCCCATGTGAAAATGAAAAAATTGAGGCGAAAAGAATTGTTTTGTGAAAAAAAAGTACTTTTTCATTTTTACAGATCAATTTGTGAAGCACCTGGGGGTTCAAAGTGCTCACTATGCATCTAGATAAGTTCCTTGGGGCGTCTAGTTTCCAAAATTGGGTCACTTGTGGGGGAGCTCCAATTTTTAGGCACACGGGGGCTCTCCAAACGTGACATGGTGTCCGCTAAAGAGAGGAGCCAATTTTTCATTCAAAAAGTCAAATGGCGCTCCTTCCCTTCCAAGCCCTGCCGTGCGCCCAAACAGTGGTTTACCCCAACATATGAGGTATCAGTGTACTCAGGACAAATTGGACAACAACTTTCGTGGTTTAGTTTCTCCTTTTACCATTGGGAAAATAAAAAAAATTGTTGCTAAAAAATAATTTTTGTGACTAAAAAGTTAAATGTTCATTTTTTCCTTCCATGTTGCTTCTGCTGCTGTGAAGTACCTGAAGGGTTAATAAACTTCTTGAATGTGGTTTTGAGTACCTTGAGGGGTGCATTTTTTAGAATGATGTCACTTTTGGGTATTTTCAGCCATATAGACCCCTCAAACTGACTTCAAATGTGAGGTGGTCCCTAAAAAAAATGGTTTTGTAAATTTCGTTGTAAAAATGAGAAATCGCTGGTCAAATTTTAACCCTTATAACTTCCTAGCAAAAAAAAATTTTGTTTCCAAAATTGTGCTGATGTAAAGTATACATGTGGGAAATGTTATTTATTAACTATTTTGTGTCACATAACTCTCTGGTTTAACAGAATAAAAATTCAAAATGTGAAAATTGCGAAATTTTCAAAATTTTCGCCAAATATCCTTTTTGTATCACAAATAAACGCAGAATTTATTGACCTAAATTTACCACTAACATGAAGCCCAATATGTCACGAAAAAACAATCTCAGAACCGCTAGGATCCGTTGAAGCGTTCCTGAGTTATTACCTCATAAAGGGACACTGGTCAGAATTGCAAAAAACGGCAAGGTCTTTAAGGTCAAAATAGGCTGGGTCATGAAGGGGTTAAAATCCAAAATGTTGACCTACTGAAATGTATGCTCAGTAAATGCACTCAATACTTGGTCGGGGCTCGTTTTGCATCAATTACTGCATCAACGAGGCGATTAGCCTGTGGCACAGCTGTGGTGTCATGGAAGCCCAGGTTGCTTTGATTGAAGCCTTCAGCTCATCTGCATTGTGGGGTCTGGTGTCTCTCATCTTCCTCTTGACAATACCCCATACATTTTCTATGTTGTTAAGGTCAGGCGAGTTTGCTGGCCTATCAAGCACAGTGATGCTGTTGCTTTTAAACCAAGTATTGGTACTTATTGCAGTGTGGACAGGTGCCCAGTTCTGCTGGAGAATGAAATTTGCTTTTCTAAATAGCTTTTCGGCAGAGGGAAGCATAAAGTGCTCTTAAATTTCCTGGTAGATGGCCGCGCTGACTTTGGTCTTGATAAAACACAGTTGATCCTACACCAGGGGATGACATGGCTCCCCAAACCATCACTGATTGTGGAAACTTCACACTAGACCTCAGGCAGCTTGGATTGTGCGCCTCTCCACTCTTCCTACAGACTTTGGGACCTTGATTTCCAAATGAAATGCAAAATTTACTTTCATCTGAAAACAACACCTTTGACCACTGAGCAACAGTCCAGTTCTTTTTCTCCTTGGCCCAGGTAAGACGCTTCTGGCATTGTCTATTGGTCATGAGTGCCTTAAGACAAGGAATGCGACACTTGTAGCTCATGTCCTGGATACGTCTGTGTGGTGGCTCTTGAAGCAATGACTCCAGCAGCAGTCTACTCCTTGTGAATCTCCCCCAAATTTTTGAATGGGCTTTTCTTAACAATCCTTTCAAGGCTGCAGTTATCCCAGCTGTTTCTGCACCTTTTTTTACTACATTTTTCTTTCCACTCAACTCTCCATTAATATGCTTGGATAGAGCACTCTGTGAGCAGCCAGCTTATTTAGCAATGTCCTTTTGTAGCTTGCCCTCCTTGTGAAGTGTGTCAATGACTGCCTTCTGGACATCTGTCAAGTCAGCATTCTTTCCCATGATTGTGGAGCCTACTGAAACAGACTCACGGACCTTTTTAAATGCTTAGGAAGCCTCTGCAGGTGTTAATTATTCTAATGTACTGAGATAATGACTTTTGGGTCAACATTAACAGAAATAAACACTTGAAATAGATCACTGTTTGTAATTACTCTATGTAATATATGAGTTTCACTTTTTGTATAGAAGAACTGAAATAATTTAACTTTTTGATGATATTCTAATTTTGTGAGAAGCACCTATATCTATATATCTATCTAAAATAATCTACAATCCTAATACTAAAAAAACTAAAAAAGTTTGGATTCTGTGTAAAATTTAAAGAAAATAAGAAAGCAGTCATTTTTAAAAAAAATCTCTTATAGAAGTATTGTATTCACAACAGGACATACAACACATATCAGTAGTTGAAAGTTAGAAATGTTTCCATTTTATTTGAAAAAAAAAAAACCCTCATTTAGAAATTGTTGGCAACAAGACAAAAAGGTGGGTCAGCGTATATGCCTGAACCACAGGTTGGAAATCTCTGATCTACAGTACATACTGTAATATCATCAAAAGATTTAAAGATTCTGGAGAAATCCATGTGTACAAAGGAAAAAGCCAATGGACAACATTGGATGCTCATGATCGATTGACCCTCAGGTGGCGCTGAAATGAATGCAGGCATAATTCAGTCATATGAATCACTGCATGGAGTTAGGAATACCTCCAGAAATCAATGCCCAGGAGCACAGTTTTCTGTGTAATCCAAAAATGCAAGTTTAAGCTCTATCATGCAAAGAAGAAGCATATATCATTGCAATTGTAAAAAAAAAAAGCTGTCTTCTCTAGGCCAAAACGCATTTGAGGCAAAATGGGAAACTGTTCAGTGGTCAAATGAATTAACATTTTAAATTCTTTATGGAAACCAGAGATGCCGTGTACTGTGAATTCAAGAGGAGGAGGACCAACCAGCTTGTTAGCGCACGGTTCAAAAGTCTGCATCTCTGATGGTATGGGGTTGAATTAGTGTCTATAGCAGTGTTTCCCAACTCCGGTCCTCAAGAGCAACCAACAGGTTATGTTTTCAGGATATCCTTAGTATTGCACAGGTGATAAATGCATCACCTGCACAGTCAATAATTCCATCACCTGTGCAATACTAAGGAAATCCTGAAAACATGACCTGTTGGTTGCTCTTGAGGACTGGAATTGGGGAACACTGGTCTATGGCATGGGGAGCTTACACATCTTGAAAGGCACTAGCAATGATAAGCATTATATTGATGTTTTAGAACAACATTTGTTCCCATCATGAAATAGGCAATGTCTGTTTCAAGGAAGCCCTTGCATATTTAAACAAGACTATACTAAACCACATACTGCATCAATCTCAAGAGGAATGCTTCACTAAAAAAGAGTTCTGATGATGAACTTACCTGCCTACATATCAGACCTTTCACCAATAGACAACATATAATGCATTAAGTAATCAAAAATCTGGGAAAGAAGAACCAGGGCAGTTGAGCACCTATATCAGACAAGAATGGAACACATTAATCTCCTAAAGCCCACACAATTGATCTTTTCACTTCCCAGATGTGTACATTGTACAGATTGTTGTAAAAGAAGAGGGGATGCTGCACAATGTCAGGCATGGCCCTGTTCAAACTTTTTCGAGGTTTGTAGCTGCCATTAATTTCTAAATTAGTTAATTTTTTAAGCAAAAACATTTAATTTCCAACTTTTTATATGTCTTATATCATTATATGTTATGTTGTGAATAATATATCTTTAAGAGATTTCTGAATCATTGCTTTCTTGTTTTCTCCACATTTTATAGTGTCCCAACTTTTTTTAAATTGGGGTTGTACTTACATTTTTATAAAAACTTTTAATTCAAATGCAATTTACGGGGGCTTCAGTGCACTGGTGTGCCCACAATTTGCAGACTAGCATATCCTTTGATTCTGATAGAGTTTGCTTGCCCAGTGCAAGCATTGCCTGAAGCTAATGTACATTCTTGCATGTTGATGAAATGACTTCAGGAGCCACAGATTTTCTCCCCCCTCTTCTCCTCTCTAAAGACATTTGCTCCCTATATTTCCAAGTGACTCAGTGTAGTGAACAGTGGTTGCAGACAGGAGCTAGGGATCAGTGTGCTAAACAAAAGAAAAAAATCAAATGCGATATGAATAATGTCAGTGCACCCTTAGACTAAGAGACTTTGAGAACAGGACTGGCTGCAACAGGACTAGGGGACTTGGTATTCAGGACTGGCCACTCCAGGACCAGTGGACAATTTTCAGGCACTGGCTGTACCAGGACTAGGAGATCTCACAACTCTCCTGGTAGAACATCAACTACCTAATGACTTAGCTCGTTGCTTGGTGACTCCCTAAGGGAAAAGGAGACTTTTATACAAGATGCCTCCCAGCTATTGGCTGGGAGTCTTCTTGCTTGTGCATTCATTGTACCAAATGCCTCTCAGCAACAGGCTGAGGGCATTTACTATATGCATGCTGCCTCTTTAAGAGCAGGGGAGCACACACATGGGCACACTAGGCACTCCACCAGGAACTGCTGAGTGAACACCAGTAAAAAGCAGGAGAATGCCTGTGAATCAGCCTGTGGGGCCAGCCGATGAGTAAGCCTGCATCTCTGCATGAAGTGAAAAGGGGACACCATGCAGGGGCGCTAGCAATAGCGCTAAAGCATCCTCCCTTATGCCTCCTCTTCTGCAAGCTTGTGTGGACGCTCTACAGAGAAGTTGGGGGCCAGCAACTCTTCACAGATTCCCACAACTTATCTTCTGTCCACTAAAAGAAAAGTCACACGTCTCACCATCTTCATGACCAGGATGCTTCTCTCCATTCTCTCCATAAAGCCATCCTCAGCATAGGACAGAAGTTAGAGGAACTGGGCTTGGGGAAGTCTCTCTCCATCCATTGAGATCAGTTACCACCCCAGAGACTTTAAGGACTGGCTGGAGTTCCTCTGCCTGGTTGATGAATAGCAGAAACTTGGAAGATGCCACTGCCTTGACGTTCTCTTCACCACACCTACTAGAGACTTAAGATACCTGCTCAGAGTCCATCTTCAGCCTGGTCTCCAAGACAAAATATTCACGATGCAGGGAGGTTCCTGGGAGCAGATCATTTGGTACAATCATCGTGACTGTGTGGGTACATCGCCCCTGCCTCTCTTTCTTCAGGAACAACAGCACATAGTGCTTCAAAGACTAGCAGACCTGGTGAACAAGATAGCAACACTTCTTACTGACCTGGACGTATGGGGAAAAGATACCTCTTGTGACTGAACCATTCCCAATAGAGCACCACATGGGGTTTCCAAACTGGAATGGGCTCTTGAGTTCTGTGCTCTGGATGACTGATGTGAATACCAGAAAGCACATGGAAGGCAATCTTCTCCATCTATAATGCTCCAATTTGGAGCTCGAGTTGTTCAGACATGACTTGAATGTTTCTGTGTAGGGAATGTCCTTCACGTGATAACACCCTCTTCGGATTCTGGAGCTGTCAGATTTGCAGCACAAATTCTCCCGCTGAACTGAAGCCTCCAGTTGCCATGTTTCAGTCACAGCCTCTCCCACTGGCCCAAAGCTTGGGAGTTATTTAAACTTCATTGGACAAAGACCTGGAATTTGCATGGGTAGCTGCTTGGGAATGGGTGATCTTTGAAAGGACAAAGCCAGGCATGATGGTCTCCTCACACACGTCACCTGTCTGGTCTGCTCCTTAGCTCAATCAGAGGAAAACTGCTGACTGAAAACTTCATAGTGATGCATGCATTGCTCCAGGAACCCAAGGCAGTTGTTATGATCAGGTGGCCTTGGAGCAGCATGAAAAGACCTTCGCTGGAGCAGTGGTAACTTTACTGACTGCAAACCCTGATCCTATCACCGCAACTAGAAGTAGCCGTGGGGTGTGCCTAACCAGACCTAGACACCTCGACACAGCCTAAGGACTAAATATCCCTAAATATGGAAATAGGAAAACTCTCTTGCCTCAGAGTAGATCCCCAAAGGATAGGCAGCCCCCCACAAATAATGACTGTGAGTAGGAGAGGAAAAGACACACGCAGACAGAAAACAGGGATAAGCAAAGGAGGCCACTTCTACCTAGATAGGAAAGGATAGTACAGGATACTATGCGGTCAGCATAAAACACTACAAAATATCCACAGCAGAAAAATACAAAAACTCCACCACCTAACTAAAGATGTGGAGAGTATATCTGTGACTCCAGCGAGTCCAACTAGACTGAGAAAAACTGTATCAAAAAGCTTGGCACTCAATAATGCTTGTAGAAAATAAAGTCATTTATTTTGCATCAGGACAAACAGATCAGCTGTAGCTCGTATCTTGCTAAACGTTTTCGGTCCAGATCCTACGCTCCAGGTGATTATTCTCTTGCATCAGCCTATTTAGCATCACAGGACACACAACATGGGCTGCAATCCCATTGTCACCGTATTTCCTTGTAATCCTACTTCTCTTGAACTGTTGAGATTGCCTCTGTGTTTTATTACTCTGCTTTTGACACTACGTTCTCTTCTCCAGATCATGAGATGTTGGCACGATACACCAGAGCACGATTATGGCATTGTTCTTTCAGGCACGTCTCTAGTACGCATCACGATACCTCAGCTTATCTACGTCACCCACTTAGATCCATAAGGAGCACATATGTTCGTCTCTCCGTTCCACAATATCCTTTCCATTAGGATCTCAAGTTGGTACTGATGACTCTCTATTTAATGGACGTCACGCTTTGTGTTTTGTCACTCTGGAAACGCTCTGTGCTTGTCTCTCCGGAAACTAGTCTAACAGCTGCAGTCACTGTTATTTCAGCATTTTGACATATATTGCAGCTATTTATGTTTTTTGTCTTATATTGAGTTATGTAATGTGTTTTGACATTGACAGATTGTTATTTTGATCCTTATTTGATCACTTGCGGTGGACACCGCGTGCTTCCTGTTGCTGAGAAGGTGGACATTGCGCACTATCCTTGCAGCCCATACTGGCAGTATATACCGCATGGCCCCTGCTTCATTCAGCAGATAGTGTCAGTTTGTGACACACTATCCTATCTCTATAGTTTGTGTCTACCCCGTGAATACTATTTTGCGGCCCATACCGCGTGGCTCCTACTTCATCCAGCTGATAGTGCCAGTTCGTGACACACTATCTTATTCCAGTAGCTTGTGCCTACCCCGTGCGCACTATTTTACAGCCCATACTGGCAGTACATACCGCGTGTCTCCTGCTTCATCCAGCAGCTAATGTCACTGTGACACACTATCCTATCTCTGCGGCTTGTGCCTACCCCTGCGACCTATATAGCTTCATGTTTTTTCTGATGCAATCTAATCTTATTACTCGGGGCTTCTCCAAGCATACTAGTAAATTAGCACACTGATGAAGGTCCAGTAACGACCGAAACGTTTGTGAATACTGTATGTAAATAAAACCCCCATTTTGCATCACAACACCTCTGGAGTGTGCTAGTCACTTGCATCTTACAGGTCTTGAGATTGGGCTGCCCATGACAGGGTATTGATGTGGTGGTCTCTTAATTTTTGCCAGAGCTGTAGGTACATGACAGAGCAAATGAAAAATATTAAATTATACAGCCTCAGAATTGAAAACGGGCACTGACATAAAAGTATGAGCCCAAAATGTAAATTCTAAGCATATACTATAGATATTTTAAAGAAACACAATAAATAATAATGAAACAATGATGTCACATATAAGTAAAATATACAGTGGGGTTCAGAGTAGACATGAGCAAATATAGTCGGACCCATCCTTATTCAGTCAGCTCTTAATATTGATTACTGAATAGCTGGATATCTAGATCACTTGCCACAGCTGCATGTGTTGCAGCTCTGTTACAGTCACAACACATGCATGGAGAGCCTGTGTGTTGTGACTGTCACACAGCCGCGACACATGCAGCTGCGGTGCCAGACACCTGATTATCGGGAGCGCTCCAGGTATCCGGGTTCCCGCTGCAGCTATTTGGTAAGCTCTATTAGCAAGCCAAATAAGGATGGAGCCGACGATGTTCGCTCATGTCTAGTTGAGAGGACATCACCATTAAAAAAAGCAACAAACGCACATTTGAACTTGAGAATCAAGCGCTACAATTTAGAAGTGCTAATCAGATAGCCACCATGCTAAACTTTTTGTCTTACTTAAAAAAATAATCTCCAGGAAATAAAAAGAAAATACATACAGAAAAAGAAAACACTGTCATTTAGTTCTTGTTTCTTGTAGTAAAGTAAATTACAGAGACAAGGAATTTATCTCAGCTAAGCCACACAGTGTTATCTTGTCTGCTAGAGTCTTTTTCCTTGTGAATGCATCTTAAGCTCACTAATAAATTGATAGAAAATACATTCTGAAGTGATTCATTTTATGAATATAATAAAGGCTTTAATAAATCTTCAAATATCAAATGTTTGTTTATGCTAAGCTACAGAGCTTTCCAACTGTGGTGCCTATCTTATTCTATTCTAACGACAAGTTTTCAAAGGCTTTTCAGTAATCCTGTATTATTGATTTACAGTGCAAATGCATGTATCCTTCCCTCCCTGTTGACTCTTGTCTTTGTGACTAGATACCAGGCCAAGAATATTTGCTGATAATATTCTGAGGAATCTCTACTTATGGAAAATGCTAATTTGTTTTGACGAAGAAGGCTTAACCTTATAGAACCATAGAGAGCTTTACTGGCTTTCTATACAGGGAACTATAGAATACAGCATATTTGATTTAATCAAAATGTAGTTTGTTTCAAAGAAAATAAATACATCCATGCATGATTAAATTAATGCAAGCTTAGAAAGACCTAGAGGGTAATAAGCGATTTCCTCTAGTGGACTCTTATGCAGAAGTTGATCCCCCACATTAGCAGTGGTGAGTAAAGATGGGCAAACCCGAACTGTAAAGTTCAGGACCGTACCAAACACTTGTTCGGTCACGCGGTCCCGAACACGGGTTTCTATGGGAAACCCGTGTTAAAGTTTGGGTCCAGTTTGGGCTTTTAAAGAACCACAGAAAATTAAAAATAAACATTATAATTATACTTACCTGTCCAGCGATGCATCCTCCCGTCCCGCTGTATCCCGGCTGCATCTGCTTCCGGGGCCGTTCATTACGGGGCAGTCTTCGGCTTTTTCCAGGAATGTTCGTGCGGTGATGTCACCACACATACACTGCTGGAAAAAGTCGAAGACTGACGAATGCAGTGAATACTGCCCACAGTTAATGAGCGACCCCAGAAGCAGATGCGGCCGGGAGACAGCAGGACGGGAGGAC
Source organism: Ranitomeya imitator (assembly GCF_032444005.1). Classification (NCBI taxonomy): domain Eukaryota; kingdom Metazoa; phylum Chordata; class Amphibia; order Anura; family Dendrobatidae; genus Ranitomeya; species Ranitomeya imitator. The sequence continues at coordinate 455,622,466 of NC_091282.1, read as the reverse complement.
GCATCACTGGACAGGTAAATATAATTCTAATGTTTATTATTAATTTTTTGCTTTTTTTACAGCCCCTCGCCCCATCCCATATATGTAAAGTCTGAGTTCGAGGTTCGGACGCAAGTTCATATCATGTCCGGCCCCGAACTCGAACTTTACAAAAAACTTCTGTGAACCCGCCGATCCTGAAAATCGGGGGTTCACCCATCACTATTGTCACTAGTGGCGAGCACAGTTGCACTATATTCAGGTAGACCACCTGCTGCGGTAATAATATGTATCATCAAAAAAGACATAAATGCCATGCCTTGGAATCCTCATGTATTAGGTTAATGGGGGTCCACCAATTCCACCCCAATGCATTCTATGTTAACTTTTGTGGAGATGTGCCTGCATGAAAAAATGTAGCTACCTTTCCATTCAAATGTATCAAGAACTGGATGGATGTTGGATGGAAATGTTCAAACATGAGACAGGTAATAAAATTGAGGTCCACAGATTCAATATTACTTGTAAGATTATGGCACCACAGTCTGACACAAGCATAAATTAGTCATTTATCAACTCAATTCATAGTTATAAGTTTGAAAAAATATCCCATCAAGTTCAACCTTTAAACTTACATGATCTAGGGGAAGGCAAAGAACCCCATATGGCAGATGCTCAATGGCCTATAGTAGGAGAAAATTTCCTTCCTGACTCTACATATGGCAATCTAACTAATTTGCTTAATGACCATCCCTTCGTAGAATTTTACCCATAACCTATAGGTTTATATAAGCGCTCCAAAAACTTAGTGAATCAACAATTCCAAATTGTTGAGGTAAACTGCATCATAATCTCATTGCTCACATTGTAAAGAATCACTGCCTGTGATGATTATTAACACCTTTTTTCCTGTAGACATAGAGGATGCCACCTTGTCATCGTTACAGGCTTACATGGAAAATGATCATTAGAAAATTGTCAGCACTCTCAATTCATGTATTTGAACATTGTAAAAATATCACTCCTCATTCTTTGTTTTTCCAAACAAGTTTGATAACCTGTCTTGGTATTACAGTTCATCTATTCCCTTAATAACCTTGGTCGCTCTGCTTTGCATCTGCAGTAGTTCTGCCATGTTCATGTTATGCACTGGAGCCAGAAACTGTACTCACAATATTCTTAATATCGCTGCAATAGTGACTTGTATAGAAGTAAAACTATGTTCTTGTCATGAGCACCTATTCCCTTTTTTAATACATCCCATGTATAAAAGCTGTTGCTTTGTACTGAACACCAAAGTTGTGTTTCTTGTCCAACAGTACACCCAAGTCTTTTTCAATAAAAGTTTTAACCAGTATTTTATCATTTAGTACATAATTGCTCATTTTATTTCATCTGCCCAAGTTCATAATCTCACATTGGTTTACATTAAACTGCAACTTCGAGTTTTCCACCCAAACCTCTATCTTGTATGTATTCCTCTGTAATATTAAATAATCATCCTCTCTATTGATTACCTTGCAGAGTTTAGCATCACCTGCAAATGTTCAACTTTTTATGCCCTCAACCAGGTCATTAAGAAATATTTTCATAAAAAGAGGGCCCAATACTGATCCCTGTAGTACCTTTAATTGTCACCCAGAGTGTGTTGTATTACAACATTCATGGCCTTAAACTCATCCATTCTGGAACTTTTCTCCTCATTGAAACTTAATTCATTTACACATTTATTTACTTGTCCACATGTCTTGCTAAATCAAAAGTAGGCTCATCATAAGTTATCCCGCAGCTAATAACCAAATCAATCACCTGTAATCTGTGGACAAGCCATTATTTTACCTGAAAACCAGAAAAAAAGTCACCAGGAGCCCTGTCGGACCCTTGATACACTTTTGATTTTTTTCGGTGTTTTCAAGCAAATTCTTAATAAACCATGTGACTACGAGCAAATAAAAGATAAAGAGCCTTAGTTTGACTTATGAATACATGACCGAGCACTTTTGGTGTTATCCAGGGCTTTTATTATTTTTGCGGGTGGGGCTAAGGACTTTCCGGCAGGTAGTTGCTGACTACATATGTTGGGCCCATTATTTTCAACGGTCATGTTACTGATGTGAACAGCGTTAATATTTTTTTCTCTTTAGCTAACTAATTTACAATTTTACTCTTCTCATTTTGAATGATTGCAAATTACAAATTTGTTCTTACAAATGATTTAATGCTCAAGCTGCCAAAATATTCTGACTTTGAGAGCATGACATGTACAACAGTGATTACTAAGCTTCATGTCACTTTCAATTAGCAAAAAGGAAAATATCAACTGTCAATAGGGGTCAATAGATATTATTTACTTGAATATTAATTCTGTACAGCTAACAAAAGCTGATCTCCATGCATGCGGTTAATTTTTAAACGCCAGCACTGTGAGCCGTATTTTGACACATATTACAAAAAGGATCATTTTTAATTAAAAAGAAACAATTATCTTGTATAATTTAATTAGGATGGAATTAAGTGTTATTAGAAGTTATAAACAGTAGAATTCATTGTGAATTTTAAAATGTTGCTGTATTATATAGTCTCTTGTGTGATGGATATGAAGACAGCTGTTTGGGCTTAATTAATCATCACTGATAGCTTTCTGCATTAATAGGGAGGCAATTATATTTGCTTTAAATATTTTGTGCTTTTTAATATTCAAAATAAATATTAAAACTTGCAGAAATTACAGATTTAGCAAAAATCTTATTTTTGTATAATGGCAGTATCCAAGACTGACACATTGCAGATTTCCCTACCTGCGTTTTGTATGATGTGCAGCACCCGCTGAGTCCCCACAGGTAAAACTGTAGCAGATGAAATAAACAGTTCTCTTAACGGTAAAGTCTAAAAACAAGTTTTGTTCCATTAATATTATATGAAATTGAAATAACAGGTTTTCTCTTAATAATGTTGCAAATATTTATTTTTTATTTTTAAAACTTCTGTGGGGCAACCATATTTGAAATACCCACTTCTTCCCTTTACTGTCTCTGTAGATACGACTACAGTTGTGAAGAGCGAGTATATTCGTTGTTCGGCTTTTCCCGAACATGCTCGGGTGGTCTCCGAGTATTTGGGCTTTCTCAGAGATGTAGTTTTTGTCGACGCAGCTGCATGATTTGCGGCTGCTAGGTAGCCTGAATACATGTGAGAATTCCCTTAAATCAGACAACGCCCACATGTATTCAGGCTGTTTATCATCCGCAAATTGCAACTGCGTCGACAAAAACTAAGTCTTAGAGCACGTCCAAATACTCGGAGACCCACCCGAGCATGCTCGGGAAAACCCGGACAACGAGTATACTCGCTCATCACTAGAGTACAGCTTTTAAGTGCTTTGAATGCATATAATTAAATTGACAGGGAAATGTCAATAGACTATTCCAATCTCTGTGATGTATAGACACTCATGTAGAGACCAGGCACAGATGTGTCCCTTTCCATTAGCGCAAAATATCCTTGGATTTTTGAAGTTAGATGACAAGCTTTGCAAAACCTATATTTTGGCATAATCTGATGGGAGATGTTTAAGATACATGTGATGTGGCAACTCGGAAGTTGTAATGTGAAGGATTTTGCATGTGTTTTATGTTGTGAAATTATATTTCACTGTGCAAAGGTGAGAGTAATATTATGTAGAAGTCTTTTCAACACTGAGATCCTAGGTCCAATTCACACCCAAGACAGTTCTCCCTTTGTTTATGTGGGCTTCCCCTGTGTAATCCAGTTTTTTCACACAATGCAAAGACATACTGATTGGGAATTTAGAGTCTGAGCCCCAATGTCAACAATGATGACAATTTCTGCAAATAATTGCAGAATATAATGGTGCTATGTAAGCATGCAAAATGAATAAAATCTGTGCATAAAATTAGAAATGAAGAAACTATCCTGTCTGATAAAGGGTTCCAGATCTATTAGAAAATTGCCTACACACAGCTGATTCTGACCCAATCTATACCGCAAAGCTGAAAACCAGGAAGTTCCAGCCTTTTGGGGTGCTATTGGCCAATGTTATAGTCACATAAATGCTGTTCAACTGTGTTAATTTTTTAATTAACCTTAACTCATTGGTTGATAAAAATGTGCCTTGTTTTTCATGAAATACAGAATTAGAAAAAAAGCTTTTCTTTCTCACTACCTTTTTCAAACTCCTGTTTTAGTTGACATGTAAACCCTTAGAAACTATGAGATTGTAATGCATATTTGCTTTTTGCCACAATTAAGTCTATAAGGCTCCTGTTAACATTTGAATAGATATCTCTAAAATAATATCAATCTATAAAATTAAATATCAATACTTTTGCTCTCCCCAAATTAATTCACCATCCTGTAGATTTTGGACAAGTTTATTGTTGAAAAAAATCTAGAGTCACAGTTAGGAAAGGGTTAAAAGTTGAATATCTTCTAATAATAATGCACAATGCTTCATAAAGTTAAGTAATGGCTAGTGATAAGACATTACTTGCTACTTTTTTGAAAATAGTTGGAGAGATTTATGCCCATCCTGTCACTTAGTCAACTAATTACACCATTACATACTGCAATTACAATTAAAGGTTTTCAGCTGATGAAATACATGTTCAGTGCGTTCTCATTACCTGATATTTCCTTTTCAACAATCAGTAGCATGATTCTTGATGAACTGCAAACAACTTATAGAGCTATATTTGCTTGGCATCTAGGGGGATTTATATTTCTGAGCATATGACGTTTTCCTGAATATTGTCTAATTAGAGATACAGTAGATTGCTTCTTGTGATCTTCAATATTCAACCATGTTTCCAAACTTGTAAAAGTACGTAACAGGCAAAATCCTGGATATACTAAGATAGGTGCTTCAGAGTATAATTTCTTCACTTGTTAATCAAAACTATCACTCTATCGAGTACACTTCTGTAATCCAAGAATTAAAAAGGTCAGTGTATAGCAAACTTTGGGAAAGCAGTCCAGTTCTATCCACATCAAAATAGACAAAGAAGTCGTACTTTACCAAATCAATGAATCTTTGAACGTATCGAAAATCTTCCTGGATTGTCTCTCATCAGGATACTTGCATTATTGATATACAGATGGAAAATAGCAGTTCCCTTATCTTTATGCAGTAAAGTCTTCCTTCTACCTATAAAAGTCAAAACAAACTATCATCAATCATACGGCAGCCCAGTTATGTGCTTATTAGCCAAATTAAGGCCATATACTAAAATCCAGTTGTAATACAAGCTCATAAAATACAAAACCAATGAGAAAACACTCAGAACCTTGGGTTTCACCCAATGGCTTCCTCCAGGAGCTAGATACCAATTCTGCAAGTGTGCTGTGGAAAGAAAATTTAGGAGAATATTTGGATGCATAATCGTAGATGGATTAAATTTATGATGATGCAATTTATTTGCTCTTCTTTTTTTAACAGTTTACAGGCAGGACAAATATCACATGGATATACTTACACTATACATCAGCACAATGCGAACATAAAGCACACTACAATTAATGAATACATGAACTCCAATATTGCTGTAAATGTTAAAAATTGTAAGGTAATTAACATTTTTTGATCAAAGAATAGGGATGAGAAAACTCGAACTGTAAAATTCTGGCTTCGTACCTAGGTGTCCGATACTGAACTGTGCAAATGGACTTCTCCTTGAAGTCCGTGAGAAGTATGTGTTACTGTTCTGAGTTTGGATGCTTAATAAAGCCTGTTGAAAGACTACAGCACAACCAATCAACAAGCTTTTGTGCTGTGGGCACTTCTGCAGCCATCACAGCCATGTGATTGGCCAGCGCAATACCTGACCCAGTCAGTATAAATGCTAGATCATGGGTGGCTGTGATTAGCGTAGGGACATCATCGCCCATTATATATAACTAGGAGTGACCTATGAGGGTGCATAAGTCACTTGCTTTCATGCCTCATGAGTGATTTTATCCCTACACTAATTACAGCCAGGTGATTGGCTGTCACAAAATGTAACACAGTATGTATAAATGCCAGGATTGTGCCGCTATTGTACTGTGATTAGTGTAGGGATATCATCACCCGTGAGACATGAAGTGGAGAAAACCATAAGTGGAGAAAAAGTTTTGGTGTTATCATTCATATTCTCTGAAAAAAGTCCAAGAAATCAAAAATTCTCCCAGGGTATGTAAACTTTTGAGCACAACTGTATAATATTTTACATTTTTCAGTTCATTTAATGCTGTAGTGTGCTACGTAGACATTGTTTATTTCAATGTTTTAGCATATTACGTACATATCCTACTGTGAATAGTACTTGTAATAGTACTTGTCCTAGTCTAAGGTTGAATCTGGATTTGTACTAGAAGTATGCAATACAGAAAGTGACTTTTTTCATTGATGGAAATAGAGATGTCTATATTTAGAAATTTGGAATGCAGACATGTTTAGCATATGTAATGAGAAGATTCCTTCAATTCAACTTTTTAAAATGGATTGCCATTTAGCTATATATTAACAGAAGTATCAGGGATATCATTTTAATTTCTTCTCTAATTCACAGTCATAACCAAAAGTATTGTGACTGACACAAATTTTGGTTTTCACAAAATTTGCTGCTTCAGTTATTATTGTGGCATTTTGCATTAACTAGATTAGGAATGAAGAGAGACCACATGAAATGCAAAAAATGCAAACTCAATTCTTACCATGAAAATAACCTTAATTGATAAAAAAAAACATTGAAATAGAGTAGTTTAATTGCTGTGAAGAAGGTTTGAATGCACCCAAAAAAGTCCAGCAAATACCATGACTGTCTCCTGAAGATGATTACGCTATACGGATTGATTTAACACCAGTGCAGAGTTTTGTCAGCAATGTTAGCAGGCAGATGTCAGTGCATTTACACTCACAATGGGGTGAAAGTTTTTGGAGACTGGACTGATATCAACAAGGGCAGCAAAAAAGTAACTTCTCTTTAAGAAAAGCTTCAAGGACAGTCTGACATTCTACAGAAAGTGCAAGCATAGACTGCATAGGACTGAAATACAGATATTTTCTCTTATGAAGCCAGTTTAGACTATCTGCAACACCTGGAAGGCTATGTACGCACGTTGCGGATTTGCTTGTACAAAATTCTGTGCAGTTTCTGCCTCTCTTGGCAGAAAACACAGTTGAAAATCCGCAAGGTTTTTATGCGGATTTGATGCAGATTTTCTTGTGTGTTTGTAAATCCATAGCGCTAAATTAAGATATATCATAAAAAAAAAAAAATTGTGATGTCATCTCCTTCTTCAACCTCTTCAGCCAGATACCCTCATTAATATTAAATAAAGACACACCCACATAACAACCTAGGTAGGAGCACTAAGGGTATGTTCCCACGGTCAGTAATTGGCAGCTTTAGACACAGAACATGCACACTCCATCCAAAGCGCTACCAACTTTTGAATGCAGGTGATTCTACATGTGTACATTGAACCATACAGAATCACCGCATCCAATACATTGGACTTGTGGTATTTATCTTGCGGAGACTGAGCATCTCCGCAAGATAAATAGACATGCTGTGGTCTGGAGAGATGCACCGCATGTCTGTCTCCGCAGGGAAGCTGGAGGCATCCATGCACACATAGTGGAGATGAGATTTCTTGAAATCCCATCCACTATGCTGTAACATTTGGCCGCTGCGGGTTGTACGCTGTGGATGTGCATAGTGTCCAACCCGCAGCATTTACTTACCGTGGGAACATACTCCCCCATAATTAACCTACATATGCTGTAGCAAAAAAGCAACGGTCAAAAATCTGCATGAAGTGCAATATCTGCTTACTTTTCAAAAAAAAATTGTGTGGGCTCCCACATGTTTTTAATAAACAGCAGAGGAAAAGCTGACGGATGAGGACAGATGTTAATATTCTGGGAAGGAGCCAAGAGCCATGAAGGTTCCCAGGCTATCAATATCAGCTCATAGCTGTTTGCTTAGCCTTTACTGGCTAGTTTACAGAGGAATCCCAGAAAAAAATTGACATGGGGTCCCCTTATAAAATCGAATCAGCAAAGGCTAGGCAGACAGCTGTGGGCTGATATTAATAGCCTGCGATGAGGCCATGGATATTGCCCCCAGGTTAAAAACATCAGCTCTCAGCTGCCCCAGGAAAGGCGTATCTTCCCTGTAGAGCTGGCAAGTGGGGTTCATATTTGTGGAGTTGATGTCACCTTTATATTGTCAGGTGACATCAAGCGCACAGGTTAGTAATGGAGAGGCGTCTATAAGACACCTATCCATTACTAACACTAAAGTTACAAGGTAAATACACAGCCAGAATAAAGTCCTTTATTTAAAATAATCACACAGACTCCTTTATTAAACCTTAATTTACCATACTTACTGAACTCCTAATCCCCGACACCCTCGTCTCTTGCAACAAAAATAAAATAATAAACCAACATTTAATACTCCCTGTCTGATATGGTCCATTACTGAGTATCCCACAGTGATCTCACATGTAGAACAGTCACATTAGGAGAAGTGACCTCTGTATCCGGCCTCTGGCGATACCCTGACAGGAGGTAATCGCTCCCGCAGTAAATCACTGAGAGTTCACCGGAGTTCATCAGCTCTGGTGCTCTCACTTACGGCACTGCTGTATGAGAATTTTCTCATACAGTGGTGCCGTAAGTGAGAGCACCGGAGCTGATCAGCTGATTAACTCCGGTGAACTCTCGCGGTGACTCAGTGATACACTGAGGGAGCGATCACCTCCTGTCAGTGTACCGCCGGAAGCCAGGTAGACTGGTCACATCTCCTGATGTGACTGTTCTACATGTGAGATCGTCGTGGGACACTCGTTATTAAATGGACTATGGCAGACAGGGAGTATATGTTGATTTATAATTTTGATTGCTTTCAGGAGATGCGAGCGTTGGGGATTAGGGGTTCGGTGAGTGTGTATTGTGTATCTAAATATGTAAATGTTTTTTTTTTTTACAGTTGAACACAGGTGCTGGATGATAGGACTACTCTCCCATCATCGGCTCATGCTGTCACTGTTATATGTGACAGCATAGTCGGATGGGAGTAGTAGTCCCATCAGACCACGCCTGGGAACATACACAGACACCCGCAGACAGACACACACACACCCACAGACAGACAGACAAACGCACCCGCAGACACTCGCAGACAGATGCACAAACAGACACTCGCTGACAGACAAACGCAGACACCCGCAGACAGACACAGACACCTGCAGACAGATGCAGACACCCACAGACAGACACACACATGCAGACAGACACCCGCAGAAACACACAGGCACCCGCAGACAGACACAGACAGACACGTACATATTCATCCAGTAACAGATATTCTCTGCCCACACACATATTCTCCGCCCACACGCTCTTCCTCCTTCTGACATCATTTCCTTTCTGCAGCATTTTTGGCATGCAAATCCGCAGCAAATCTGCAAACCTTTTTACACTTGCAGTTTGGCTCCGGATTTGACTGACTCAATGCAAATCAATGGGTGCAAAAGCGCTGCAGATCTGCAAAAAGAATTGACATGCTGCGGAAAATAAAAAGTTGCAAATCAGGATGGAATTTTCCACAGCATGTGCACACCAATTCTGGATTCCCATTGGTTAACCTTGCTTGAGCAATCCTTTCTGGATTTGGTGCAATTCCGCGCAGAAAAAAATGCTGTGGATCCGCAACAAATCCACAATGTGTGCACATTGCCGAAGAATGATTGTCCGGAGGAGAAAAATGAGTAGCACCATGAGTCCTGTGTCATGCCAACAGTAAAGCATCCTGAGACTGCTCATGTGTGTCTATCTGATTTAACATTGAAGATGTCAGGGGCTGAGGTAAGATGAGGCTGTTCACATTTCTGAAGTCCACATCTTTTAATGTAATATTGGAGATGCCATGAGTGCTGAGGTAAGAAAAGACTGACCATGCCATTTTCCACCCTGTCTTTCTCATCTACAGTGGGGCAAAAAAGTATTTAGTCAGTCAGCAATAGTGCAAGTTCCACCACTTAAAAAGATGAGAGGCGTCTGTAATTTACATCATAGTTAGACCTCAACTATGGGAGACAAACTGAGAAAAAAAAATCCAGAAAATCACATTGTCTGTTTTTTTAACATTTAATTTGCATGTTATGGTGGAAAATAAGTATTTGGTCAGAAACAAACAATCAAGATTTCTGGCTCTCACAGACTTGTAACTTCTTCTTTAAGAGTCTCCTCTGTCCTCCACTCATTACCTGTAGTAATGGCACCTGTTTAAACTTGTTATCAGTATAAAAAGACACCTGTGCACACCCTCAAACAGTCTGACTCCAAACTCCACTATGGTGAAGACCAAAGAGCTGTCAAAGGACATCAGAAACAAAATTGTAGCCCTGCACCAGGCTGTGAAGACTGAATCTGCAATAGCCAACCAGCTTGGAGTGAAGAAATCAACAGTGGGAGCAATAATTAGAAAATGGAAGACATACAAGACCACTGATAATCTCCTTCGATCTGGAGCTCCACGCAAAATCCCACCCCGTGGGGTCAGAATGATCACAAGAACGGTGAGCAAAAATCCCAGAACCATGGGGGGGGACCTAGTGAATGAACTGCAGAGAGCTGGGACCAATGTAACAAGGCCTACCATAAGTAACACACTACGCCACCATGGACTCAGATCCTGCAGTGCCAGACGTGTCCCACTGCTTAAGCCAGTACATGTCCGGGCCCGTCTGAAGTTTGCTAGAGAGCATTTGGATGATCCAGAGGAGTTTTGGGAGAATGTCCTATGGTCTGATGAAACCAAACTGGAACTGTTTGGTAGAAACACAACTTGTCGTGTTTGGAGGAAAAAGAATACTGAGTTGCATCCATCAAACACCATACCTACTGTAAAGCATGGTGGTGGAAACATCATGCTTTGGGGCTGTTTCTCTGCAAAGGGGCCAGGACGACTGATCCGGGTACATGAAAGAATGAATGGGGCCATGTATCGTGAGATTTTGAGTGCAAACCTCCTTCCATCAGCAAGGGCATTGAAGGTGAAACGTGGATGGGTTTTTCAACATGACAATGATCCAAAGCACATCGCCAGGGCAACGAAGGAGTGGCTTCGTAAGAAGCATTTCAAGGTCCTGGAGTGGCCTAGCCAGTCTCCAGATCTCAACCCTATAGAAAACCTTTGGAGGGAGTTGAAAGTCCGTGTTGCCAAGCGAAAAGCCAAAAACATCACTGCTCTAGAGGAGATCTGCATGGAGGAATGGGCCAGCATACCAACAACAGTGTGTGGCAACCTTGTGAAGACTTACAGAAAACGTTTGACCTTTGTCATTGCCAACAAAGGATATATTACAAAGTATTGAGATGAAATTTTGTTTCTGACCAAATACTTATTTTCCACCATAATATGCAAATAAAATGTTTAAAAAAACAGACAATGTGATTTTCTGGATTTTTTTTTTATCAGTTTGTCTCCCATAGTTGAGGTCTACCTATGATGTAAATTACAGACGCCTCTCATCTTTTTAAGTGGTGGAACTTGCACTATTGCTGACTGACTAAATACTTTTTTGCCCCACTGTAATACTGGAGATACCATAAGTGCAATGCTGGAGATACCAGAAGTGCTGAAGTAAGAATAGGCTGCTCACACTGCTGTCCACCCTGTCTAACTGAATGCTGAGCATCCGAAGTGACCATAAGATAGTCTATACCATGTGATTCTTTCTTTCTTTCTTTCTTTCTTTCTTTCTTTCTTTCATTCTTTCTTTCTTTCTTTTCTTCCTTTATTGATGTTATGTGCAGTTAAAGAGGTTGTACTGCCAAAACATATTGAGGTCCTCTTTAGTATAGGTCTAATACCTGTTCCTCCCATCAATCAGCTATTTTTCTCCTTATGAATAGTAGCCACTAGATGTAAAGAGTTTGAGCAGAGCTGCAAAGCACAGCTCCATTGAATATGTAGTGGCTGATATTGAGTACAGCACAACTGCTTCTATTTTGGAGCTAATAGCAGCTGATCGTTAGGGATGCTGAGGTCAAACCTCACTCATATCTCCTATTGTGCATAAATCATCAATATTCTGTGATCTGGAAAACCATTTCTGCCTAAATATTCACACAAGTTGCATACATAAGCTTTAAGACAGAGCCTTCTTGTTGATTGTTTTCAGGTTGCAGTCAAGGTTAGGGGGGATTTTTTTTTTTTGCGCAATATACAGAAAGTAAATTTATAAAAAAAAAATAAACAAAGATCAAAAGATAAATTACCAAGATATTAGAATGAACCATGCATGCAGTTAAAAATTGAACTTGCCACATAGCTTATTTTGCATCTGTTTTCCCAATTCACCAGCACAATGCAGAGTGCACAGACTACAGACTCTTATCACAAAATAAGCAAATAAACGATATCACTGCCTGCAATATTCAATTTAATGTGGAAATAGCATTTACACTATCTGAAGGATGCAGACATTGCAGCCTCACTGATGTATGCAGTGAAACATATATTCTGGAAATATACTTATTCTAATACAGAGCTACTAGTGTTTCATATGCCAAGTCTTTATGTGTCTCAGAAAATTTGAGTCCAACACCATATGGCATAATCTAAACATACTGCAATATCTGCAGTCCCAACTATTAGTGGCAACATTTAAATGCTATTAGGCTAATGCCAACATCATCGCATCTAACACTCTCCTCCAGTGTCGGCATTCCAAACTAACTACATTATTATTAGTAGTATCAGCAAAAATGTCATATATGATTTGTACGTACTGTACATGTCTGGCTAAATTTGATACTAATGTCTCAGGCGTCTCTGAATAGCAGGATCCTGTAGCAGGCACCAAGTGTTATCATTTGCCTATATTTGTCTTCTGAATGCAAAGTTTGTAACAATGAAATTGTTAGTACAGTTTACTATCTAGTGAAAATGTATCAGTAAGATAAGACGTCCTCATCCTCACTGTACATCAGGGATCTGTAAACTATCAGCATGACGTCAGAAAAGTAAAGTGAGTTCATTGGCTGTGAACTCGCAGAACCTGTCTGACGGCACCATGAGCAGGAGAACTTTCACACGCTCATGGTGCCCTCGACAGGGAATAAGAGTTCACAGGGATACAATGAGCACACGATTCTCAGTTTCTCTGCTGGATGACAGGCTGTATGGTCGTATCATGCAACCATGCAGCCTGCCATCTAGATACAGCAGAGTTAAACCCATTGTGGGACAAATGCATCTCTGTGGAAAGGGGAGGAATATTGTTACTCTTTTAACTCTTTTGCAGAGGTCAAGGGCATCGGTGGAATGGGCAAGGTCATAAGTATGGTTTAATTAAGATTTATTGAAGGAGTCTGTGTCATTCTTTCAATTAAAGGACTTTATTCTGGGTGTCTGTGTTTCCATACAATGTGTCTATGGGGTTAGTAATGGGGGCGTCTTTGACGACTCTCCATTACTAACCTCGGGGCTTGATGTCACCTGACAATACAAAGGTGACATCTAATAAATACACATATAGAAAAAGAAAACAAAAAGCAGCACCAAAAGAAAACAAGGGGTGCAAAAAATCCTTCCAGGTATATACCAAACCTCATACTATAGTCCAAAAAATGAAGGCAGCACTCCACCAGGCAACCCCCACATGTACTCAGGCTGGCTAGCAGCTGTAAATCATGCAGCTGAGTCAACAAAAACTAAATCTCTGAGCAGTCACAAATACTCGGAGACCACCCGTGCGTGCTTGGGAAAACCCAAGCAATGAGTGTTAGGCTACTTTCACACTTCCATCTTTTCAGATCTGTTGCAATGCGTCATTTTGGGAAAAAAACGGATCCTGCAAATGTGCCCGCAGGATCCGTTTTTTTCCCATAGACTTGTATTAGCGACGGATCGCGACGGATGGCCACACGTCGCATCCGTCGTGCGACGGATCCGTCGTGTTTTGGCGGAGCGTCGTCTGGAAAAAACGTTCAATGTAACGTTTTCTGTCTGCGTCGAAAAAACATACAACGACGGATCCTGCGGCGTCCGTCGTTGGCTAGAATGGAAGCCTATGGATGCAGGATCTGTTGCTGTCCGTCATATGACGGAATCCAGCAACAGATTCCGTTTTTTTACACTGAGCATGCCTGGAAGGATTTCTATTTCTTTAATTTAACCCATTTTTCCTGCAGCTGTTGCATCGACGGATCCGTCAAAAAACAGGATCCAGTGCATCCGTTTTTTACAGTCTGCACAGGATCCGTCTTTTCAACACTTTGACGGATTGTGACTGATTCTAAAAGACGGAAGTGTGAAAGTAGCCTTAGGGTTTGGGGAACGCACCGAGTATATATATGAGTTAAAATAGGTGCGTTCGCAACCCGGGGTCCACCATGTAGGAGATAACCTGCTGCTAGCCATTGGCAGCACTATATGGTGGTATAAGCGAACTCTGTTACTTCACAGAATCACTAAGATAGGAAAACGCTATACCCTGTTAACCTCACAGAGGATCACAGCTACCTAACAGAGCAAAAACCAAACAGTGGTCATTCAGTCAGCCTAGCAGACGAACAACTCCTCTCCGGTAGAGCCGGAGTTCTAGTGGCTATATTCCAGCCCTGAATTCACTCACACAAAACTCCTTACTGGAGGTGCTGGTATTCTAGGGGCTTATTTCAGCCAACCCTGACCACATGCAGACATGACCACAAAGTAGACAATAAAGTATACACCTCAGAGGACTAATAACTTTCAAGAATAATCAATACAATCCATATATGAGTATATTACAGTGAGATTATATATTCCTCTTAGTGCAACAAAGAAGGAAGTGGAAGCCACTCAACTATTAGCGTAAAAACCAATAACCAGAACTATGGAGCAGAGCCCAAGAAAGCACTAGCAAGGATATAGAATTGAATAAACTTTATTTGCAACAGTTAAAATACAACATACATATTGTGTACATATATTAGGACAAAGAATAAAAAGCAAGTATGCATAAAATCAATGATATATTGAAACCTAAGTAGGAATAAGAGGCACCCAAAGAATGTATATAAAAATATAAATACATGTATATATCCATGCAGATCTCCTGTAGGGCTAGGTAGAGCCAAAAGAGTTATGCAACTGATCCCATTGACCCCTAAATTACCAAACAGATCATGTATCACTATTGCGAAAAATCAATAAAAGGTTGTGATCAAATTAATCAAGCAACAAAAGGCCCATACATAGGGTGACATTGTGCAAAGTGCAAACAAAAAGGTAATTGAAGAAGAGTGATCAAATGAATCAGACAGCAAAAAAAGCCCACACATAAGGCAGCAATGTGCAAAGTGCAAAAAAGTGCAAAGTGCTAGCAAATGGAATATACTTAGGAGAATCTGTACCTTAAAGGTGCCACTTGATCCCAGCACAACATTGTTGGCATCAAGTGGCACCTTTAAAGGGACAGTGTCACCTGGATTTGGAGGGAACAATCTTCAGCCATGGAGGCGGGGTTTTTGGGTTTTTGATTCACCCTTTCCTTACCCGCTGGCTGCATGCTGGCTGCAATATTGGATTGAAGATCATTCTCTGTAGTACATGCCTGCAAAAGGCAATCTTGCACAGTGCAGGCGTGTACTATGGAGGACAGAGAATGAACTTCAATCCAATATTGCAGCCAGCATGCAGCCAGCGGGTAAGGAAAGGGTGCATCAAAAACCCAAAAACCCCGCCTCCATGGCTGAAGATTGTTCCCTCCAAATCCAGGTGACAGTGTCTCTTTAAGGTACAGATTCTCCTAAGTACCCTTGGGCATGCTCAGTAGAGGAAAAGCAGGACTTAGTCCCAGGAGCATCTGCCTGCCGAAGAATAGTGCTAGTTACAATGGCTGAGCCTGGAAGATCAGTAGTAACCAAGTGCACACTATCTGCCAGAGCCAGACGCTGAGACCAACGTCTCCGCTGAGCAGACTCCACTGCGGCTGGAGGAGAATGGGAGACCGCAGCGGACATGGCTCAAGATTCGTGTTTTGGCGGAGCGTCGTCTGGAAAAAACGTTCAATGTAACGTTTTCTGTCTGCGTCGAAAAAACATACAACGACGGATCCTGCGGCGTCCGTCGTTGGCTAGAATGGAAGCCTATGGATGCAGGATCTGTTGCTGTCCGTCATATGACGGAATCCAGCAACAGATTCCGTTTTTTTACACTGAGCATGCCTGGAAGGATTTCTATTTCTTTAATTTAACCCATTTTTCCTGCAGCTGTTGCATCGACGGATCCGTCAAAAAACAGGATCCAGTGCATCCGTTTTTTACAGTCTGCACAGGATCCGTCTTTTCAACACTTTGACGGATTGTGACTGATTCTAAAAGACGGAAGTGTGAAAGTAGCCTTAGGGTTTGGGGAACGCACCGAGTATATATATGAGTTAAAATAGGTGCGTTCGCAACCCGGGGTCCACCATGTAGGAGATAACCTGCTGCTAGCCATTGGCAGCACTATATGGTGGTATAAGCGAACTCTGTTACTTCACAGAATCACTAAGATAGGAAAACGCTATACCCTGTTAACCTCACAGAGGATCACAGCTACCTAACAGAGCAAAAACCAAACAGTGGTCATTCAGTCAGCCTAGCAGACGAACAACTCCTCTCCGGTAGAGCCGGAGTTCTAGTGGCTATATTCCAGCCCTGAATTCACTCACACAAAACTCCTTACTGGAGGTGCTGGTATTCTAGGGGCTTATTTCAGCCAACCCTGACCACATGCAGACATGACCACAAAGTAGACAATAAAGTATACACCTCAGAGGACTAATAACTTTCAAGAATAATCAATACAATCCATATATGAGTATATTACAGTGAGATTATATATTCCTCTTAGTGCAACAAAGAAGGAAGTGGAAGCCACTCAACTATTAGCGTAAAAACCAATAACCAGAACTATGGAGCAGAGCCCAAGAAAGCACTAGCAAGGATATAGAATTGAATAAACTTTATTTGCAACAGTTAAAATACAACATACATATTGTGTACATATATTAGGACAAAGAATAAAAAGCAAGTATGCATAAAATCAATGATATATTGAAACCTAAGTAGGAATAAGAGGCACCCAAAGAATGTATATAAAAATATAAATACATGTATATATCCATGCAGATCTCCTGTAGGGCTAGGTAGAGCCAAAAGAGTTATGCAACTGATCCCATTGACCCCTAAATTACCAAACAGATCATGTATCACTATTGCGAAAAATCAATAAAAGGTTGTGATCAAATTAATCAAGCAACAAAAGGCCCATACATAGGGTGACATTGTGCAAAGTGCAAACAAAAAGGTAATTGAAGAAGAGTGATCAAATGAATCAGACAGCAAAAAAAGCCCACACATAAGGCAGCAATGTGCAAAGTGCAAAAAAGTGCAAAGTGCTAGCAAATGGAATATACTTAGGAGAATCTGTACCTTAAAGGTGCCACTTGATCCCAGCACAACATTGTTGGCATCAAGTGGCACCTTTAAAGGGACAGTGTCACCTGGATTTGGAGGGAACAATCTTCAGCCATGGAGGCGGGGTTTTTGGGTTTTTGATTCACCCTTTCCTTACCCGCTGGCTGCATGCTGGCTGCAATATTGGATTGAAGATCATTCTCTGTAGTACATGCCTGCAAAAGGCAATCTTGCACAGTGCAGGCGTGTACTATGGAGGACAGAGAATGAACTTCAATCCAATATTGCAGCCAGCATGCAGCCAGCGGGTAAGGAAAGGGTGCATCAAAAACCCAAAAACCCCGCCTCCATGGCTGAAGATTGTTCCCTCCAAATCCAGGTGACAGTGTCTCTTTAAGGTACAGATTCTCCTAAGTACCCTTGGGCATGCTCAGTAGAGGAAAAGCAGGACTTAGTCCCAGGAGCATCTGCCTGCCGAAGAATAGTGCTAGTTACAATGGCTGAGCCTGGAAGATCAGTAGTAACCAAGTGCACACTATCTGCCAGAGCCAGACGCTGAGACCAACGTCTCCGCTGAGCAGACTCCACTGCGGCTGGAGGAGAATGGGAGACCGCAGCGGACATGGCTCAAGATTCCCCCTGTGCAGCGGCGGGAACTCGACAACTAACAATGAGTATACTCTCTCATCACTAATAGGTACCATTTTCGGGCACATAATATGTTTCAATTGCTTTCTATTCAGGTTTTGGGAGGCAGAATAAACAAAAAACATCAATGAATACATTCGGCACTATTCGTTACTCGCACGAATAGTACGGTTTTCAGGCTATTCGTTGCTCGGCGATTAATTAGGTATTCATGTCGGTATATTCGAGTGACTCACCAGCATGTTTGGTGCTTTATTTGCAGCCAATGAACATGCTGGGCTCGCTGGACAATCACAGTGATACCAGCACCATC
Organism: Ranitomeya imitator; assembly: GCF_032444005.1. Taxonomy (NCBI): domain Eukaryota; kingdom Metazoa; phylum Chordata; class Amphibia; order Anura; family Dendrobatidae; genus Ranitomeya; species Ranitomeya imitator. Next base: position 455,604,062 of record NC_091282.1, on the reverse strand, counting down.
TTTGGGGTGGCATTACTGTGATTGGCTGCACTTACTGCGTCATACGGGCTATTTAAAGGCTGCTGGTGCCATCTTGCGCACATCGCATCTAGAAACAGCATAGAGCATAGTTTCAGCATAGGGACAGTGAAAGTAGCATAGGGAAAGTGATATGAGGTTACAGTGAGTGCTATTTATTCCAAAAAGCTGTTTTAAGAGCTTGTCAAGTTTAGTTGTTTGATAGGCGGGGATTTAGGAGGGAGAGATTTAATAGGAGCGAGGCTGGGTGGATGAGAGGCAGGCACCTAGGAGTTCTCATCATTGCAAGTACTTGATGCAGCTCTGCTATTTTCCACTTAAAATCTATATATATAATTGTCTAAGGGTTTTTCCGTCTTTCTGTCTGTCTGTCTTTCTTTCTGTCTGTCTGTCTGTCCTGGAAATACCACGTCTCTGATTGGTCGAGGCCGCCAAGCCTCGACCAATCAGAGACAGGCACAGCAACGGTGATGTCATAAAGGATGTAGACATCCCGCATCTCTGATTGGTCGAGGCCGCCAGGCCTCGACCAATCAGCAACGGGCACAGCGACGATGATGTCATAAAGGACGTAGAAATCCCACGTTTCTGATTCAGTGACGGGCACAGTATCGACGTAGATGTCATAATGGTTGCCATGGCGACGATGATGTCATAAAGGTTGCCTCGACCAATCAGCGACGGGCACAGTCTGTCGCGAATTCTGGAATCATCATTGTCCATATACTACGGGGACATGCATATTCTAGAATACCCGATGCGTTAGAATCGGGCCACAATCTAGTACCTAATATTTGTCTAGCAGGTGTGTGACTGGCACAATCCAGGTACAGATAGTGGTACGTGACAATTTAGCAGGGGCAATAATCTTCATTTCTATGCATTTGGAGTGTGTCAGAAAGATGATTGAAAAAAAATCATTTTCTATTGGTTTAAAAAATAGTGTTTCTCTATCTAATAGTTGTGCGACTGGGGCAATCCGTTTACAGATAATCTTACATGACAATTTAGCAGGCACAATAATCTTCATGACTTTGCATTTGGAGTGTGTCAGCAAGATGATTGAAAAAAATCATAATTTTCTTTTGGTTTAAAAAATATCCTATCTTTATCTAGAAGTTGTGTGACTGACAGGGGCAGTAATCTTCATTACTCTGCATTTGGAGTGTGTCAGCAAGACGATCTCCAATAAATAGCCACACATTGCTAGATATAGTGACTTTGTGTTAAGGACTGGCGGAACGCACCATGTATAGATGGTAAGAAACTAGGTGCGTTCGCAGTCCGAGGTCCACCGTGCAGGTAAAAGACCCTGCAGCTAGCAAGACGGACAATATGGCGGTACACTAAAGGATACACGCGTGGGTTAAACCTCACCCAGCGTGAAGAAAGCGATCCTGTTAATCCACAGGACCGCAGTACCGCACTAGTGCGCGAGCAAGTGGTCAGCGGACTTAACCCCAGAAGGGATTGGAGCCCGATTAGACCCTTGCTGGCGTAACACCGCAACTGGGTGTGTAGAGAACCTTAAGGAATATAAGTGCACAAGAGTGCGAGCGATGCCGCACTAACGGACGCCACTAACCACCCAGACTCGGGTATGGAAAGCGCAAGACAGGCGCACGGCGCCGTACTGGCAGGCACAGCTACAGGACGCTGAGATGTGTTTTTAGTGCTGTATGCTAAGTCGGGCGCTAGGTAGCAGCCATACACCTTCCGCGAACAGACATTCAATAGGGAAGGGGTTTCCAAGGACGACTTGCACTCACAACATACACACATCAACAATTGTTTGACAATACTAGCGCATGGCCGTGCGGTCATGCGCAGTTTATATAACAGCAGCACAGGAAGTGGCCACAGCACTTTTGCCCTTCTAGGACCTGCCAAGAGGACCAATGGAATGTGCTGCAGAGCCTGAGCACATGACCCTCGATCTCCAACGGGAGACCTTACGCTGGGCATGCTCAGTACATGCAGACAAGGACTTAGTCCCAGAGAAGTCTGCTCGCTGCTGACCAGCACTGACTTTAATGGCAGAGACTGGAGAAGCAGCACTAACTCTCAGAACAGAGTGAGAATGAGCAAGACGCTGGGACCGACGTCCTTGCTGAGCAGGCTCCACTGCGGCTGGACAAGAATGGGAGACCGCAGCGGAAGTGGCTCGAGATTCCCCCTGTGCAGAAGCGGGAACTCGACCCCTAACATTACCCCCCCTCCTAGGGCCCCCCCCTCCTTGGGCCTCGCTACGTTCGAAGGCAGCAATGAGCTGTGGAGCCCGAATGTGCTCCACAGGCTCCCAGGTTCTATCCTCTGGACCATGACCCTTCCAATCCACCAAATAAAATTTTTTGCCACGTACCACCTTGCTTCCCACAATAGCATTCACCTCAAACTCATCCGTGGATGAACCCGATGTCCCAGCAGATAACTCAGAAAACCGAGACAAACGAACGGGCTTTAAGAGGGAAACGTGAAAGGTATCGGTGATACCAAGGCGTGGAGGAATGGCCAAATGGTAAACCACAGGGTTGACCTGTTCCAGAACTTTAAACGGGCCAATGTAGCGAGGAGCAAACTTAGTGGACTCAACTCGCAGCCTGATGTTACGGGCAGAGCCACACTAAGTCGCCGGGAGCAAAGACCGGAGCGGGACGCCGGTGTGTATCAGCCGAAACCCTCATTCTCTCCTTGGAGGCCCGAATGGCATCCTGTGTGCGGTCCCAGATGTCCCGTGCCTCCACCGCCCAGTCTGCCACCCTAGAATCGGTGGATGACACGGGCATGGGCACAGGAACACGCGGATGCTGGCCGTAATTAAGGAGAAAAGGAGTTTGGCCAGTGGAATCGGCTACGGCGTTGTTCAAGGCAAATTCCGCCCAAGGTAGCAAAGATGCCCAGTCATCCTGCCTAGCGGAGACGAAATGTCGCAAATACGTCACCAGAGTCTGGTTGGTTCTCTCCACCAACCCATTCGTCTCGGGATGATATGCAGAGGAGAGGTTTAACTCTATGCTGAGCAAACGGCAGAGCTCTCTCCAAAACCGAGACGCGAACTGGGGACCCCGATCGCTGACAATCTTATCAGGCATACCATGCAATCGAAAAACATGCTTCATGAACAACACCGCCAAGGCCCGTGCTGAGGGTAACCGAGGAAGCGGTACCAAATGTACCATCTTAGAGAAATGGTCGGTGACTACCCAAATAATGGAGCAGCCACGCGACTTGGGTAAGCCCACCACAAAGTCCATTCCGACCATCTCCCAGGGCCTGTCTGCCACCGGTAGAGGGTAAAGCAACCCAGCAGGCCGTTGCCGAGGAGACCGATTCTGGGCGCAAGAAACGCACGCCTGAATATAGTCCTTGACATCTCGGACCATATGCGGCCACCAATATGTTCTCGCCAAAAGCTCAGATGTCCTCTTGGTCCCAAAATGCCCACCCACTCTGGAGGAGTGAGCCCAAGAGAGAACCTCCGGTCGCAAGTTAGCTGGCACGAAAGTCTTGCCCGGGGGCACAGACTCCAGCGAAACCGGAGCTACAGTTCTCAAGCTCTCAGGCGGGACAATAAGCCGAGGCTCCTCCTCCTCCTCCTCAGATGACACTACGGAGCGGGAGAGAGCGTCGGCACGAACGTTCTTCTCCCCGGAGAGAAAATGGAGGGTAAAATGGAACCGGGAGAAAAACAGGGACCATCTAGCCTGGCGAGAATTTAGCCGCTGGGCCGTCTGTATATACACCAAGTTCTTGTGATCAGTGAAGACTTGGAAGGGAAAGCGAGCTCCCTCCAAGAGGTGTCTCCACTCTGAAAAAGCCAACTTCATGGCTAGCAACTCCCTGTCCCCGATGGAATAATTCCTCTCCGCTGGTGTGAAAGTTTTGGAGAAGAAGAAGCAAGGATGCTTCCGACCTTGAGCATCCTTTTGGAAAAGGACTGCTCCAGCACCAACGGATGAGGCATCCACCTCCAAGATGAATGGTTTATCTACATCGGGGCGATGTAAAATGGGAGCGCTAGCGAAGTGTGACTTAATCGAGAGAAAAGCCTTGGAGACCTCCTCTGACCACAACTTGGGATTTGCTCCCTTCTTGGTGAGGGCGACCAAGGGAGCTACCAAAGTTGAGAAGTGTGGAATGAACTGGCGATAGTAATTAATGAACCCCATAAAGCGCTGCACCGCTTTAAGAGAATGGGGTTCCTGCCAGTCCATTACTGACTGTAGCTTGGCAGGATCCATAGCCAAACCCTGGGCAGAAATGATATAACCAAGGAAAGGCAAGGACTCCTGCTCAAACACACACTTCTCCAACTTAGCGTAGAGGGAGTTTGCCCGTAAGAGGTCGAAGACTTTGCGAACATCTCTCCGATGGAAGTCTATATCTGGAGAGTAGATGAGAATGTCATCCAGATAGACTACGACCGAGGTGGTGAGCATATCCCGAAAGATGTCGTTCACAAAGTCTTGGAAAACGGCTGGGGCATTACAGAGCCCAAAGGGCATCACTAGATATTCATAGTGCCCATCCCTGGTGTTAAAAGCCGTCTTCCATTCATCCCCCTCACGGATGCGAATCAGGTTGTAAGCACCCCGCAGATCTAACTTTGTAAATACCTTTGCTCCCCGTAGCCTATCAAAGAGCTCAGATATCAGGGGTAATGGGTACTTGTTCTTAACGGTAATGGCGTTAAGACCCCTGTAGTCTATGCATGGACGTAAGTCTCCAGTCTTCTTCTGTACGAAGAAGAACCCAGCCCCTGCCGGTGACACTGACTTCCTAATGAATCCTCTTGCCAGATTCTCCTGAATATACTGGGACATTGCCTCCGTCTCCGGGAGAGATAACGGGTAGACTCGACCCCGGGGAGGCTCAGCACCAGGCAAGAGGTCAATAGGACAGTCATAGGGACGGTGAGGCGGAAGAGTCTCCGCAGCTCTTTTGGAGAACACGTCTGCATGGGACCAATAGTGCTTGGGGAGAGAGGAAAGATCTGCGGGTACCTGTGTAGTAGCAACCTGAACGCACTCCCTCTGACATCTACCCTCACAGGATTTACTCCATCCCAAAATTCTCCCAGAGGACCACTCAATATGAGGAGAATGGTAGCGAAGCCATGGCATCCCCAACAGGACCTCATCAATTCCCTCAGGAATGACTAATAGGGAGATTATCTCCTGATGTGATGGAGACACAGACAGCGTGAAAGGAATGGTTTGGTGGGTAATCTGTGAAGGTAGTGTTGACCCATTTACCACTCGAACGGTCACTGGCTGGGCGAGCATCACCAAGGGTATTGCGTGATGCTGGGCAAAGGCGGAGGACATAAAGTTACCCTCTGCCCCAGAATCCAAGCAAAGCTCGACCGTAAGAGTGGATGGGCCTATGGTAATTGTCCCCTTGAAGGACAACTTTGAGGCAAACGTCGCCGTGTCTAGTGTACCTCCTCCAACTGCCACTAGACGCTGACGTTTCCCCGACCGCTGAGGACTCTTGGAGACAAGACGTCCTGACTGCTGGCAAACATGACGGACCTTATGTGCACGAGCGGACTGAGACTTAGATCCCGCTCGTGTCACCTCCAAGGTCTCATGTGACTCAGATGCCTGGACTGGGGATTCCAAAGGTTTGGCGAAGGTAGGAGCCAGCCGAAACCTCCGCCTACACTGGGCTCGTTCCAACCTCCGCTCGTTAAAACGGAGGTCTATACGAGTAGAAATAGATATTAACTCCTCCAGTGTGGCAGGAATCTCCCTAGTGGCCAGAACGTCCTTAACATGGTCAGCCAGGCCCCTCCAGAATATGGGGATAAGGGCTTTGTCCGACCACTCCAGCTCGGAAGCTAAAGTATGGAATCGGACAGAAAAATGGCTGACCAAGGACTCACCCTGAGTTAATGCCAGTAGTTGGAGCGCTGTATCATGGGTGAGTTGAGGTCCTAGAAAGACCTTTTTCAGCGTGCCCAGAAACAACGAAGCACTCTGCACCACATGATCATCACGCTCCCACAGCGGCGTAGCCCACTCCAACGCCCTGTCCGACAACAGCGAGACAATAAATCCCACCTTAGCCCGCTCTGTAGGAAAACGTGCAGCCAGGAGCTCGAGGTGGATAGAGCACTGACTCACGAATCCCCTACAAGTTTTGCAATCTCCAGAAAATTTTTCTGGCAACGGGAGGCGGGATAATGTCGGAACAGGGGTGGCAGTGGACAAGGTTGCTGCCGCCACGCCAGCAGCCTTTACAGCAACTGCGGTAACATCCACAGCTGAGGTTGAGTTCTCGAGAACCTTCAACCTACCCTCCAACTGCTGGATATACCGCAAAGATTGCTGAATGTCCGCCATACTAGCCAGACCTTGGCGCTAGTATTCTGTTAAGGACTGGCGGAACGCACCATGTATAGATGGTAAGAAACTAGGTGCGTTCGCAGTCCGAGGTCCACCGTGCAGGTAAAAGACCCTGCAGCTAGCAAGACGGACAATATGGCGGTACACTAAAGGATACACGCGTGGGTTAAACCTCACCCAGCGTGAAGAAAGCGATCCTGTTAATCCACAGGACCGCAGTATCGCACTAGTGCGCGAGCAAGTGGTCAGCGGACTTAACCCCAGAAGGGATTGGAGCCCGATTAGACCCTTGCTGGCGTAACACCGCAACTGGGTGTGTAGAGAACCTTAAGGAATATAAGTGCACAAGAGTGCGAGCGATGCCGCACTAACGGACGCCACTAACCACCCAGACTCGGGTATGGAAAGCGCAAGACAGGCGCACGGCGCCGTACTGGCAGGCACAGCTACAGGACGCTGAGATGTGTTTTTAGTGCTGTAGGCTAAGTCGGGCGCTAGGTAGCAGCCATACACCTTCCGCGAACAGACATTCAATAGGGAAGGGGTTTCCAAGGACGACTTGCACTCACAACATACACACATCAACAATTGTTTGACAATACTAGCGCATGGCCGTGCGGTCATGCGCAGTTTATATAACAGCAGCACAGGAAGTGGCCACAGCACTTTTGCCCTTCTAGGACCTGCCAAGAGGACCAATGGAATGTGCTGCAGAGCCTGAGCACATGACCCTCGATCTCCAACGGGAGACCTTACGCTGGGCATGCTCAGTACATGCAGACAAGGACTTAGCCCCAGAGAAGTCCGCTCGCTGCTGACCAGCACTGACTTTAATGGCAGAGACTGGAGAAGCAGCACTAACTCTCAGAACAGAGTGAGAATGAGCAAGACGCTGGGACCGACGTCCTTGCTGAGCAGGCTCCACTGCGGCTGGACAAGAATGGGAGACCACAGCGGAAGTGGCTCGAGATTCCCCCTGTGCAGAAGCGGGAACTCGACCCCTAACACTTTGTACATAAGACCTTTGTAAGGTCACTTGTAAAAAATAAAGCCAAGTATTTTTTTTGTTTCATAAGGATGTTTCAGCCTTAAATAGAATAATAATATGAGTAATGAAACATGCTCTAGATACAGTGCCTTGTGAAAGTATTCGGCCCCCTGTAACTTTTCAACCTTTTCCCACATACTGTATCATGCTTCAAACATGCTCATACTGCTCATATACACAGTACCCCAGTAAGGAGCGGAACGCCTGGGTACAAAATATGTGTCTGATGGTGAAACCACTGGCCCTTCTTCTGTGTTATGTCATTCCCACTCTGCTATCCATGAAAGAAGTACTGAGGCCTCCTGTCCACAACCTGCAGTTGCACAGACACAACCATCAGCAACCACGTCCAGTTCGATGTCCCAGTGCAGCGTTCACTTGTCCCTTGTCAGCATATACAGCTCTGACAAAAATTAAGAGACCACTGCAAAATGTTCAGTTTGTCTGATTTTTCTTTTTATAGGTATATTTTTGGATAAAATGTAAATTGTTCATTTATTATATAAACTGCTGACATGTTTTTCCGAATTTCCAAGCAATAAATTTTGTATTTTTTTCCGAAAAGGAGAAATGGTTAAAATTAAAAAAAAAAAAAAACTCAGTGCTTTCAGACCTCAAATAATGCAAAGAAAACAAGTTCATAAACATTTACAAACAACAATACTAATATTTTAACTCAGGAAGTGTTAAGAAATCAATATTTTGTGGAATAACCATGATTTTTAATCACAGCTTTCATGCGTCTTGGCATGCTTTCCACCAGTCTTTCATACTGCTTCTTGCACAAAAATGTAAGCAGTTCTTCTTTGTTTGATGGCTTGTGACTATCCATCATCCTCTTGATTACATTCCAGAGGTTTTCATTGGGGTTCAGGCCTGGAGATTGGGCTGCCCATGACAGGGTTTTGATGTGGTGGTCTCTTAATTTTTGCCAGAGCTGTATGTCTGTTCACAAATTATTATTTAGATAGGGCATACATATTTGTTAGCAATTTACATTGTCCGGTGCTGGACAAAGACCATTGCTGACTTTTCCAGGCTCCTAAATGAGACTTGTGTCTCTTTATTAAACTGTTGCTTCCCGCACATTTTCTAAATTTGGGTCCTTACAAAAAATGGTGGTGGGGTATTGATCAGTTTCTGTATATTTTAAGCACGTCTATGAAAATGTTTTAATACGCTCCACAGACCTATTCAGGTAACAGTCTTACACATATTGGAACATGGTGATTGCCACACTAAGGCCTTTACCTGAGCTCTGCTGCACTGCCTGTCACCTGAGTAATACACTGCACAGACCTCAACACTCTCTGGGACATATCCTGTAATTACTCCATTGTTGCTCAAAACCATGCAAAAGATACATTCTACCTGGTTTGGTAGTTTCTAGAAGAAGTGCGTAGGCTTGTGCAGATTGGTAAATGGCACTCCTGACTTTTTTACTTGACTGCTTCCAAGTAAAATGAGGCTTGTACATACTCTTGACATGGGTTTCAGGCCTGACAGACTGATGACAATACAGGCCCTCACTTGCATACACTGTATTCCGAATTGAATTCTAATGCTTTTGGTGTCTTGTAGAATACAATTTACTGACATTGATCATATAGCTCTCCCAACTCCTGTATTATATTCACCTTGCAGCTGCTTCACCTGCTATTACAGTTGTTCCATTGGGATCTGGTGGCAGAAATGAACTGTGGACCTTGCAAAACACAGGTTTCACAGCACCTGGAGGCCGTCTGAAAATTAAAAGCGAGTGCCGCATAATCAAATGGCGGTGGACATGGTGGTGGTGGCGGGCAAAGCCCAAAATTCAAATGGGCATGTTTGAAATGGCATTGTAAAGGAATGGGGAATATGTATTCCACTATCTGGCTAACTATTTGACATTAGGCAGGGACCTCCCGAATGTAGAAGTGATAGCTCTCCCAAATGTATGAAACAGGGTCACCTGAGGGCCCTTACAATACACAGGTTTCACAGCACCTGCTGGCATTCTGCTAATTGTCAGCGAGGGCCGCATAATGACATGGCGGTGGACATGATGGTGGCAGGCGATCCCCAATATTCAAATGGGCATGTTTGAAATGCATTGTAAAGGGATGAGGAATATGTATTCCATTATCTAGCTAACTATTTGGCATGAGGGAGGGACCTTCCAAATGTAGGAGTGAGAGCCCTCACAAATGTTAAAGTAAAGGCAAAACGCTCCGTGTGAGCATTTGCTAAAGGAGAGGTAAAATTATTATTTTTTTTATTTTGCATTAAATGCACATAATTATGAAGGAAATAATTTTTCTTGGTACAAAGATATTTATATATCCTGTATCAAAATGGAAGATGCCACTTCTGAAGAAATGTGCACAAATGGACAGCGACATCATGGTACAAAGATATTTATCTTTCCTGTTTCATAATATTTCTTAGCATTTTCCACTTTAAAAAAAAATTTGGTTTGGTTTGGTAGGTCTTTTTTAAAATCCATAAAACCGGAACAATAGTCTGGCAACATTATTCCCAGATACCATATGTGAGTCAGAAAGGCATGCAGGCATCTTCTCCATGTTGTTCCCATTTAGTTATGGCACTTTCCCATCCATTTCAGCTTTTTTCCCATGCCCCCAGACATGCCTGTTGGGTCAAGCAGAAAAATATTCGGCTTTCCCATTGACTTGCATTGGATTTGTTATTCGGTTTGACTACACGGATATTAAAAATTATTTGTGCCAATTTTCCCGAATCCAAATATTTCACTAATCGATCATCACTAATTATTAGTAGTGAATACTGCTGATATCATTATTTTTATTATGTATATAGCAACATTGATTCCATGGTTCTGTACATGAGAATGGGTTACATACAAAATACAGATATAGTTGACAGTAAGCAAACTAACAATGACAGACTGGTACAGATGGAAGAGGGCCCTGCCCTTGCGGACATACATTCTACAGGATGATAATATGCTGAATTTGTTTCCTATAAAAGATAATAGTGACATTGCGGCAATCAGTCACTTAGACCCATTATTGGGTATTGGTGATACCTTTAACTATAATCACCGATCTCCATCTTTGAATCTTTGAACCACTTATGGTATTGTAGGTCCTCATTCAATGACGTATGTATGTATCATATATTCTCTAATCAGAACTATTAAAATAATGCCCAGTGAGTGCTTACATGATATAACCATAGCTAGCCCTATACTATATGCTATATGAGCACTGTATTTGGTACATTCATTGAGACAACTGGATGTCTAGTTTTTAGAGAAATGAATACTAATCACACCACTAAAATGTAGAGTGCCTATGCAGTAAATATCCTGTATATTAATTTGCTATTATATTTTTCGTATATTAAGCATATGAGCAGCTGGTCAGCGCTATAGCTTAGCCTTTCCATGGTCCATAGATATATGCTTAACCTCCAACCGGTAGATTAATGAGCTGTAACAATTTCTTCATTTCTGGCAGGATTTCCTGTGTTAGAACAGAAACAGACATCTGCTTTTACTTTATAGCTGAATAAGGTCCATTCATTTAATGGTAGATTTACAATCAGTTACTTTTTTCCAAAGTTCATCTAACTAATTTGACAAATTTAACCATGTAATAACACAAGACAATTTGGGATGCAAAGTTTGCTTAAATATTTAGAATTGAGAGTCCTCAGTGGTTGAAACCTTTTAATGGCTAACTGAATAGATGGTAACAAATTGCAAGCTTTCGAGACTACTCTGGTCCCTTCATCAGGCATAGACTAATACAAATTCTAAAGAATCACATATTTACGCACAATACTGCCCAGAAATAATGTCATAGATAAGACATGTTATAAAGGCACAGATGATTGGCCTCGGGGAGACCAAAACATCCAACACCGCAGAGACACCATCACGTGTTTCTCAACGCAGTGATTCCAGAACACTGCCCCCATCCCATATGGGAAATATGCAGATGCATGTAAAGAAGCTGCGGAGACACCATCACGTGTTTCTCGATGCAAGCAGTGAATAGCCAGGCCTTTCCCCGGGAAGGAACAACCACGGGAAGGGCAGCATCCTATAAAGGAAAGCCACCTATGCCAAGCATGGTATCCATCCACAGACAGCTGTTTCGGGGATGGATACCATGCTTGGCATAGGTGGCTTTCCTTCATAGGATGCTGCCCTTCCCGTGGTTGTTCCTTCCCTGGGAAAGGCTGGCTATTCACTGCTTGCGTCGAGAAACACGTGATGGTGTCTCCGCAGCTTCTTTACATGTATCTGCATATTTCCCATAAGGGATGGGGGCAGTGTTCTGGAATCACTGCGTTGAGAAACACGTGATGGTGTCTCCGCGGTGTTGGATGTTTTGGTCTCCCCGAGGCCAATCATCTGTGCCTTTATAGCCTTTTTACTAGGCACTGCTCCTAATAGCCAGATTCCTACTCCACACTGATGAGGGGCAAAAACCCCGAAACAGCTGTCTGTGGATGGATACCATGCTTGGCATAGGTGGCTTTCCTTCATAGGATGCTGCCCTTCCCGTGGTTGTTCCTTCCCGGGGAAAGGCCTGGCTATTCACTGCTTGCGTCAAGGAACACGTGATGGTGTCTCCGCAGCTTCTTTACATAGATAAGACATGTGACGTGAAGTATAACTACCATTATGTGAGAGTTTTTTAAGAGAATATCTGTTTTACATTTTCCCATCTCAATTGTTAATTTTCATCTGTTTCAGTGAGAATAATGAAAAAAACAACTCAAAATCCACAAAAACACATTTTAAAAAATATCTGTTTACAAAATAGCTATCCTTATTTCAATAACACTCATAATCCTTCCAGCCATGAAATTTGTTTTTTTCTTAATCTATTGATGATCAACTTTTTCGGCAGTACTGACCACAGCCTCCCAGACATTGTTCAGAGAGGTGTAAAGTTTTCCTTTACCAGTAAGCTTCCATTTAATAAGGGCTTACAAGTTCTCAGTAGGGCTTAGTCCAGATGAAGAAGGACTCATGTCATTATTCTTTCATCTGTAATGTCTTTACTGGCTAGCCAGCCAAGCAGTGGAGACTTTGATGCATGCGATGGATTGTACTGCATAAAAATCATGCAATCATCTTGAAAGATGCAGCTGTTTTCCTGCATCACTGCTTGAAGAAAGTGTCTTCTAAAAACTGGCAGTAGGTTTGGGAGAGTCTATCTTTAACTGGAAAAGGTCCTAGCTCATCTTTAATAATACCAGCTCATAGCAGTATCCCGCCTCCATCTTTCCAGCATCTGAGCCGAATTGGAGGTCTGTGCCCGTTATTGATCCAGCCATGGTCCCATTCATAAAGAGGTACTCCCATATCCTCAGTCCATAAAACCTTTGAAAAATCTTTCTTTAGATATTTCTTGGCTGTCTTTTCTTTTTAATGTCTGTGCCTTGATCAGCTCTGATTGGGTTTCAGCTCTCCTTACCTTGGCCATGTCTCTGAGCACTGAACACCTTGTACTTCTGAGTACACTAGGGTGGTTGCAGTTCTGGAATATGACAGGTTCCTGGTCACCTCATGATTGATTCTTCTCAAATCTTTGACAGCCCCCAGCTGTGAGTTTTGCCTGGCTGGTTATCAAAAATACAGGGGAAACCACGCCATTTAAAAAAAAAATTATTTATTTACAGTGCAGGAACTGGCTAACAAATATGCCCATCAGCCGCTCCTGCTCTCACTGTTATTAGCAACAGCAAGTGTTGGCTGATGGAAGCAGTTGTCCCAACAGCTGTTACCAATGACCGGTGGTAAACTTTATACCTTCGATCACAGCTGAGCGCTCGCGTTGTCTTTTGACAGTGTGGGAATCGCGGCTCTCTGACTGGCTGGGGTGGTTTCACCACCGATCAGAAGCGGTGTTTGCCGCGCTATCATGCACTTGACAACATGGCAAACACTGGATGTTCGGGTCCCCCATTCAAGTGAATGGGGTTTGGGTCCCGGTGCTGTTCTGGTACTCGAACTCAAACTTTTTGTAACTGTTCTTCCGAACCCGCCGGAGCCAAACATCCAGGTGTCCGCCCATCTCTACTAGTCATGTAAAAAAAATCCTTGCACTTCTTGGCTAGAAAAGCTAATTCACTAAGAAACTTGGCTCTCATAACACCATGAGAAACGGGAAAATGTTGTTTGTGACAAGAATGTTGTTTGTGGACTTAATAAACTCCTTCCATACAAGCCCTATTGCACACTAAACAGTTTTGATGTGCAATACTAATAAAAACTTCAGTATGGTTGGCTTCATTCCTTGACTGGCATGCATCCTTACAGTGTCTGGTAATAAAGAATGCTAATATTATTCAGTAGGCTCAAGGAGATAGCTGTGGAGGGAGAAGAGCTGCAGCCGTACTCAGGCCATGGAGCCTAGGGAGATCCAAAGCTCTGCCATGTAAGAAGACAATATAATTAATGACACATAATTGGTGGTGGGGGGAGTATGTAACAATTTATCTTTTGGGGTCCATGTGCTTCCAGTTAGAGTACTGATTTAGTCATAAATTACCTCAATGACTATAGTTTGAATATTTTTAGGGGAAAAAATGTGTTACACTACACATCAGGAAGTAAACAGCTTATAGCACTAAGAGATTGTCTTTTTTGGTCACATAAAATTCCATCTACAATGACGGATGCTGTATGTGCTTATGGCCAGTACCTAGATCTGACACTAAATTATGTCACACCATTGAGTAAGATTCCCTTCGGAGTCCTTGATTAAATGCAGATTTATCACATCTAAAATGCAAAGTATACAGCTTGTTCTCATTTTGTAAGTGTAACAATTATAACCCAGCATCATAGAATGAATGCAGGTCTGATTATGTAAAATGTGATTGTAGATCAAGGATCATTTGGTATGCGTGTGTTTCTTAAATTATTTCAGCCCATGTAGTTCTAGGATGTATAAAGAATATACTGTACCTGTATCGAGTAAGATTCAAAAGCATGCAAAAAGACTTTTTCTATGTCACTATATTGGTGATTTATTGTCATTCTTGTCTTAAAGATACACGTAACAATTATGTGAAACACATAACAATTATGTATTCAGGAGACAGGTGTCTAATACAACTATATTGTAATATAACATCGATCTGATGATGCACATTTGCTTTTATGCTACCAGTAGAAATGAGCATTTCTGACAAAGTTCATATTTGCCTTTTAGTTGGAAATTTTATTTGCAGCAGTTATTCTCTCTAAATTGAATGTTCCCTATTATGTTCTGGGGCCTCTTTAGAAATTGGAACATAATAAACATATGATGTGGAAATAATATTAATAAAAAAAAATATGCTCACCTCATCACTCACCTTTCCGGATGCCCCTGATACTCCCTGCACATTGTCCAGTTCTCCTCGCCTGCCTCACATCTCCAGACAAGGATCCACTCTAGGCTGGATTTTGTGGTCATGAGTTGGCCCTTGAGTTAACTGTATATGGGCTTAAGAGGGTTGATCCTACTAACATATCTTAGTAGTGATGAGTGAGCACTAAAATGCTTGGGTGCTTGGTGCTCGGGTCGAGCAAATTGGAATACCCAGGTATTCGACCCAAGCAACGAGCCCAATGTAAGTCTGTGGGAAACCCAAGAATTTTTACCGTAATTTCCCCAGGGGTCCTTTTAAGGTCTAAAAACATCAGAAAATGAAGGAAACACAGCTCAAATGACACGGGAACATCATGTGGATTGCCCCTGGAAGCATTTCTGACTCCTAGGTCACAGCTGAAAACAATGTTGTCAGAGTTTCACACCATTTTTACAGGTGCACCAACAAACATACAAAAACGTAACCAAAATGGATTTTGCTGGGAAATATGTTATGCTATGTGCACATGTTGCATTTTTAAGCGCTTTTTTCCGCATTTTTCCGCTGCATAAATGCCTAAAAAACGCTTACAATATGCATCCCATTATTTTTAATGGAATTCCGCGTTGTTGTGCCCATGCTGTGTTTTTTTTCAGCAGCGGAAACGCATCACGAAAAAAAACGCAGCACGTTCATTAACCTTGCGGAATCGTGGCGATTTTGCCACTTTATAATTATATTGGGAAAAACGCAAGAAAAAGGCGACAAATACGCAATAAAAACGTGAAAAAAGCAAAATAAATGCAAGAAAAATGGGAGCCAATTTCCTGGCAAGGGAGTCTGGTTTTGATGAGGAAAATACTAAGCATATGGACTGACAAACATTTCCCCATGGGGGGTAAAAAAAAATTTTTAAATTGTTTATGGCATCATAAACACCTTGCAAAACTATAAATTGATTTCCTACACAGTTGCTGCTGGGAAGATGCAGATCTTTCGTAAAAATATGGTGGCCGAATCGTTGGATGAAGTGATCAGGAAAAGGGCCATGGTGCTGACAGGAATGGGAATGTACATAATTAATAACAGCGGGGACTAAGGGAGGTATGAGATCCAGGATACAGCCTACAATGATTAATCATTTAGCCACCCCACCATCAATTACCAGAATCTGCTTCATGCCGTCAGAAGATCGGTGTAATAGATGAGCGTGTGAGACTCGGCCTAAAAAATGTCCATCAAAAATATGGTGCCAAAGACGCATGTGTCTGTCTTAAGGGCAAGTGAGATGCTGAATTAGAGAAAGCAGATCAGTGTTGGAGTAAAGCCAAACAAACTGATGGATGTTTGTGAAATGCTAAGTTTAAAGGAAAGTGCACCGTCTGTAACTATAAACACAACCGTGGCCCAAGCTTATTCATCTTCACACATATATATTAGCAATAATATCCAAATGTCACAGTTGAAAATTATTTGTTCTAGAGTAACGAACACTGTTAAAGGAATGCCAATAAACATAGATGACCATGACCCTGGGAAACACTAGTTTTCCTCTTTACAAGATATGGGCGATGATGGCATTGATAGCGACTTTGAAATTTACCACATCCACATCAAGTAGATGAAGATCACAGCTGCAAAAAATGTACATAAAAGGCCATGAATGTCTGGAAAATCATTTTCTCTTTGGCAAACTTTCACTTTTACAAAAGTGGTACCGAATGATGCATCCACAGCTCTCATGTCTATTTTGCGTGACATGGTTGAAAGATGATGTATTCCATTTTGTCCATGTCCACTTTTTGAAAGCAAGCAGACAAGAAGGATGAAATAGCAGGAAGATGTGTGATTTTGGTCAGTAAGGAGGTGATGTCAGGTACAGATAGGTAGATCTTTGTGTCATAGACATACTGATGATATTGCAACCCATGCCATTACATGAGCTGTCCCAGGCCAAAGGTGTAGATGGAGAAGAGTAGGGGTCCTAGAACTGAGCCTTGGAGACCACCAAAAGACAGGGTTCGGTGTGAAGAGGTGGTGTGTGAAATGAAGACACTGAATGTCCCCATAACAGTCTGGTTGTTTTTTAAAGACTCTTCCGATAACCACAAAAGGCCATTTGCACCACCAGCCATGCCCAGTCAGTAAGGTTAGCAAAACTACCAACCTAAGCACCACCAGCAAACATGGTAGCAAAGCACCTGACTTTGTTGGCTGAACACCAGGCTCCATGACAGTGTCTGTGGGTGATACCACTGCTTTTTCCGCTGTTGTGCATGCAAGCCAATCCCCTGTCCATGGTGCATGCAAAGATGCCTCCTACCGTGCATCTGTATTTGCACACAAGCTCAGCTACCACCATCATCAAGCACATCCATATCTTTGTCCCAGTGCAGTGTTCAGTTGCCCATACCGCAGTCCTTGGAATGCAAGAGGAAATACACAGCCAATGTCACAATCTGGCCACAGTAGTAAATTCACACATTTCTCATCTGCTTGCGCTTAAAATGGAGACAGAAAATTCCACAACCTGATGGTGGAGACTGTCAAAAGGTACTCAGTCCCTAGTCCCCTAAATTTCTCCCAGTCTGCCGTAATGGCATTACACAAGCAAGCAGGTGTCCCATAACAATATCCTAGCCCTCAACAATGCTGTTACTGAGAAAGTGTACCTAACAACGGACAAGTGCTTGTGGGCAGGGACAGTACATTTCGATGATGACACACTGGGTTAGTGTAGAGGAAGAAATTATCAAGTCGGACTTTGGGAGACCATGTCACAGATGTATGGAGGAGACAGGTTGTGGAAGGATTTGTATGTCATAGTTAGTGTTTTGAACTGTAGCCTCCGGGCTACAGTTGACCGTGGCTGCCATCTCATCTGGCCCCACTACAAGTTGACCAGACGAGAGTCTGGAAAACTGAACAACACTTCGGAGTGTCCAAGTGTGGGATCAGTTGTCTCAGAGCACTCAGTATAGTGTGAGGAAGAAGGATCAGGGTGAGTAATATCCGGTCCACACTCATGGCTACTCAGACATGACAGTGTAGACGACGTGATGGTGGTGGTGGCTAAGTGACTGGAATCATTATCCACTATCCAATCAACAACCGCTTCACACTGCTCTGGCTTCAATAGTGATGTGCTGCAGTCCCCTAGAAACTGGGACAGAACAGGAAGGTCGAGCGAGAAGATGTGGGTATTTGTTGTGGCCCACTTTCAGCTTGGCCATGGCCTCGTTCTCTGCATGCACCATTAGCATCACATCCACTTCCCCGTCCATTGCCCCTTGCCTTGCCCATTTTAAGTTAACTACTGAGATATTTGAAAAGCTCAAGACAAATGGATTAATTTGGAGAAAACTTATATGTGATCAGCATGCCTGAAAAACAAGTATTTGGAGACCACATATACACCAAGCGTCTGACGGAGATAACAGACACATAAAATATGTTGTCTTTTCTTTTTTTAAAATATTTTTCAACCACAAAATGATGAGTCGACCAAGGTTAGTAGATAAAAAAACACAATGTATACCTGCAAAGCGAAAATTTGGACACCACGGACACACCAGGTGTCTGATGGAGATAACAGACTATACATTTTTTAAATTTTTTTAAAAAATTTAGAAAACACTAAAAACTGAGTTGGTCGAAGGCTAGCAGACAAAACAATGCAACGTATGTCTGCAAAGCGAAGAGTTTGACATCACAGATACACCAGGTGTCTGGCAGAGATAACAGACTGTATAAAAAAATTTTTTTTTTTAATAATCGAAAACACTAAATACTGAGTTAGACCAAGGCTTCCAGACAAAACAATGCAACATATGCCTGCAAAGCGAAGATTTTGACATCACAGATACACCAATCATCTGATGGCGATAACAGACAGTTTAAATGTGTGGCTTTTTATTTTTCAGAATTTTTTTAAGAACTAAATAATGATTGACCGAAGGCTAGCAGACAAAACAATACAATGTATGCCTGCAAAGCAAAGATTTTGACACCACAGATACACCAGGCATCTGACGGAGATAACAGACTGTATACATTTTTTTAAATTTTTTTTAATTTTTGAAAATGCTAAATACTGGGTAGACCAAAGCTAGCAGGCAAAACAATGCCTGCAAAGTGAAGATTTTGACATTACAGATACACCAGGTGTCTGACAGAGATGACAGACAGTTTAAATGTGTGGCCTTTTTTTAAGAAAAACATTTTTCAAACACTAAATAATGATTAGCCCAAGGCTAGCAGACAAAACAATGCAACATATGCCTGCAAAGGAAAGATTTTGACACCACAGGTACACCAGGTGTCTGACTGAGATAACAGACCATTTAAATGTGTTGCCTTTTTTTATGAAAAACATTTTTAAAACACTAAATAATGATTAGCCGAAGGCTAGCAGACAAAGCAATGCAACGTATGCCTGCAAAGTGAAGATTTTGACACCACAGATACACCAGGCATCTGATGGAGATAGCAGACTGTATAATTTTTTTTTTTTTTAAATTGTTAGATTTTCACGCTCTTGTATTGCAATGACCTGGCTGTAGTCCGTAGCATGACCAAGCAAATAAATGTAAAAACAGGGGGCTATGGATTGCTTTCTAATAAAAATGAGCAGGTAAAAGCTGCAAAAAAAATTTCCACGGATAACTGCAGCTAGGTATAGATAAAATATGCAGCAGCAGACAGTAATAAAGCCTTTATATGCATGCAGTGAGATCTATAGTATGTACTCACATACAGTGCCTGCAGGCTTTGCACTGATGTGGAAATGCGCACATAAACTCCCCTGCCTACCTAGCACTGCAATCTATGTACCACCGAATTATCCCTAAAATGGATTGTTGGTTTATCAGGATTTGTGGACTGAACACTAGCAGACCTATACTAATAAAAGAACGAATCTGACCCTATCTCAGCAGCAGCTCTCCCTACACTAGCTAAGTCTGGAGCAGAATGCGCCAAGCAGGGGCGGCGCCAGGTCTCTTATAGACCTGATGATGCTGTGCGGCCAGCCAATCACTGTAATACCACAACAAAGATGGCTGCGGTATAACAGTGCATGGCTGATTGGCGCTCTCAAAAATGCCAAAATTAAAAGGAGGAGACCCGAGCTCCCGCAGAATAATCCCTTTAAATACTCAGTGCTCGCCAAGTACACCAAGCATAGTGATACTCGGGTGAGTACCGCGTAGTGGCGTGCACCTTCGCTCATCACTAATCATTAGTAATTGTTTTATTTCAATTTGGTAACAAGTCTAAGGACTTTTAAAATTCTTCCAAATTATGTGGAAAAACATATGAGGCATAGAAATGTTACACCATGAGGTTTACTAAGTGAAAAGCCTTATTAATCACTTACAATTAATGAACTAGGATTACAAATCTCTTTTCAACTCTATAAATAAAAATGTGTCTTTGGAGTGACTTTTGCAGTAACGTTTCCTGCTGAGGCTGTAGAGCCAGAGGAAACACTTTCATATAGTTTTAAAGGAATCTTTCATGGAGTCATTTTAACTTGGTAGATGCTTATTTTATGTCATTCTGATCTTATTTGAGAACTGTAAACAAGGACACCTAGACACATAAATGTCAGGTCATTTTTTTTTCTTTACCACATGTATGGCTTTCTTCAAAACAACATGTTAGTGTTTACAGTACACAATAATTCACGAGTTACTAAATATTCTATAATAGTCAGTATTGGAGGGCTAACCTTACACTTGCTACAAAATATAATGAACAGACCATACACCCAAACAATGTTTACATGCAATAAAACACTGAATACATACAAATAATATTGTGAAGACATAAAAGGGTTCAGCATAGAAATACACATACTAATATAGCAACGACTATACTGTCAATCCGTACAAAAGGAAACAGAATATAAATACTACATCATCAGTAACTATGATGACACCACAATTGATTTAACCCTTTATCTCTACCAATATTGTCCCAACATTACAATAGAACATAGATTAGAAATATACAAACATATAATTGTCTGATGTAGGACTCTACCTGCTCAACATTCCTGTGTTATCTTTGCTGGATTTTCTTTTTGATAATGCATCAAATGTGTTTTTATTGGTGAAAGGTTTAGACTACAGGAAGCCAGACTATCGACCTAACTCCTCTTCTGAAAAGCCATGCTATTGCAATGAATTTAATATGTGGTTTTGCATTGTCTTGCTAAAATATTGAAGGTCTTCCCTTGGATGGGAGCAAATGAAGCTCTAAAACCTCTATATAATGATCAGCATTGATAGTGCCTTTCATGATATGTGAGCTGACCATGCCATAGGCACTAATGCAAACCCATACTATCAGAGATGCAGGCTTTTGAACTTTGAGCTCATAACAAGCTGAATGGTCCCATTCCCCTTGAGTCCATAATTTCTATAAAATAATTAAAATGTTCACTCACCCAACCACCACAGAACATTTTTCCATTTTACCTCATTCGTTTCAAAATCAGTTTTTGCCCACAGAAAACAGCAGCGTTTCTGGATTGTGTTGATATATTGATTCTTCTTTTCATGATAGAGCTTTCTCTTGCTTGCCTTTGCATGCTCTTTGCTTCCGTTCCCATCATCTACGGCGCTCTGTTATACTCCACATTGGTTTTTGTAAGTTGCCCAGCTTGGATCAATGACATAATCTCCGTAGACCTATTTAAGGCCCATTTATACACACACCTGTGTCTTGCAATAACTCCTCTAGAACTCTATATTTAGTGTGCTTTCCTTCTGCGTATACTGTGCTTTATTTGCTTCCATTAATGCTGCTCCTGAGACTCCTGAATGTGCCCAGTCCTCGCAGCCCATTTGCTGTCCTGCTTTCTGAATCAATGCCTGGGGTCTGTGTGCCCACCCAGATCTGAGGTTTAGAGGAACAATCTAACCTAGTGAGTCTTTACAGAATCCTACGACCAAAGAATCCAAAGGTTTCCATTGGTGCAACCTGTGCAGCTGCAGAGGGCCCAAGAGGTAATGGGACCCATTTCTACCTCCAAAGCAGGCGCAATTTAGCATTTTTAGGAGTTCTTGGGCTACAATGGGCCTACATAATGTTCTTGCACAGGGGCCCTTTTCTGTCTGGGTCTACGAGTGTTCCCATGGGATGCAGACAATCTGCCTGGACTGTAATACAACTTGTATCAGCCAACCTGTTTAGGATCTCTCAGTCCATGTGGACGCAGTGTCTCTGGCCCCTACAGTTTCACCTCTAGATTTGCAACACCTGCCGCAGTCTAATTATCACCTGGGACATTCTGCTTGGGGAACTTTTCCACATTTGTCCAGTCCTGCCTGTTTTCATGGAGACATTAAAATGGTGGTTCCAAATCAAACTAAATTTTATTCTAAATTCTTATCTATTTGATGCCATAATCTAGCTATTTTTAATAAGCATGTATTAAAAAATTTTTACCATTCCCTAACTATATTATCTAACTGATATTCTATTTTCCTTCATATTTCCAGTGTGATGACACTTCTTTTGAGAATCCCAGTGCATGCTGGGATACTCAAAAGAAGCATCATCAGAGCAGCAGGCAGAAGCTGTCCTCACTGCCACAGCACCTGACCACTTCTTGAAATGAAGCGCCATCAGTGCACTATGCTATCTGCACATTGACAGCATTTGTTCTCACTGTGGACAGCTCATAGGGAGGTAAAAAGAACAAGAAAACCACCATGGGGAATGCCCACCACTACTGAACGATGTATAAAAAGGTAAGCTTTTATTGACAAACCGCATAAAAACAATTAAAAACAATAGCAATCAAATCCCCCCACATATATATGCCCCGCAAATACACAGGTATATGGAGATGTGTTACATATAGATATACCAACACAATCCTGGTAATGCACATCAAAGAAATAACAATAACCAAACACCTAGATCATAATGATCCCTAAACACCCCTGATGATAAGAAGAAATCCTGGAACCAGGATAATGCAAAACAGATATGCAGTAATATGCAGAGATCAAGTGGGAGAATGGTACGTGAAAAGCAAACAATATGCTGATATTTAGAGTATTTGAGGACAATTACCTATAACAAGAGCTGTGGTTGCTATAAGCCAGCCGGTAAGAGTGCCAAAATGAACAATCTGTCTGCACCCACAGGGCTAACTGCCCCCGAAATGACGGCAGCAATGTAGCCATAGGCTGCACATAAAAATTGAATCGTATAAATAGCAGCTCACATGTGCAGGGTAGAACAAGGCATCCAGCTCCAAAAATCACACTTCCCCTGACAAAGCCATCCGTGCAATGGCGACACGCGTTGGGATTTCCCCCTCCCACGCTTTTCCCGCCTCCCTCCTCCTGGCATTTCATTTTTGGAGCTGGACGCCCTCTGGGTGCAGACAGATTGTTCATTTTGGCACTCTTACCGGCTGGCTTATAGCAACCACAGCTCTTGTTATAGGTAATTGTCCTCAAATACTCTAAATATCAGCATATTGTTTGCTTTTGGTGTACCCTCTTGATCTCTGCATATTACTGCATATCTGTTTTGCATTATCCTGGTTCTAGGATTTCTTCTTATCATCAGGGGTGTTTAGGGATCATTACGATTTAGGTGTTTGGTTATTGTTATTTCTTTGATGTGCATTACCAGGATTGTGTTGGTATATCTATATGTAACACATCTCCATATACCTGTGTATTTGCGGGGCATATATATGTGGGGGGTTGATTGCTATTGTTTTTAATTGTTTTTATGCGGTTTGTCAATAAAAGTTTACCTTTTTATACATCATTCAGTAGTGGTGTGCATTCCCCATGGTGGTTTTCTTGCTATTTTTGCTTTCACTAGACTTTATTACCACTAGTTTGCACCCCTGAAATATTATACATTGGTAGTGCGCCAGTTTTTCCTCTTATATTCAGCTCATAGGGAGGGACTCAGCAGGGACAAGCACAGCCTCCGAAATGAGCATCACTGATGACACTTCGTTTCAGGGAGTGGGCAGAGGCTGTGACAATGACTGCAGCCTCTGCCCCCTAAAGGTGCTTTGATTGAGTATCCCAACATGAACTGGCATTCTCTAATGAAGCATCATCACACTGCAAAGAGGAAAAAATATAATAGCAGTCAAATATTGTAGTTAGGGAACGGTAGGGAATTTTAATACAAGGAAATTAGAAAATAGCTTACATTACGGTACTGAATAGATAAAGATTTAGAATGAAATTTGGCTTGACATCAGAGCACCTATTTAAGGCCTGCCTTAACCTTGTGAACCAGTGAACTTACACTTTGAGTTTTTTTCCCAGCAATGTTTCTTGGATTTGTCGAAAGTGACATACATTTTTTTTCCTGTCTGGGGATGCTTTGACATGGGTTGCATGATTATGGGAGCCGGATAAACCTATGATGCATTCCCTACCATCTTTCCTGTCTGCCTTCGGTAAAGTGTTTGATGACCAGGTCTTGTCTGCTCCACCTCTGATTCCATACTGCTTCTCAGACAAGGGACTAGTTGTGTAGGACATTATGTCATCCCGTTCCTTACGCTATTTGCTGAGTTGGCCTAGAGCTATAATGCTCACATGGCTTTTTTCTATGCTGGCTTATCCAGTCAGGTCAAAGATTAATTTGCTACCAGAGATGTACCCTTTGCTCTTCATAACTTGATTTCTCTTGCTACCTAAGTGGACTTGCATTTTAAAGGCTGGCCTATGGAAAAAAACATTTGATTCATGTGTGTCAGATCCCTGAATTACTTTAAAATCTCCTCCCAGAATGACTGAACCAGAATCCATGGAAATCAATTGGATCAGATTATCTTCAGCTCAAAGACGACTTACTGTAGACTCTTTTGTGTTGTGGTGCAGTTACACACTCCTGGGTGCATAACAAGTACATAAATGTTCCTATCCTGCTCCAGAGATATTATACTAAGCATCCTCTTTCTGTTATCACTGACTCACCTGGGAAGTGCCCTAAGGGGGGTATTTTTACACACCTGTCCTAGGAATCCTGGACTCCATTTCCTTCTTCTTGGTGTGCTTCCCTCTGTTGTGCTCTACATCATTTTACAAGTTGCCTGGTTAAATTGCATAATCTCTCTAGACCTATTTAAAGTCCATTTAGACAAACACTTGTGTGTTGGAATTTAATCTCTAGATCTCGTTGTTTAGTGTGCTCTACCTTCTGTGCATACTGTGATTTATTTGCTCCCATCCATGTGGGGCTCCATCTCATCTGTCCTGCTGCTCCTGAGATTCTTAAGTGTGCTCATTGCCTATGTGCCTTTCTGCTTGCTGTATAAATGACTTGGATCTGTGTGTCCACCCGGACCTGAGGTTAAGAGGACCTACCTCACCTAGTGAGACTAACATCATTGTTGATAGTTTTGTCTCATGTGCGCATAGATTTCTCCAGAATCTATAAATCTTTTGATAATATGGACCATAGGTGGTGGGATATTGAAAGTCTATGCAATTTGATGATGAGGAACATTTTTCTGAAATCGTTCCTCAATTTATTTCTAGATGTCATTGTTCACAGACTGGTGAACTTCTGACCAGTGTTGCTTCTGAGAGACTCTGCCTCTAACATGCTTCTATTTTGTCATGAGACTTAGTTGAATACTGATCCTCCAGCTGTTTTTCAATAGTACTACATTCCTTTTCCGGTCTTTTCCAGGTCTTTTGTTAACTTTGTCCCAACTTTTTTTAGATGTTTTGCTGCCATCAATTTCTAAATGAGTTCATTTTTTTAATCAAATGGAGAAATCTCAACTTCAGATGTGTTCTTTGTCCTGTTGTGAATACAATATGGCAATAAGATATTGCAAGGAAACTTCTGCGATAGTTTCATTACATAAAACAATCAATAAAACACTCTATTGTCACTTGATCACAAATAAAGCTAAGCATATAAGAAATAATATTTGTTGCAAAATATTTCACAAAGTGTAAACTTTTGAGGTTCACATGTTTTCACGAACCAAGAGTGCTCTCTGAAAATGTCAGTAGCAATACACCAAAATATGAATACCCAGTGAAACTATTGAAAAGTTTATCAATGTGAAAACTTCTAATAATAAAATGTGAATATTTTTATGGAATTGGCATGCAAACCCCTAAAAAGTAAATTTTCATATTTTTACAATAGTTTTCTAGTGTTCCTGTATCACCAGAATTGCCAAAGTCATGAAAACCAGGCCATCTAGGTGGAATGTTCCACAAGTTTTGTCTACGCAATCTAAAATTAGCAGGCTGTTCATCTCAAAGTAGACTGTGGTATTGCTAAAATGTAAGGCCCCCATACACATTAGAGTAATGTTGGCTGAATCCGATGGGTTCGGCTGACCATCTAATGTGTACAGTGGCCTTCTAGCTGTCCCATGTTGGCCAATTTTAGAGAACAGTAAGATCTGTAATGCCTGATTTTGTGCTGCCAATCTTTCTGTACTTTAAGAGATAACCCATCAGCAATGGTTTTCTCATTGAGAACACAAGAGCTCTTGGTGAACTGAGCTATTCTGTGTATTATTATTATTATTATTATGTGAGGGTCGGGGATAATATCTTTCAGCTGTATAATTGGCAAAACCTTTGTTCTGATGACAGCTATCTAAAGTTTATAGGGGGGCTTTACATTCTGCTGTCTACTTGCATAGGTAGGGCACCATACTGGTTTGAAATCATGCTACAAGTGCTTCTCACTAAATTAGAATATCATCAAAAAGTTAATTTATTTAAATTCTTCAATACAAAAAGTAAAACTCGTATATTATATAGTCATCATAAACAGAGTGATCTATTTCAAGTGTTTATTTCTGTTACGGTTGATGCTTATGGCTTACAGCCAATAAAAACCCCAAAGTCATTGTCTCAGTAAATTAGAATACTTTAACACCAGCTTGAAAAATTATTCCAAAATCTGAAATGTTGGCTTACTGAAATCTATGTTCTGTAAATGCACTCAATATTTGGTCGGGGCTCCTTTTGCATCAATAACTGCATCAATGCGGCGTGGCATGGAGGCGATCCACCTGTGGCACTGCTGAGGTGTTATGGAAGCCCAGGTAGCTTTGATAGCAGCCTTCAGATTGTCTGCATTGCTGGGTCTGGTTTCTCTTATCTTCCTCTTGACAGTAACCCATAGATTCTTTATGGGGTTATGGTCAGGCAAGTTTGCTGGCCAATCAAGCACAGTGATACCGTGGTTTTTAAACCAGGTATTGGTGCTTTTGGCAGTGTGGACAGGTGGCAAGTCCTGCTGGAGAATGAAATTTCCATCTCCAAAAAGCTTGTCAGCAGAGGGAAGCATGAAGTGCTCTAAAATTTCCTGGTAGAAGGCTCTGCTGACTTTGGTTTTGATAAAACACAGTGGTCCTACACCAGCAGATGACATGGCTCCCAAAACCATCACTGATTGTGGAAACTTCACACTAGACCTCAGGCAGCTTGGATTGTGTGCTTCTCCATTCTTCCTCCAGACTCTGGGACCTTGATTTCCAAATTAAATGCAAAATTTACTTTCATCTGAAAACAATACCTTGGACCACTGAGCAGCAGTCCATTTCTTTTTTTCCTTGGCCCAGGTAAGGCGCTTCTGGCTTTGTTTATTGGTCATGAGTGGCTTGACTCAAGGAATACGACACTTCTAGCCCATGACCTGGATACCTCTGTGTGGTGGCTCTTGAAGCAATGAGTCCAGCAGCAGTCCACTCCTTGTGAGTCTCCCCCAAATTTTTGATTGGCCTTTTCTTAACAATCTTTTTAAGACTGCGGTTATCGCGGTTGTTTTTGCTCCTTTTTCTGCCACACTTTTTCTTTCCACTCAGCTTTCCATTAATATGCTTTGAAACAGTAGTCTGTGAACTGTCAGCTTCTTTAGCAATGACCTTCTGTGGCTTATCCTCCTTGTGAAGTGTGTCAATGCTATCACTCAAGTCAGCAGTTTTCCCTATGATTGTGGAGTCTACTGAAACAGACTAAGGGACCTTTTAAATACTAAGGAATCGTTTGCAGGTATTTTTTTTTAATTATTCAAATTTTCTGAGATAATGACTTTTGGGTTTTCATTGGCTGTAAGCCATAATCATCAACAATAATAGAAATACACACTTGAAATAGATCACACTGTTTGTAATGACTCTATATGATTCATGAGTTTCACTTTTTGGATTGAAGAACTGAAATAAATTAACTTTTTGATGATATTCTAATTTTGCGAGAAGCACCTGTATATTATGATAATCAAGTATGGTGTCTAGTTTATGACAACTAAGCTTCTTTCTGAAATATTGTCAATCTTTGGAATTAAAGGTAATGATTGCTCATATGTTAATGTATAGTTAGTTCCTGCATGTAGGTGTTTGGGTCAAATTTTTACATTTCCATAGATTACTGCTCATTGCATTGTTTCTTTCAGCTCTGTCTCTTTTATAAATTGGTAACATTAGCTGGGATGTCCTGAGGTATTTTAGTGACAATCAATAACTTATTTGTCAGAAAGTGTCAAGTGAACACTCTCGTATCATGCGGCTGAGAAATGTTATTCCTTTTCCTCATCATTTCACTCATTTTTCACAATGCGAATCAGACATTACCATCATTTTCACAGCCTGATAAGACAATTTTAGTTTCCCTAACTGCCTCACATGTGGTTTTGTTGTCAGCTTCCTCCGTACCATTGCTATTTTCTGTTATAGACACCAAGTATTGTCACTACAATTGACAGCGGGAGAGACAGCGGCAGTTTTCAAATTATTATTAGTAATATTAGTTTATTAAATTCAAACAAAGCCAACACATTATAATGTTTTATATTAACACCAAAGTAAATGACAGTTAACAGAGAAAAATGTCATTGATGTATTAAACATATTTTTCTTGAATGTGTATTGATATTTTTAACACGGCAGAATAGTATCAAGTGGGGTATTGATCATATATACCCTTCCGCTTCATCAAATCAGTAACATATGATTTTGTTTTTTAATTTTATTTTTTTACTTTGCTCTGGGTAATGGATTGCCTAGTTTCAATACTGCCAATTGGAAATCAAATCTGTTAAAATTGTGACTAGATGTTTCACAAAATATATTTGCAAATGGCTTACAACCCAATTTCCAAAATAGTTGAGACTCTGTAAAATGTGAAGAAAAGAGAAATGCAATGATTTGGAAATCTCTTCAGGCAGGTGCACATTGTATTCTTTCATCCAAGAGAATCAGCCGATTATGCTAATCACACTCCGATCAGAGTGTGATCATAGTGTGCTCCAATTTTCTCGGAGGAGGAGGAGATGGAGAAAAAATGTCTCCATCTTCTCCATTTAGCTTGTCCTTGGAAATCAGACTGCACTCAAGTGTCATCCGAGTGTAGTCACATGTTTTCATGGAATCATTGACTTACATGGCATATTGGATCAAACTCAGGCATGCAGCCATTTTGCCGGTCTGAAGAAAATACCTTACATGTGCACAGCTCCAGACCATACATTGGTCCGGGTGCAATCCAATATTTTTTCAGATTGCACTTAAACTGCTTGACTGCACCTGCCTTAATTGCCATAATTTGTTCACAACAGAACATAGGGCATATATCAGAGGGTGAAAATTAGTAATTTAATTATCATAGCTGTGACAGCTGAAACCATAGTCCTGGCCTGGCATGAGAAACCCGTTTTCATGCATGTGCAGCAAGGTCATGGCGCATGTCATGATGTCATGCTGTCGTGACCTAATGGTGATTCAGTGTCTGCGACAGTGATGAGATGTTATGGATGTGGACCGGACAAAGTGCTGAGGAATAGTAAGGATAATAAATTATTTTTTACTTTTGACATCTTCTGTTTATTATGCTCTAGGATCTGGAAAGACCTCAGACCTTAATTAGAAACATTACATTTACTGGGAATTACAGCTCTGCAAAAAGGAATTTCCTGGGAAAATTCACAGGAACGGGCAAATCCAAATTTTGCCTTATTTGCTTATTTCTAATTGATACCTGTAAAAATTTCAATAATCATTTGTTTCATTTCTGGTATTGATTGATTGTTTGTAACATTAAACTATTTTCATCTTTATGATAGCAATACAAATGATAAAAATAGAAAATAATGAAGAAAGTCAGCACTCACTCCTCTATATGAAGATAATTCAGTCCTTTTAACATTTAATGTTGGACAGTTGACAAAAAGTGCAATAGTGCTAGCAGCGTGGCAGCAGGTGCAGTGATTTCACAAAGAGACATGACGGACAATGAACGTTTCGCACCTAGCTTGCGTTTCTACTGCTCCATGTAGAAGCACAAACTAACCGTGAAACGTTCGTTGTCCGTCATGCCTCTCTTTGTGAAACCACTGCACCTGATGCCACGCTTCTAGCACTATTGCACTTTTTGTCAACTGTCCAACATTAAATGAAAATGAAAAATGACTGAATTGTCTTCTAAAAGAGGGGTGAATGCCAACTTTCTTTATTATTTTCTCTTGTGAATATTAATGGTCTTTCATCTATGCACCACTCTGAAGATTTATTAGTGTAGGTTGTAACATCGAAGTAAAGTACGTTTACACTGGTGAAAAAGCTTTCTATTGGTGCTTCAACACTACTTTATGCGAATTATAAAAATACTCCTATAAAAAAAACTTTCACAAGAGAAAAAAATACATCACTGTTTGCTGCATTAAACAACTTCTCAATTATGCTTTTGTGCTATTTTTTGCTGTACTCGTGACCTTTGTAAATTTCTCAATTGTATTTTTTCGTGGTTGTCATGTATTTATTCATGTAGTTTGTGACCTTTTAGGGTTCAGTTATATGTTTTCCATATAAGTTCAATAAGCAACAAATTAATTAATACAGCTCAAGATATAAACCATGCAGACAATTACTTCTATTTTTTAAAATACCACATTAGTCCTAGGAATAAGTGTAGAAACGAACAACTAAATGTGGGCTAGCTGAGTGCATCTCATCAAACTTCACTCAATAAGAACTCAATCAGTATCATTAAGCACCATTAGTGAACACATTACCGCATTGAACACTATGTCAAGTTATGCCTGGACTTTCCCCTCATCTGTTAGAAAGGCAGCTGGATGTACATAATGGCTCTGAGTCTGCATCAATAGCTAGTTACATAATTACAAATAAGTCATTGCTTTAATTATAAGGTTTTACCTAAAGAAATTTATAGTACGTTCCTCATCAAATCACTTCTAAGTCATCTCCTAAGTATCCTCTATACTCTGGAATCCCATGCCCCAACACGTCCGATTAGCCACCACATTTGAAACATTTAGATGGAACTTGAAAACCCATCTCTTCAAAAAAGTTTACAGCCTACACTTACCCCGCTGCCACCTCAACACCACCGGAGCTACTGCAACCCTCAACCTACTGTCTCCTTCCCCATTATCTATTAGACTGTAAGCTTTAAAAGGCACAGCTTTCACCCCCTCTGTACCAGTCTGTCACTGTTAGTTTGCTCTCTCTAATCTATATTCATCTTTTGTACATAACCCCTTCTGATCTACAGCACCATAGAATCAATAGTGATCTAAAACTAAATAATAATAGTACTCACTGGAACGGATAATAAAACAACTTTTAATCTACAATATAAACATAACTCAGATGACATGCAACCTGGTTCACTCATGTATTTCAATTCCTAGAATGACATAGAGAATTGACATGACACGACGAAAATGAAAAAAGAAACCAAAAAAAAGGTCTCACCAACGTGATCTATTCAATGAAGGAGCTGTGGGAAAAATCAGCTCGAAATAGGGTCTTATCCAGTGGATATTACAATTTTATGCTCAAATTATACTAACCTGAAATATCCAATAATAGAGCGAAAATCATCAGGGAAATGTCAGCTGTAGCAGATCCACGAACAACAAGTGTCAGACTTCAGAATGAAATGAATATTGTGGATATTACCCGCGCTGGTGAATAAAGTTCCAATTCATCCAAAAAAAACGAAAGATGGAGGTTTATTCTACACGTTTTGAAGTATTCAATTACTTCTTCACCAAGAAATCACTAATTGTATAAAAATGGTGATTTCCTGATGAAGAAGTAATTGGATACTTCAAAATGCGTAGAATTGACCACCATTTTTCACTTTTTTTGCTTGGATTGGAACTTTATTCAGCAGCATGGGTAATATCCACAATATTCCTTTCATTCTGAAGTCAAATGTGATCTATTACAATCATTAAACAAAATGTCTGTCTAGATGCGTTTTGCCACTCTTATTAGGGCAACTCATCAGGAGACATAAAAATCTGAATGCTAAAAACGATGCTATATTGTGGATTCCAATCTCTCAGCCATATTAACGATATAGAACATCCACTCTAGAATGGGGTATATGCAATGTGCCTTTAAATGACTGAATCTAGCCTATATATTATCATTAGACTTATTTGGAGGACTGAATGCTTATTGGTCATATAGCAATATAGTTGGAGGGTACATTCCAATAAAAAAGTCCCTTAGCACATATTATTGTACACTTATCAACATGCACATCAAGGACTAAGCATACATTACACATATAGCTAAGGTGAGCATAACATGCTCCAAGATATAATAATATCCTTGTAATCAAATCTCTTGCATGGATCTTGTACTAATTCCTTCTGCACATATTGCACCTTCGAATGGTCTAGTTATCTGTCCTCTCATATCTGTGGCTTATCATTGTTATTTAATCAAGGCATAAATGATCTACTATATAAAGCTGAATGTGTGCGTGTATGTGTGTGTATGTGTGTATGTATGTATGTCCGGGATTGGCATCTGCACAGTCGCAGCTACAGCCACAAAATTTTGCACAGTCACACGTCTGGACCCCGAGAGCGTCATAGGCTATGTTGTGAGGCGAAATTTTAACTCCGCGCGTTCCAATTCATCAAACAATTTTGCCCCTATCTACATAATGGGGAAAAAAGTGAAAGGAAAAGTGTTGGAGGCATCGCAGCTACAGCCACAAAATTTTGCACAGTCACACGTCTGGACCCTGAGAGCATCATAGGCTATGTTGTGAGGTGAAATTTTAACCCCGTGCTTTCCAATTCACCAAACAATTTTGCCCTTATCTACATAATGGGGAAAAAGTGAAAGGAAAAGTGTTGGAGGCAAATTGACAGCTGCCAGATGTGAACAAGGGGGACTTAAAGAGTGAGAGCGATCGCGCCAAAGAGTATATACCGTACAGATGCTAAGGTGGGGCCCTGACATGGGATACTCACCACACACGGGGATATGAACACTCACACAAAAGGCACCACAAACTACCACGTGCTTGAATACATTTTACCCTCAGCACACATTTCACCACACATACACCAACCTCGCCACATAAAAGTCGAAACACAAAAGTAGCTGCTCAAAATTCGCCATGCGCAAAACTCGCCACATGCAAAACTAGGCTCACGCAAAACTCGCCACACGTGCAAAACATGCACACGCAAAAAAATTGCCACATGCACAAAAGTTGCAACACATGCAAAAGTTGCCTCACACAAAACTTGCACATACACAAAACGCACCACACATAAAACTCGCCACGCGCAATACTCACCATGCGCAAAACTTGCTGCACACAACTTGCTACACTACACACAAAAAGTTGCTACACGCATGTCACCACACAATACTCATCTCACAACAGTCGCTACATGCATGTCGCCACATGCAACTCAACACACACAACTTGACACATGAAACTCACCCTAAAACACACACAAGTCTGGTATTATCCTTCAAAAATAAAAATCTGATTAATAAGCAGACAAACTACTAGAGCAACAAATCTACCATATAGGAAATACGGCAGCTGTCAGTCACATGACCTGTCTATTATTTGTATGTGTGAGCTAATATATACTGCCAGGGGGGAGGGCTTCCTGTTGGCTGGGGATTTATCAGGCTGCCAATTTAGCTTACAAATACTGAGGTAAAAATACTGACCAAATAACGTGTGAATGCAGTCTAATACAGGAGGAGATGACACACAGATATATACTATATACAGGAGGAGATGACACACAGGTATATACTATATACAGGAGAGATGACACACAGGTGTATACTATATACAGGAGGAGATGACACACGTATATACTATATACAGGAGCAGATGACACGCATGTATATACTATATACAGGAGGAGATTACTTACAGGTATATACTATATACAGGAGGAGATGACACACAGGTATATACTATATACAGGAGGAGATGACACACATATATACTATATACAGGAGAGATGACACACAGGTATATACTATATACAGGAGGAGATGACATACGGGTATATACTATATACAGGAGGACATGACACACAGGTATATACTATATACAGGGGGAGATGAAATACAGGTATATACTATATACAGGAGGAGATAACAACCTGGTATATACTATATACAGGGGAGATGACATACAGGTACATATTATATACAGGGGCGATGACACACAGGTATATACTAGGGCTCATTTAGAGCCGAAATGTCGTAAATACATGTGGGTCTGATTAAACTCTGCACAGTTGATCAAGATACAATGGAGTGCTGCCTGTTTTTTGCTTGAATCTACTATATACAGTGGAGATGACACACAGGTATATACTATACTAGATTGTGGCCCGATTCTAACGCATCGGGTATTCTAGAATATGCATGTCCCCGTAGTATATGGACAATGATGATTCCAGAATTCGCGGCAGACTGTGCCCGTCGCTGATTGGTTGAGGCAACCTTTATGACATCATCGTCGCCATGGCAACCATTATGTCATCTACGTCGATACTGTGCCCGTCGCTGAATCAGAAACGTGAGATGTCTACGTCCTTTATGACATCATCGTCGCTGTGCCCGTTGCTGATTGGTCGAGGCCTGGCGGCCTCGACCAATCAGACGCGGGATTTCTACGTCCTTTATGACATCATCGTCGCTGTGCCCGTTGCTGATTGGTCGAGGCCTGGCGGCCTCGACCAATCAGAGACGCGGGATTTCTACGTCGATGCTGTGCCGGTCTCTGATTGGTCGAGGCCTGGCGGCCTCGACCAATCAGAGAGCCAGGATTTCCAGGACAGACAGAAAGACAGACAGACAGACAGACGGAAAAACCCTTAGACAATTATATATATAGATACAGGAGGAGATGATAAACAGGTATATACTATATACAGGGGTGATGACACACAGGTATATACTATATACTATATACAGGAGCAGATGATACACAGGTATATACTATATACAGGAGGAGTACAGTAGGAGATGACTTACAGGTACATACTATATTCAGGAGGAGATGACACACGTATATACTATATACAGGAGGAGATGACATACAGGTATATACTATATAAAAGAGGAGATGACACATAGGTATATAGAGGAGGAGATGACATATAGCAGGTATATACTATATACAGGGGAGATGACATACATGTATATACTATATACAGGAGATGACATACCGTTATATAGTATATACAGAAGAGATGACATACAGGTATATAATATATACAGGAGGAGATGACACATGGGTATATACAATATACAGGAGGAGATGACATACAGCAGGTATATACTATTTACAGGGGAGATGACATTCAGGTATATACTATATACAAGAGAAGACATACAGGTGTATACTATATATAAGGGAGATGACAAACATGTATATACTGAGGTGAAAATGAGGGGTGTGAGGTGAAAATGAAAAGGTGTGAGTGCAAAATGAGAGGAGTGAGGGAAAATAGTGGAGTGATCGGAAAATGACAGATGTGAGGTCTCAATGACAAGTGTTAGGGGGGAATGAGAGGAGTGAGGGGGAAAATAAGAGGAGTGAGGGGGAAAATGAGAGGTGTAAGGGAGAAAATGAGAGGTGTAAGGGAGAAAATGAGAGTCATGATGGGAAAATAAGAGACGTGAGGTGCTATAACTAACCATAGATATTTACTATGCCCAGGCAACGCCGGGCTCTTCAGCTAGTTATCTCTAAATACGTATAGGGCTCCACACTTCATATATATTTCCCATTGTGAGATGTCTCCCCCTGATACACAAGTTAGCAGAACTCAGGTGAGGCATCCTGCTCATGCATTATATTTCTGAAACCTATATTTAGTTATTTATTTTACTAATTTATATAGCACCATTAATTCCACAGCGTCTTACATACTGTACATTGTAATCACAGTCCAGTGCTGCAAGGCGACAGCACTAACCACTGAGCCACCATGCTGCCCCTAAATGCTAAACTGTGCTAAACCTATTTGCAAGAGTAATATTTTCAGAAATGATTGGCAGGCTTTTAATGTACGTGCCGTTATTTTGACTTAACAAAATACTAGAAACTTAGAGTTTCTATCTTTTACCATTGTGATTAACACTATAGTGTATCAATAGTGTATCAATAAGTGGTACATTTTTATAAGTTGCACAGGTCACAATCAGTCATTATCACCTCACAATTAAGACTCGTGCAAAGCACGCAACTTTTTAAATGAGGAAAACGCTACAGGAAACATTGCAGTCTTTGGTTAGGAGGAGTCTTTTTAGAGTGTTTTCGTTCATTTTTGGTGATGTCTTTGGCAGCCGGACATTTTTAAAAACTTGTATTAAATAAACTAGCTAGAGCCTGAAGAATGGTTAGATTACTTCTTTTGAACTGCTTTGCATATTTCAAAACCTAATATACTTTAGCTGTGCTACAGCTCAAAAAATTGAACAAGTTGTTTTTTTATTGCAATGCGTATGTTCATTCTTTTTTATGTTTATTTAGCTCTTTTCCAGTCATGTTACAGAGTGTATGTGCCTGAAATTAAAACGAAATGGACATACAAAAGAAAAGAAAATAGATTCAAGTAAAATTGAATTCTACCCAAATTTCATTAAAAGCTGCATTCATCAAAATGCTGAATTTTTTGTAATCCACCTCCGAGTGGATTTAGCTGTCTGCCATTGTTCTAAACCATAAAAGACCATCAGAAGGTTAAACATTTTTTTAAATCCTTAATCTCACCCTATTGCTCACTTCTCTAGCATCTCTTTTGCTCAAGTTCACAAAAATTTGCAGCATCATGACTTCATGGAACAGTGATCATGCATGTGCAGACCCCTCCCAGTCCCTCATCAAAGTTGACAGTCCTGGCCTAGCATGATAGGCCCAGAAATTTGGGTCCAAAACGAT